>NC_135649.1:31818181-32121212 GCF_053574225.1 Canis aureus | reverse complement strand
CTGACACACCCTACAACATGGATCAACCTTGAGGACATTATGCTAAATAAATAAGCCAATCTTAGAAATGGGGATTTATTGTTTAATGGGTATAGAGTTTCAGTCTTGCAAGATAAACAAGTTCTAGATATTGGTTGCACAACAGTGTGAATGTACTCAACACTATTGAACTATACACTTAAAATGATTAAGAGGGTAAATTTTATTTATATGTATTTTACCACATTTAAAAAACAAACAAAAAAAGGAATCAGGTAGTAACATATGCAGTAACACAAATAAATCTTAAACATGCTAAGTAAAAGAGGGAGTCACAAAGGCTACATATTGTATGATTCTGTTTATATGAAATGTCTAGAAGAGGGAGAAGGGAAGATGACTACTAAAGGTTAGGCTTCTTTTCGGAGTAGTGAAAACATTCTGGAATCACACAGTGGTGATGGTTGTACAACTTTGTGAATATACTAAAAACCACTGAATTTTAGGTCATGTGAGTTATATCTCAATACAAAAAACCAGGTGACTGCTGGAAAAAGGAAATACACCAGATCCCTGCTCTAGAATAATGCCATGAAAAGTATAAAATACCATTATTGGCATATAGACAGAAGCCAGAATAGAATAAGTAGAAATGACCAGAAGACATCACAAAGTCGTACGGAGGAAACACAATTTTGGAAATCCTAGTGAATGCAGAATCAGATTAGCTTATTTACTGGTCTATTTGAGAAGGAATAGATAAACAAGACTGGAGTAGAAGGAATTGTGGAAGAGGCTGAAAAAAAGAACCCAGAAGTGAGGCCTGGCTCTGAAGGACTCTGACTACCAGGCTAAGGAATTTGGACTTTTTTCCCCTGCAACTGCTATCTGAAATCACTATTTTCAAAAACATTAATTTCGCGGCAATATAACATGACTGAATTATACAAAATATAATGACTGAATTATACAAAAATGGGGGAAAAAAGGAAAAATCTGTAAGCTTTTGTCTAAGGAATAGGAGGGAAGGACACAGTGTGAAAGATAAACAGATGAACGAGATATTAAATAAACAATAAATTGACAAGATTTATCACTTCTTTAAGTATAAGGGATAAAATAAAGCAGAAAAAGTTTAAACACAATTCAGATTTCCAGGAACACATTGCTATCTGCTGGAATAAAGCTGGAGTGGAGAAGTAAATGCTTTGGGGAATGAGAGGGGTGGGGATTGATAAAAGCTGGTCAAACACAGTGGCGATCTTTCAACTTTACTGGTATATTCCCTGACAAAGATTTCACTTTTACCAACTTTGAATACTGAGAAACAGCCCAACAAAGAGACATATCATTTACCTGTGATCACAAGCCTAAAGAAAAGTGGCAAATGGCAGCTTGGACATTCTCTGGCTACGTGTTGCAAGTGGCAGATAATAAATAAAAAGAGAGCTAAGACAGAAGTTTTTCTTCCCTATAGACTCCTGGATACAAAGTGGGAGATCATCAAGTTCGATGTTTTAAGTACAAATACAAATTAGAATGTTGAACAGTATTCCAACTGAGAATTACTGGCTTAAAGGATTTAAATTAAAATAAATCAATCAATGTTGGTCCTTGAAGCAAAATGACAAGTAAATATTTAAAATGTGTCATATAAGTTTATAGAGTCATTTATCAGTATTACTGCTGAAACTAGTAAATAGTCGAAACAACACATCATCTAATCCAGGGCAAAAAAATTTGCCGGGAAGAGAAAAACAGTGGCAATTTCATTCAGTTGATCAAAGTACAGAAATAACAGGTTAATAAAAATACCCAAGAGCTGTGAAAAGTCACTCATCTGTTTATAAGACTGCAATAAGCTCAGCAAATGTGTAAAACTCTTCAAATGTTGCACATTTTATCACCCAGAATTTTAGAAAAGCTAAGAAGGCACTGAGAAAACACCGTGATACACACATTGTCTTAAACATACAAATGACAAAGAAACTCCCCTTCAGTTACAAGGACTCACCTTTATTGTCAAGGAATACATAACCATCAAAGCGATCCCTGAACAAAATAATGTCCTCTTGGTTTTTAAAGTTGATGTATGCTCTGGCATACATATGAGGATACAGACTGCAGAGAGGAAAGCAATTATGTAAATGTGCTTGCAGGTGTCTGGCTGAATTACAAGTATGCATATATTAAAGAGACAGGTTCAAAAATCAAATGGAAAACAGTAGGATAAAAAAAGAATGGAAGATAATTTTTCATTTACCCCCGCCCTCTTTTATTTATTCATTTTACCTAGTATCATTAGAAAAAAACTCAAAATAATCATGCTCCGGCATAGGCTGAAGATGTTCCTGAAGCTGCTCCTTGGTCAAAGTGGGAGGTAATCTCCGAATTACCACCTTAAGAAATGAATAAGGAAGATAAAATTAGTACAATCAATTTTGTCATACCTGAAAGAATCACCTTCCCTGAAAATAGACGGTCTTTACAAGACGGCTCACCAGTAAAAAATTTTTCTAATGCTCAGAATTAATTAAACATCATAATAATGCTGTTTTTTATAAACTCTTAGGAGAACTGCACGGAGCAAGGAAAATCTTAGGTTCTGTTAAGCGGAAGCCCCGCAGTTTACTAGGTTTTCACATAATTTTCTAGCACCCATTTTTTCAATAGATGTATTAGCACGAAATTAGTAGATTAACCCTGGTCTTTCTGGGTGCCATGAACATTTGACTTACTCTCTCCCTAACACATCCGACACATCCTAAAACAAAATCCTTCCTCATTCAGCGTAAAGAATTCAAAACTCTAAAGAATACTAAAAGTTCCCTTATTGCTCCCCAAACAGGATGAAACTGACTTGGCTCCCCAACCATTAATCCCCCCACTCTCGCTCAAGTCGCCTCCATTAATACTCTATCATAAACTACTCCCACTCCTGATGGCCCCTTTACTATTTAATAATTCCCTCCCGATTAACCTTTTAATTCCTCATTCTCTTTACTATCGCTCCCCCTCTGTCCTCTCACAACTCTGACAAACCTTCACGTCTGGGAATCCCCCCTCCTCTTTTCCCTCACTCGCACCCCGGAGATTGGCCGAGAGGGGCTCCCCCCATCTCGAGCGAATGGATGAAGACAGGGGGACGCGATTTTCACTCAGGTGAAGAAGCAGAAGGGCAGACTGGGAGAGGAAGAGGGCAGCCCCATTCCCAACCATCCTCGCGGGTGGCGGACCCGTCCCGCCCTCTCCCGGGCCAACAGCCGGCCAGGCACCTTGCTCAGCGCCTCTTTCTTCTCTTTATTTCGATCCTGTTTATCGTCCCCTTTGGCGCTGTCCCCCGAAGCCCCACCGGCGCTTCCTGAGGCCCCCGGGGGAGTCAATAGGGTTACTCGCTTCTCTTTAGGCCTATGCTCCTTCTCCTCCTTCATGGCCACGGCTTCGCTCCGCACAGCGGCTGCCCGGCCTGAACGCCGCTACGCCGGGCACCTACGACGCCCAGCCCACTCCCGTCGAGCTCCGCCCCCAACAAACGCCCCTAGTGATAAGCCAGGCCCCGCGTTCCATTGGGCCCCGCCAGGATCTCGCGAGGCTTCAGGGCGTCAGGCTTCCTTTGATGGAAAGGTTTTAGCACCTGGTCTTTACTTCCCGCCTGCAGAATCTGCGCACCGCCCAATCCCCTCGCGGCCCAGACTCCCTCGGGGCCTCTCATCTTACGTCAGTAACCACTCCGCCATCTTGGCGAGAACGACTCTTTCGCGAACTACAAGTCCCGGCGTACAAAGTAGTTAGCCGCTTCTGTTGGGGCGTTCTGGAGCGGTAGATCTCTCAGCGTCCCTGTTTGTAAGTAAATGGAATCTTTACTCTTGAAAGTTTAGTGTTTTTCAGTTCAAAAGATAAGTTCTGCCAAAAAAAAAAAGTAAGTTCTGTAGGCTTCGTTTTCCTCGGGTAACCCGATGTTACCCAAAGTTTACCTCAGAACGACTTGTATTCTCTTTCTTTCCTTTTAGACTTGTATTTTCTATTATTGACTTTAAAGTGCACTTTCGGAAACTGGAATTTCTTTTTCCCTGCATCGGTTAGGATTCACAGATACTTAATACCATTCACTGATACTTAAAGGAGCAGTATGACCAAAATGTATGAGATTAGTTTTCCTTATCCTTTTTTTGAGCGAAAGGATTTTGTCGTGGTACTCACGCCTCACGGCGGGGGAGAGAGAATAAAGTTTTACTCAACTTGCATTAGAAGGATTTACTCTTTCTCCCCCGCTTTGAAGAAGACTAATTATTCATTTTTTTATAATAGCCTCAAACTGGAAACCATTCAGATGTCTCATCTGACGAATGGACAAAATGTGGTACATTCATAGAATGAAATAATACTCAGCGATAAAAATGAACTGGTATGTCTATCAACGTGAATGATCTCAAAATAATTATGCCGAGTGAAAAAATCCAGACAGAAACAGGGTGCATTCTGTACAATCTTCTGTGAAATTCTGGAGACGGTAAAACTATAGTAATAGAAGGCATATCAATGATTGCCCGGGTACAGGGGTGAGGAGAAGGGATTGACTGCAGAGAGACTCCAGGAAGCATTTTGGAGGCATGAAAATGCTCTTTGTCATGGTTTTAGTGGTGGTTGCATGACTGCACACATTTGTGTAAACTTGTTGAATTGTACACTTAAAATTGGTGAATGTTATTTTAAGTAAATTAAACTTCGGTAAAGTTCAGCGCCTCAAATTTAAAACAATGCAAAATTTGAATTATTTTCCTAAATGATAAAGCGCTTGTATTTCATGAAGTCAAAGGTATCCTTGAATCTAAGACCACCATTATTTTACATACCAAGGAAGAGAAAAACGCTGCCAATTGAACTATAACACACCATCAATTTTAAGACCCATCCTGATTTTGAAGGTGTTAAAATGTGAAAAACAAATGTCAGAATCAGTTGAATATATTATTTCTGTATTATGTGCAGTTAAGGAAAAAGGAAGAGAAATAGGAGAGAAGGGCAAACGATAAGCTAGAAAGATACCCACAAGGGGCAGAAATCAAGGTAAGGATGCGATAGAAGCCCAAGACAGGAAGCTGGCTAAAAGCCAAAGACCCATCTTTGCTGACATGTGGAATATATTACCCAGACTCTGTTCTTAAATTTTTCTCAACCTCTCTTGCCAAGTATATGCCTGATTCCTCTTGCCAAGACTATTTCTCTGTATTTGAGATCTGTTACTCCTGTCTCCAGTATCTGCCTGTTCTTACAAGCCTAGTGTAAGTATCTGCCTCTACATTTACATATTGGTGTCTGCCTCTGTTTTGGAGTGCTGGCTAGCTTTTTTTTTTTAAGATTTATTTTTTATATTTGAGGAGGGAGGGGGGCAGAGGACAAGGGAGAGAGAGGCTTAAGCACGGAACCAGACAAGGGCCTCCATCTCACAACCCTGAGATCACAACCTGAGCCTAAACCAAGCATCAGACAGGCACTTAACTGGCTGAGCCACCCAGGCACCCCAGAGTGCTCGCTAGCTTTAAACCACCAGCTGTATGTCAGCTGTGAGAGTTGAGTGTTCCAGGGCTCAATCCTTAGACCTCTTTTCTATCTACACTCACTCCTTTGTTAATTTCACCCATTCTTTTGGCTTTTCTCTCTTCACTGCCAACTTCGAAATTTGTATCTCCAGCCCATACCTCTCCCCAGAATTCCAGACTCGTATCCAGCTACCTATTTGATATTTCCACATAGATGTCTAACATGTTCAGGTTCCCTGAACTCGTCCCAAACTGAACACTTGATCTTTCCCCACACCGACTATATTAGTTTCCTATTGCTGCTGTAACAAATTACCACAAATTTAGCAGGTTAAAATAATACACATTTATTATCTTCCAGTCCAACAGGGATCTCACTGGACTAAAATTGAGGATTGAGTTCCTTGCTTGGAGGCTCTAGGAGAGAATCTGGTTTTTGACCTTTTCAGAGTGTTAAGGCTGCTCATATTCCTCTTCTCAGGGCCCCTTCCTCCATCTTCAAAGCCAGCAACATGGCATCTCTCTCTGACCCTACTTTATCTACCTCCTTTTCACTCTTCTACTTACCCCTTCCACTTTATTTTCAGAGAGGGAGAAGAGGAGGGACAGAGGGAGAGAATCTTAAACAGTATCCACACCCAGCACAAAGCCCAAGACCTGGGGCTCAATCTTAGGACTCTGAGATCAGGACCTGAGCTGAAACCAAGAGTCGGACACTTAACTGACTGACCCACCCAGGTGCCCCCTCCTTCCATTTTTAAGATCCCTGTGATTATATTGTTCTGAATAATCCAAAATACTCTCCCTATGTTAATGTCAGGTGATTAGCCACCTTAATTCCCTTTGCCACATATTTTATGTTAAACAAAATTCAGTTGAATAAATTTGAACATCTAATTGGCTTTGTTAGGGGATTCGTGAATTGGCAGCATCCCATCTAGCAACTAGAAAGTTGCTCAGAAGAGCTGTACAAAATGAAAGGATTTTAAATAGGAGGGCAGGGCAAGGAAGTTATTAGCAAAAGGAAAGAAATGATTGTTTGAAGCCCTGACTTTCTTTTTTTCTTTTCTTTTCTTTTCTTTTCTTTTCTTTTCTTTTCTTTTCTTTTCTTTTCTTATTTTCTTCTTTTCTTTTCTTTTCTTTTTTTTCTGACTTCTTTCTGAGAGGAAGGAAAGGTAGGGTGTTTATCATACAGATTATCTCACTAGTGCTGATCAGGAAATTTCAGCTGGACTGTTAAAAGGCCACATTCCTGGGATAGGTTGAACTAGAATTAAGTCTTGGTTTGCTGTTGTAGGTCTGTCTCAGGGTGATTCCTTTTGTGTTTTTTTGAACACTTAACATAGTCACAGGTTCTAGGGATTAAGATGTAGATAACTTTTGGGGGGGCATTATATTGTCTACCACGCACTGTAAAGTTTCTTTTTAATTAACCTTTTAATTAAGGTATAATGCATAATACAAGTACACAATAAATATACAACTTGATGAATTTTCACAAAGTGAACACACTCAAGTAACCAGCACTGAGAGCAAGAAATAATGTTTCTGGCAATCTAGAAGCTCCCTTTGTTTCCCTTCCAGGTCATTTCCTCTACCAAGAATACCACCATCCTGACTGCTAGCACCACCCATTACTTTTGCCTATTTAGAAGTTTATGTAAACTGAATTACATGGTGTGTATTCTTTATGTCTACCTTCTTTCTCTAAACATTTATGACTATGAGATTCATTTATATTCTCATGTGTAGCTTTAAATTGTTCATTTTCATTGCTGTATAATATTCCATCCTATGAATCTATCACAGTGTATCCATTTCACTATTTGGGGTACTGCTCTGAATATTCAAGGACATATCATTTGGTGATCAAATGTATGCATTTATATTGGATACATACCTGGCATTGGAATTGCTGGACCATAGAGTAAGCATATGTTCCACTATTTTTTTAAGATTTTTTTTTTTTTTGAGAGAGACAGAGAGAGAGAGCGTGCGCATGCACAAGTTGGGGAGGGGCAAAAGGAGAAGCAGACTCCTCACTGAGCAGGGAGCAGAACACAGGGCTCAATCTCAGGACTCTGGGATCATAACCTAAGCCAAAGGCAGATGCTTAACCCAACTGAGCCACCCAGGTGCCCCTGTTCCACTCTAATAGAGGAAAAATTTTACTTGACACATTAACATTCCTCTACCTAGCCCAATAATTAAATTGGCATAAGACATATTTTTAAAAATATTTTATTTATTTATTTGACACAGAGAAAGAATACAAGTAGGGGTGCAGCAGGCTCACCACTGAGCAGGGAACCTGACACAGGGCTCGATCCAAGGACCCTGGGAAAGGACCCTGGGACTATGACCTGAGCCAAAGACAGACACTTAACTGACTGAGCCACTCAGGTGCCCCAACATAGGACAGATTAATAGGAGAAAAAAGCCAGAGTTTAATTACATGTGCACAGAGGCCTAATAATAAAATTGTGACCCAAAGAAATGACCAAGGCAGACAGCTTTTTTACTTTTTTGGCAAACAAACCTGTGAGGAGTTGACAGAACAAAGAAAACTTATGTTTGGGAGCTTCGATTAGTAAGGAATTCTAAACAGAATTTGGGCTAGGGCAGTACATTAGTAAAAGTAATAAGGCTTGTTTATACAACCTTCTTGGCTCTGAATTCTCTATCTCTGGTGATAAGGATGTGTCTTTGCCTCCTGGTACAGGGATGGTGCCTTTCACATGGCAGATTTATGTGACAAAGGGAAGTCAGAATGTTACTTGCACTGACTCTTTTTTAAGTAACTTTATTTTTTTTCTCTTAAGTAATAGTAATTCTATTTTTTTAAAGATTTTATGTATTTATTCATGAGAGAGAGAGAGAGGCAGAGGTAATAGTAATTCTAAATAGTCACTATGCCAAAGTGATGCAGCCTACCCTTGGCTTGCACACTGCCAAAGAGCCTTCTAATGTGTTTGTAACATCTTACATTCTTACTAGCCATGTGTGAGTCCCAGTTGCTTCACAGCCTTGCCAACACTGAATAAGCTTATAGTGGAGGCCCATGGTAGTTTTACTTGGCATTTCTCTGATGATTAATGATGTTGCCCATCTTTTCATATATTTATTTTTTCACTGTGTATCTTAGCCTTTTGGTTATTGTACCATGTTAATATATCATTTATCACAAAGCAAAAGAAAAAACAAAACCCAGGGGGAAGAGTGTGGTATAAGGCCTTTTCACCAGTTAAAGAGGAGAATAAAAGACCGAAAGAGGGGTACCTGGGTGAATCAATCGGTTAAGTGTCTGCCTTCAGCTCAGGTCCTGATCCCAGGGTCCTGGGAATTGACCCCTGCATCGGGCTCCCTGTTCGGCAGGGAGCCTGCTTCTCCCTCTCCCTTAGCCTGCTGCTTCCCATGCTTGTGCGCTTTCTCTCTCTCTCTCTCTCTCTCTGCACCCCTCGTTGGGTGCAGAAATTACTACAAAAAAATTAAATCTTAAGCTCTCTCTGTCAAATATATAAATAAAAATCTTTTTTTTTTTTTTTAAAACAGAGTGAGAGGTATAGAACTCTCCCAAAGTTCCTTACATCATTGACCATCACTGTTTCACTGTATAGTCTAAGATCCTTCTTCCTATTTCCTGAGCTGGGCAATATCATGGTTAGGGTTGTCCCCTACCCCCCTTGCCCTGAAAAGCAGAAGGAAAATATCTATATACACACAGAAAAACTGTTTTTCTTCTGAAAATCTATGAAATTCTTCCCTGGTCTTCATTGAGCAGGCCATTTTTTAAATGTTGTTTTGTCCCTTTTATATTAACTCCTTTCACAAATAAAACTTGTGGGAATCATGTGGGGCTGCTTGGTGTTCAGCTTCACTCAGCATAATGGGAACCGTAAGACCAACATTGTTTCAAGATCCAAATGGCTTTCATTTAATCACTGTTGTACTCGTTGTTTGTAATTAATTCTTGACTCTGACCAGCTCTGAAATTACCCAAATACCAAGAAGACAATTAGAAAAGGAGGTGGATAATTTGTAAAGTACAAAAAATTATTTTACACAAATACTTGCCAATTTCAATGTTATCTATAAAGGAAATGATAATATTTCATTTTATATATTAGCCAAGTTAAAGGTATTTTTGAAGACTTTGGACTCCAACATAAAAAGGAGGCTTAAAAAGTATAATTATTTGAAGTACCTTACCATCACTAAAGGATTATAACAAAAGATGTTAACCAGCCCTTCACCATGTATGCTGATGACATGAAACGAGGTAATAGAAGATATGACACAAAGAATTCACTTTCAGGGCACCTGGGTGGTGCAGTTGGTTAAGTGACCAAATATTGGTCAGTGTCCCAAAAACAAAAACAAAAAAGCTCCCAGTGTTAAAATACCTCATAGTTCACATTTTGTCTTTTTTTTTTTTTTTGAAGGTTTATTTGAGAGAGCAAGCAAGCATGTGTGTGAGCAGGGGGAAGGGTAGAGAGAGAAAATCCCAAGCAGAGTCCTTGCTGAATGAGAAGCTAGGCTCAGTCTCACAACCCTGAGAACATGACCTGAGCCAAAATCAAGAGTCAGATGCTTAAATGACTGAACCACCTAGGTGCCCCCCACATTTTGTCTTTATGGACATTAGAGACCCTTTGCCTTTTGGTTCCTTTAAATATTGTTTAGATACTCATATGAGTATGTAATGAATAATGGTGAGTTTAAACGTGAAATCATTTAGAGGCATCAGCTAAGAACAGAGAATTCAAAATAGAAAAGATTTATCCTGATGATGTGAAGATGAATATTTTATTTTTTTTTTAGAGAAGGAGAGAGAGGAGGGGGAGAGGGAGAGGGAAAATCTTAAGCAGGCTCCATACCCCATATGGAACCCAGTGCAGGGCTTGATCTCACAACCTGTGATCATGACCTGAGCTGAAATCAAGAGTTGGATGCTTAACTGAGGTCACCCAGACACTCCCCAAGATGAATACTGTAAAATTAGTCTTTCTGGGGTACCTGGCTAGCTCAGTTGATAGAGCATGTGACTGTTGATCTCAGGATTGTGACTTCAAGCCCCTTGTTGGGTGCAGAAATTACTTCAAAAAAATTTTTTTAAATAAAGTTAGTCCTTCTGGGGCATCTGAGTGGCTCCATTGGTTAATTGTCTGCCTTCAGCTCAGGCCATGGTCTCGGGGTCCTGAGATCAAGCCCCACATCAGGTTCCCTATTCAACGGGGAGTCTGCTTCTCCCTCTGCATCTGCCCTCCACTCATGCTCTCTCTCTCTCTCAAATAAATAAATAAACTCTTTTTTTAAAAAAGTCTTTCTGCTACTGTTGGAAAAGAAAAGTTTTCCTCTGTTCTTCAAGACTCTAGCTGGTCTAAAAATTAAATTGACATGAGAAGGACACCTGGGTGGCTCAGCGGTTGAGTGTCTGCCTTGGGCTCAGGGTGTGATCCTGGGGTCGCAGGATAGAGTACTACATTGGGCTCCCTGCATGGAGCCTGCTTCTCCCTCTGCCTGTGTCTTTGCCTCTCTCTTTCTCTGTGTCTCATGAATAAATAAATAAAATATTTTTTAAAAATTGACATGAGAGGGCAGCCCCGGTGGCGCAGTGGTTTAGCGCCGCCTGCAGCCCAGGGCGTGATCCTGGAGACCCTGGATCGAGTCCCACGTCAGGCTCCTGCATGGAGCCTGCTTCTCCCTCTGCCTGTATCTCTGCCTCTCTCTGTGTGTGTCTCTCTGAATGAATGAATGAATGAATGAATAAATAAATAAGTGAATAAATAAAATCTTAAATTAATAAAAAAAATTGACATGAGAGACTAACAGGAGAAAAAAAGCTTAATTACATATGCACAGAGGTCCAATAATGAAATTGAGACCTAAAGAAATGACCAAGCCAGGCAGTTTTGGATACTTTTTAGACAATGAGATAATACATCTATGAAGAATCGACAGGCCAAAGAAAACTTATGTTTAGGAGCTTCAATTAGTAAGGAATTCTAAACAGAATTTGAGCTGGGGCAGTCCATTAGTAAAAGTATAAGGTTTGTTTATATAGCCTTCTTGGCTCTGAATTCTCTCTCTGGTAATAAGGATGCCTATTTAACTCCTGGTACACAGAGGGTGTATCTTTCACATGGGAGATTTATTTCCTGCATTATGGAGACAAAGTTGGGGGGTGGTATCAGAGTATTCTTGCACTGGCTATTTCTTAAGGTTTTTTAAAGATTTCATTTATTTATTTGAGAGAGAGCGTGAGTAGGGGGAAAGAGAGAGGGAGAAGCAGGCTCCCCACTGGGCAGTGAACCCGATGTGGGGCTTGATCCCAGGACCCTGAGCCAAAGACAGTCACTTAACCAACTGAGCCATCCACGTGCCCCTTAAGTAACTTTTGATTCAAAATAATCAATATGCCAGGTGGCACACTTTGAGATTGCCGGCCCTTGGCCCCTACCCTACAATTTTAAAAAGTTACTTGGGGGCCACCTGGGGGCTCAGTAGGTTGGGTGTCTGCCTCTTGATTTTGGCTCAGGTTGTGATCTCAGGGTTATGATATTGAGCCCCATGTTGGGCTCTGTGCTCAGTAGGGAGTCTGCTTGAGATTTTCTCCCTCTCCTTATGCCCCTCCCCTGCTTGGTTGTTCTCTCTCTCTGTCTAAAATAAATAAATAAAATTTTTAAAATTTATTTGTTTTTTCCCCCTAGTTTTATTTTTTCCCCCTAGTTTTAAACTCAAACCAAAAGATTATTTGCCTAACTCCCCAAATCCTTTTCCTTTTCTACTCAACTTTACACAGAAGCAAAGGAGAGAATTATCTATTGAATTTTATTGAAGGTAAGCATTGTTCTCTTATAGCTACCACCTCCTGCAAACACACAGGAGTTAGAATGTGTCTGAGAGGATAAATGTAGAATACAATTTTTGTACTGTCCACTCCCAATTAAAAGGGGGAAATGGACAAGGCATATTGAACACACAGAAAACACTTATTGACCTAAAATTTCTGTTCATTTATGTGCTTTGCTATAGATTGCCTTTCTAATTTTACTAATAAAAGTGGAGGATATTTAAGTCCCTATGAGCTAAATAAGAAAACTTGTTAAAACCTGAATAATCATCTTGAAGGCAAGTTTCTAAGTAACAGTAAATTTGACTGTGTTTTGTTCTTTATCATAAGCTGCAGGAGACCTCTTTTTGTGCCTCCCAGACATTCAGTATAAGGAGATAAGGACTCTTGTCTTACTATTTTACTAAAGAATCTGCCTTTACGCATCCTATATTAAGGCATGTATTAGCTTTAATATCTTGTAAAACATGTTTTGGAGAATTTCATAATGTCACAAACTTCTATTGTAGAATATAGTTCCAGCTTACAAATTGTTTCTGTTATTAATGACTCAAGTCATGGCAGACTGGCAAACCACAAGTAAAAAAATAGTAGTGTGTCTAACAGGATTTATTCACAGTGTAAAGTGCATATACTTCCCCTTGTCCTATTTTGTTATATTTTTTTGTTAAATCATGATTCAAAAAAAAATCATAATTCAGTATTAACATTATTATGATTATTTAATGTTGTTCATAGCTGAGATATATAATAGGGTTGATCCTTAAACAACATGAGTTTGAGCTGCGCAGGTCTACTCATACATGGATTTTTTTCAATAAATAATACAGATATTACTGTAAACATTTTCCTATTTTAGTATATGTGCCGCCAAAGCGAGCACTGTAAACATTTTCCTTATGATTTTTTAGTAATATTTCCTTTTCCCTAGTTTACTTTATTGTAAGAATACAGTATGCAATACATATAACATTACAAAATATGTGTTAATCCAGCTGTTTCTGTTATCAGTAAGACTTCCAGTCAATGGTAGGCTGGAGGTAGCTAAGTCTTAGGGGAGCCCAAAGTTAGACTGCTGACTGGGAAAGTCATGCCCTTAAGTTCTGCATTATTCAAGGATCAGCTGTATGCTCTTATTATGCTTCCTTTGAAATACGATATTTTGTTTTATCCAGAGTTGATAATTATTTTGTTTGATTGATTTGTTTTCTTGTACCTCTTAGTAATTATTCTACCAGGTCCCTCCAGAGATGGAAAACCCTACTCCATAAGGTCGAAGGGATCAGGTAATCTTTTAGTTTAGTTTTTATTTTGTTTTTTATTTGAAGACATATTTCCTCTTGCCATCTATCCTTCTACTCCTATAAGGATTGATCGATCTTTAGGCTTGCTGCATAGATGTCATCTTGGAAATTCCTTTGCCTTTCTTAGATTCCCATTTACTGGATGCCATTCTACTGGTTTTGATCATTTAGGTTGTTTACAGTTTCTGGCTATTAAATAATGTTGTTACATACATTCTTATATGTTTCTTCATGCACGTATTTCTATTGCATATATATTTAAGAGTGAACCTGCTGGGTCACAGATATGTTAAACTTGTGAACTTGGATGGAAAAAAATTACATCTTAAAGAAAAAAATTACATCTTTATTTTCACTAACGTGAACTTTAACATCTCCTTCAATTATGAATGGAGGCAACAAAGCATAGCAGTATCGGCAGTACTTGTTTGACTGACAGAAATCATAGACCTTTTCCCAGCATATTACAATTCTTGCACATAATGTGAGATACTTTTTACTGTTTATGCTGATGCCTTTAGTTTCTGAACTTTCCTGAGTTTCTGCAGCACAAAATGGATTATATATTATTGGCTTCCCCCATGCATGTACTTATTACTAGTTTCATAATTCCTCCATTAGCTAAGCAAGTTTAATGTCCTTGTGGGTCCATATTTTTCTTATTTATTTATTTATTTATTTATTTATTTATTTATTATTTTTAAGGTAACCTCCAGCCCAACGTGGGGCTCAAACTTGTGACCCTGAGATCAAGAGTTGCATGCTCCACCAACTGAGCCAGCCAGACACCGCATGTAATTATCTATTATCATTTTAGTGGGATTTCAGAATGTTGTGGAAAAGAACATTTTCATTCTGTCCTGTTTCCAAAGTGTTCTATATGGCTTTAAATTTTAACTGAATCTTGTAGTTATTCTTTTTTGAAACACTTTTTTTGAAGATATTATCTATTTATTCCTGAGAGACAGAGAGAGGCAGAGACACAGGCAGAGGGAGAAGCAAGCTCCATGCAGGGAGCCCGATGTGGGACTCGATTCTGGGAACGCACCCTGAGCCAAAGGCAGATGCCCAACCACTGAGCCACCCAGGCGTCCCGTATCTTTTTTCTAGTGTTACTTATGTATACCTTTCATCGTTTTAAATAGGCCAATCTTCATACAGATGTGTCTATGATAGTAGTCTTTCCAGAGAACCAGCTTTTGATTTTATTGATCATTTCAATAAATGATCAATTTATCATTGTTTTTATTATTTCTTGCTCTTCCCTGTATTATTTTTTTCCCTCTGTCCTCTTAGGTTTGTTTCTGCTCTCTCTCTGTAGCTTCAAAAATGAAACTCTTGGGGCACCTAGCGAGCTCATTTGGTACAGCATAGACTCTTTTTTTTTTTTAATAATAAATTTATCTTTTATTGGTGTTCAATTTGCCAACATACAGAATTATACCCAGTGCTCATCCCGTCAAGTGCCCCCTTCAGTGCCCGTCACCCATTCACCCCTACCCCCGCCCTCCTCCCCTTCCACCACCCCTAGTTCGTTTCCCAGAGTTAGGAGTCTTCATGTTCTGTTTCCCTTTCTGATATTTCCTACCCATTTCTTCTCCCTTCCCTTCTATTCCCTTCTATTCCCCTATTTATATTCCCCAAATGAATGAGACCATATAATGTTTGTCCTTCTCTGATTGACTTACTTCACTCAGCATAATACCCTCCAGTTCCATCCATGTTGAAGCAAATGGTGGGTATTTGTCATTTCTAATGGCTGAGTAATATTCCATTGTATACATAAACCACATCTTCTTTATCCATTCATCTTTCGATGGACACCGAGGCTCCTTCCACAGTTTGGCTATTGTGGACATTGCTGCTATAAACATCGGGGACAGCATAGACTCTTATTCTCAGAGTTGAGTTCATGTCCCACACTGGGCGTGGGGCCTACTTAAAAAAAAATAAAGATAAAGGGGATCCCTGGGTGGCTCATCGGTTTAGCATCTGCATTCGGCCCAGGGCGTGATCCTGGAGTCCCGGGATGGAGTCCCACATCAGGCTCCCTGCATGGAGCCTGCTTCTCCCTCACCTGTGCCTGTGTCTCTGCATCTCTCTCTCTCTCTGTGTCTCTCGTGAATAAATAAATAAAATCTTTTTTAAAAAGGTAAGAATAATTTTGAATAATATTTTATGCATTAATTTGGCATATTTTTAAAAAATGTGTTTAATATTATAAATTTTCTTCATGATTCCATTTTAGATGCATGTCACATGTTTTTATATTTATTTTTTGTGATTCAGTTTTAACTTTTTCATGATTTCCATTAAGAGTTTCTCATGAGTATTATAGCACCATTAAATAGTTTATTTTGCTGACATGGAAAACATCTGTGATATGTTGTCAAATGAGAAAAATCAGTGTATCACATACGCATGGTATGATTCTAATTTTAAAGACATGTTTTACGAGCACAGAAAAGATAATTCTGGAAGGATACATATTTAAATGTTAATATATATTTCTGGGTACTGTCATTACAGGCAATTATTTCCCAAAGTGTTTGCAAAAAACATGCATAGTTCTTGTCCTCAGAAGAAAAATAAATGTTATAAAAGAAGGAAAAAAAAGCATTTCTCATGAACTTCTTGGCTATTTAGGGTTGTATTTTTAGTTTTTTAAATGTATGTTTTTGTTTGCTTTTTGCTGTCTCTTTTAGTGTTGATTTAAAAAGTCAACATGCATGTTTAATTTTTAATAACTTTAGAGTTAATAAGTAACATCATTCTTCCAACCAGTACATGGAGTTTTCAGGGCTTTAACTCCAATCCTTCACATCACACCATCTACTTTTCTGTGTTACGGTTCTAAGGTATTTGGGTTTCATTTTTTAACTTCCCCTTTAAATGTTACCAGTATACATTTAGATTGGTGCAAAATTGGGGCACCTGGGTAACTCAGTTGGCTGGTTAAGCATCTGGCTTTTTTTTTTTTTTAAGATTTATGTATTTATTCATGAGAGAGAGAGACTGAGAGAGAGAGGCAGAGACATAGGCAGAAGGAGAAGCAGGCTCCTCTCAAGGAGCCTGATGCAAGACTTGATCCCAGATCCCAGGATCACAACCCAAGCTGAAAGCGGACGCCAAACTGCTGAACCACCCAGGTATCCCAAGTGTCTGACTCTTGGTTTCAGCTCAGGTCATGATCTCAGGTTCATGAGATTGAACCTCACATCAGGCTCCACATTCAGCAGGGAGTAGGCTTCTCTTCCTCTCCCTCTGCCTCTCCCCCCATTCACGTGCATGTGCTCTCTAAAAAAATATATAAATCTTAAATTAAAAAGATTTTGTGAAGGCTTTACTCACCATTCCTTTTTGTTTGTTCTCCTTTGTGTTCAGTTTTCTTCTTGCAAAATCTTCATTTTAATATTTATGTCAGTGAGACTGTGAATAGTGAACAGCCACCATCTTTATGTGACTAAAAATGCTATTATTTCTCTCATGCCTAAATACAAATTTAGCTGGATACATTTCTATCAAGTACCTCACCTCCTTCAAATCTTTGCTATAATGGTACCTCCTTAATGAGGTGACCCTGACAGCCCTTTAATAACAGCCCACCCCAGACCATCTCAATTCCCTTTCCTGTTTGGGGTTTTGTGGGTTTTTTTTTTTTAAGATTTTATTTATTTATTCATGATAGAGAGAGAGGCAGAGACACAGGCAGAGGGAGAAGCAGGCTCCATGCACCGGGAGCCCGATGTGGGATTTGATCCCGGGACTCCAGGATCACGCCCTGGGCCAAAGGCAGGCGCCAAACCGCTGCGCCACCCAGGGATCCCTGTGGGGGGTTTTTTTGAGAGAGAGAGAGAGAGAGAGAGAGAGTGTGTGTGTGCGTGTGTGTGTGTGAACGAACATGTGTGCAAGCACGAGTTGAGGGGGGCAGAGGGAGGGGGAGAGAGAGCCTAGCATGGAGCCTGTTGCAGGGCCCAATCTCACAACCCTGAGATCATGATCTGAGCCAAAAACAAGAGTAGGAGGCTTAACTGACTGAGCTATCCAGGCGACCTGAGGGCATGTCTATTTCATTTGCTATGTATCCCAATCATTTAGGAAAATGCCAGGCACAGAGAAGGTGTTGGATTTTTAAAAAATAAATTCGTTGCACTTGCTGTGTCTGTTGAATGAATATAGAATTCTTTTTTTAAAAGATTTTATTTACTTATTTATGAGAGAGACACAGAGAGAGAGAGGCAGAGACACAGGCAGAGGGAGAATCAGGCTCCATGCAGGGAGCCTGACATGGGACTCCATCCTGGGTCTCCAGGATCATGCCCTGGGCTGAAGGTGGCGCTAAACCGCTGAGCCACCAGGGCTGCCCTGCCCCTAGAATTCTTGATTGACTTTTTTCTTCAGTACTTTGAAGATATTATTCTATCATTTTATTATACTAATATCTCTAATATCTTTTTTCTTGAGAAAATATGTAGTTACTTTTTTATTGTTACTTAGTTGGTAGTTGGTAATCTATCTTTTCAGATTTTTCTCTTTGTTTTTTATGTTCTGCAGTTTCACTATAACTTGTCTAGGTGTTGATTTGTTTTTATTTATCTTGCTAAGTATTTGAGATAAATAAAATGACTTGAAGAGGGCAGCCCGGGTGGCTCAGCGGTTTAGCGCCGCCTTCAGCCCAGGGCATGATCCTGGAGACCCCGGATCGAGTCCCATGTCAGGCTCCCTGCATGGAGCCTGCTTCTCCCTCTGCCTATGTCTCTGCCTCTCTGCCTCTCTGCCTCTCTCTCTCTCTCTCTCTCTCTCTCTCTCTCTATTTCTCTATGTCTCTCATGAATAAATAAATAAAATATTTTTAAGAAATGGCTTGAAGATTTATTTCTAAAAATCTCAGGACGCCTGGGTGGCTCAGTGGTTGAGTGTCTGCCTTTGTTTCAGGTCATGATCCTGGAGTTTCAGTTGGGGAGACTGATTCTCTCTCTGCCTTTGTCTCCCTCTGCCTTCTCTCTGTATCTCTCATGAATAAATAAATAAAATATTGAAAATAAATAAATAAATAAATAAATAAATAAATAAATAAATAAATAAAAATCTCTTAGTCATTATCTCCTCAAATATTGTCTGTCTCCCATTCTCTCCTTGAATCCCTAATAGATGTATGTTGGAATGTCTCATTTTCTCTACCATGTAACCAGGTTTTCTTTTGCTTTTTCTATTTCATTGTTCTACTGTGTTGGATTACAGGTGACATCTTCATATCTGTTTGCCACATCACTGATTCTTTCCTTGGCTGTATCTAGTCTATTGTTCACTTTGTCTATTAATTTTTAAAGTTTTTTCAAAATTTAATGATGTTATTTTAAAATTTCTTTTTGCAGTAATTGGAGCTTCTTCCTGAGGTGCCTCTCCCAGTTTTGTGGAGTTTCCTCACAGCATGGCCCCCAAGCGCCAGTCCTCACTTGCACCTCAAATGAAGAAACCGAGGCTGCTTCCTGCCCCCATGCCGGAGGAGATGTCAGCCTCTCAGCCCTTGCCGAACGGAGAAAAAGAACAGCAAGAAGTAATTGAACATATTGATGAAGTACAAAATGAAATAGACAGACTTAATGAAGAAGCCAGTGAGGAGATTTTGAAAGTAGAACAGAAATATAACAAACTCTGCCAACCATTTTTTCAGAGGAGGTCAGAATTGATCCCCAAAATCCCCAACTTTTGGGTAACAACATTTGTCAACCATCCACAAGTGTCTATACTGCTTGGAGAGGAGGATGAAGAGGCACTGCATTATTTGACAAGAGTTGAAGTAACAGAATCTGAAGATATTAAATCAGGTTACAGAATAGATTTTTATTTTGATGAAAACCCGTACTTCAAAAATAAAGTTCTCTCCAAAGAATTTCATCTGAATGAGAATGGTGATCCATCTTCAAGGTCCACTGAAATCAAATGGAAATCTGGAAAGGATTTGACGAAACAGTCAAGTCAAATGCAGAATAAAGCCAGCAGGAAGAGAGAGTACGAGGAACCAGAGGGCTTCTTCACCTGGTTTACTGACCATTCTGATGCAGGTGCAGATGAGTTAGGAGAGATCATCAAAGATGATATTTGGCCAAATCCATTACAGTACTACTTGGTTCCTGATACAGATGAAGAAGAAGAAGAAGAAGATGATGATGATGATGATGATGATGATGATGAAGGATTGGAAGATATTGATGAAGGAGATGAGGATGAAGATGAAGATGATGAAGATGATGATGATGATGATGATGATGATGATGAAGGGGAGGAAGGAGAGGAGGATGAAGACGATGATGATTAATGGAATACTGATGGATTCCAACCTTCCTTTTTTTAGTTTTCTTCAGTCCCTGGGAGCAAGTTGCATCCCTTTTTTTTTTCCCTCCTCCTTTTGTGCTCATTCGCCCTGTTTTTTGAAGACTCTTTTCTCTCTCTTTATACCATGGTTCTCAACCTATTTTTTGGGGAAATATCTTTTTTTTTTTGGGGGGGGGGAAATATCTTGAGCAGAATACAGCAGGAAAAGAATTTCTACCCCTCTCTGTTCCAAATTCATTTTTATTCCTTTCTGTCGCAACAAAAACTTTACAGAATCAACACCACCGTGCTCTGTGGGAAAAAAGAAAAACCTGCTCCCTTAGCTCTGCTGAAAGTTGGAGGGTGCTAGGCCCGTGTAGTAGTGCATAGAATTCTAGCTTTTTTCCTCCTTTCTCTGTTTATTGGGCTCAGATATTACACTGAATCTCTATGTGAATATGGACAGTTAGCATTTACCAACATCTACCTGTCTACTTTCTCTTGTTTAAAAAAAGAAAAAAAAAACTTTAAAAAATGGGGTTATAGAAGGTCAGCAAAGGGTGGGTTTGAGATGTTTGGGTGGGTTAAGTGGGCATTTTGACAACATGGCTTCTCCTTTGGCATGTTTAATTGTGATGTTTAACGGACATCCTTGCAGTTTAAGATGACACTTTTAAAAGAAAACTCCTAACGATGACTTGAGCCCTGCCACTCGATGGGAGAATCAGCAGAACCTGTAGGATCTTATTTGGAAGTGACATTCTCTATTGTAATTTTGTTCCTGTTTATTTTAAAAATTTTTTTGTTTCACTGGAAAGATGCTCAGTTTTAAACATTAAAAAGTGTACAAGGTGCTTTGTTAAAATAAAACTAAATGTGTACACAAAAAAAAATAAATAAAATTTCTTTTTGGGTATTTTTCAGATCCATCTGTCTTAATGTTTTAACTTTTTTGGGTTTTTTAAAAAGATGTACGTGTGTATGTATGAGAGACGGCATAGAGGAGAGGGCCAGAGAGTCCTGAGCAGACTCCCCACTGAGCGTGGAGCCTGACTCAGGGCTCCATCTCATGATCTCAAGATCTCGACCTGAGCCAAAACAAGAGCTGGATGCTCAACAAACTGCGTCACCCAGGTACTCCTTACTTTTTTGTTTCATAATTCCTATTCCTTCCTTTTTCCAGAAGCTCTTTTAGATTGCTTTATTATCTCTGGATCCTCAGGTATAAATTGTCTCACTTGTTGCATCTTCTGGCTCTTTCCTTAAGGCAATTAATTTCCCGATGTGGTCTGTCATCTTGGTGGTGAGTCCATCCTCAGTGTGCTTACTCTCTGTTGAAGTGTCGTGTTTGGGCATGCCTATATCCTTACAGAGAAGTTGCATGTTTATCTCTATTGGGCTGCACGATTCCCACCAGTTCAGATCTGTTTTACTATTATTTTTATTGGTACTGCTGTTTCTTTTTACTGCAACTATTGTTTTATTGTTACTATCACTTATTCCTAGACTGTGGGATCCTGCACTTTGCAGGTGTTAGGAATTTTTTTTTGTTTTTGTTTTTGTTTTTGTTTTTTAGGTGTTAGGAATTTAAACCCCACTCCTGAGCACCTCTGGGCATGAGGTATCCTTGGTATTGCATCCACCTCTTGCATTATCATCCATGCTAGGATTCTGTTTTCCTCTTCAATCTCTTCTGCTTTTGGTCTTCCCAACTTAAGTTAGTAATTAATTACTTGAGATTAAGTTTATGTTCTAGACAAGATAAAAGTTTATTTCTTTATGCTATAAAGTCAGAAGATATGAAGTCCAAGGTGAGTATGGTGGTTTTGTGTTCATCAGGGATACACCCTTGGTCTTTATTGTTGTTGCTCTGCCATTCTTAGCCTGAGGCTTTTGCCTCATAGTCCAAAATAGCAGCTTGAGTTCCAGCCACTTGATTTGTAATCCAGCCAAAAGGAAGAAAGCAAGGTGAACATGTCCCTTCTTTTAAGGGACACATACCACTTCCACTTATATCACTTGTCAAGGACTAACTCTGTAAAGGAGGTTGGGAAATGTTTTTACTAGGCAGCCATCAATGCTGTTTTTATTCAAGACAAAAGGAGAGATGGGACAATGGGGGATAATTAACAGTTTTTATCGTAACCATTAAATTGTAAACCACTTTAGAGTGAGGATCCCTTCTGTACCTTTTATAAAAATCAGTGCTCACAAGGAGCTCAATAAAAATCTCTTAATGATGATTAATCCTTTCAGCAAACAATTTATTTAGCACCTATTTTATGCCAGGGACTGTATTAGACATTGGAGCTACCAAAATGAAATGAACACAGGAAACAGTAGCTTTAAGCATTTATTTGAACCATTAACAAAAGTTATCAGGCAGAAGAGAGGGAAGAGATTCCAGGCAAAGGGGACAGTTTATGCAAATTATCAAAGGTATGAAATAGCATTTCATGTTAGGAACTGCTAGTTGTCTGGTATACCTAGACCAGTGGTCTTGACTGTGCAGTTTTGCCCTTTAGGGAACATTTAGCAAAGGCTGAAGAATGTTTTTGGTTGTCACAACCAAGGGAGTGCTACTGGCATCTGGTAGATTGAAGACAGATGCTGCTAAAAATTTTACAATATGTAGGTTGTGAACCTTACAAGTAAAACAGCCAATTATTTTACCAGCAAATGGGTTTATTCAGGAATAGCAGAGTAATTGCAGTTTGAGATAAGCAAGCTATAGGAAAAGCCATGGGCAAGTTCAGAGAACAAAGGAGAACAGCACTCTTTTACAGAGGAAAGAGGAGAGTTGGGAGGGGCTGTTATAAACAAAAAGTCCATTGGAGTAAACTACGAGTTGAAAGTGTAATGTAGGTTTCTTTTAAAGACTTATTTATTTGAGAGAAAAAATGAGCAGGATGGACCGAGGGAGAGGGAGAGAGAATCTTAAGCAGACTCCTTCATTGAGCACAGAGTGCGACACAGGACTTGATCTCATGACACAGAGATCAGGACCTGAACAGAAACCAAGAATTGAATGTGTTTAAGTGACTGCACCACCCAGCTGCCCCTGATGTTCAAATATAGAATCTTCCTTCCTCCTGCTGGAGTAGTAAACTAATATGATTAGCAAGGTGCATCTCTTCCTGTTGAGGTCCATAATTGGTCTGGAGTGGTAGTGGCATGAGGGATTCCCCTTCTGGCTTCTTGACTCTATTTTATTTTTTAAAGTTTTATTTGTTTAAGTAATCTCTATACCCCATGTGGGGCTCAAACTCAACTCCAAGATCAAGCCTGATTCCATTTTATTTTATTTTTAATTTTATTTATTTGTTAATGAGAGACAGAGAGGCAGACATAGGCAGAAAGAGAAGCAGACTCCCCACAGGGAGCCTGATGTGGGACTCGATCCCAGGACCTCGGGATCATGCCCTGAGCTGAAGGCCGATGCTCAACTGCTGAGCCACCCAGGTGTCCCAAGCCTGATTCCATTTTAAATGAGGTTTCCCTATATTCTCACATATATACATTTTCTTTATCCACGCATCTGTTGATGAACATTTAGGTGGTTTCCACAGATTGGTTATTATGAATAGTGCTGCAGCGAACATAGGAGTGCTAATCTCCTTGAGATATTTTTAATAAATTTTATTTTATGATTTTATTTATTTGTGAGAGACACAGAGAGAGAGAGAGGCAGAGACACAGGCAGAGGGAGAAGCAGGCTCCATGCAGGGAGCCCGATGTGGGACTTGATCCCAGGACTCCGGGATCACGCCCTGAACCAAGAGCAGACACTCAACTGCTGAGCCACCCAGGCATCCCTCTCTTTGAGATCTTGATTTTCATTTTCTTGGATAAATACCCAGAAGTAAGCTTTCTGATCATATTGTAGTTCTATTTTAATTTTCTAAATAACTTCCATACTGTTTTCCTTACCAGCTACATTGGCAGTGTACAAGGGTTCCAATTTCTCCATATCCTTGCCAATCAACACTTGGTGTTATCGGTGTTAATAGCTATCCTAACAGGTTTGAGATGATATTAAGGTTTTGATTTGCATTTACCTGATGATTAGTGTTGTTGTGTTTCTTTTTATAAATCTTTTGGCCATTTGTGTATCTTTGATAAATGTCTAATCAAGTCATTCGCCCATTTTTTAATCGGGTTATTAATTTAGATGTGTTTTTTTTTTACTATTGAGTTATACATTTTCTTTATATATTTTGGAAATTTACCATTTATGAGATATAGTTTGCAAATATTCTCTCCCATTCCTTAGGTAGCTTTTTCACCCAGTTGATGGTTTCCTTTGTTGTACAGAAGTCTTTGAGTTTAATGTAGTCCCACTTGTGTTTATCTTAATTTTTGATGCCTGTGCTTTTAGTGTCATACCCATGAAATCGTTTTTAAGACTAATGTCACGATGTTATCTCCTATATTTTCTTTTAGGAGTTTTACAGTTTCAAGTCTTATATTTAAGTCATTAATCATGTTGAGTTGATTCTGTGTATGGTACAAGATAGAGGTCCAATTTTAATCTTCTGCACGTGGCTGTCCAGTTTTCCCAACAACACTGGGAACACTATCCATTCTCTATTGTGTATTTTTGGCACCCTAATTCAGTAAAGTTGCAGGATACAGAATTGACATATATAAAAATCAGTTGCATTTCTATATGCTAACAGTGACCTACCTGAAAAGGAAATTAGGGAAACAATCCCATTTTACGATGTCATCAAAGAAATAAAAACGCTTAGGTATACACTTAACTAAGGAGGTAAAAGACTTGTACACTGAAAACTACAAAGCACTGATACTGATGAAATTGAAGATACAAATAATTGGAAAGATATCACATGGTAATGGATTGGAAGAATATTGTTAAAATATACATGTTATCCAAAGCAATCTACAGAGTCAATGCAATCCCTATTAAAATCTCAATGGGGGTGCCTGGCTGGCCTAGTTGGAGCATGTGACTCTTGATACCAGGGTTGTGGGTTTGAGCCCCACATTGAATGTAGAGATTACTTAAAATCTTTTTTTTTAATAAAATCTTAAAAAAAAAAAACCTGGCAGACACATTAAGACTGATGGAACAAAATAAAGAGGCCGAAATAAAAACAATTATTTGTATTTTGTCAATCTTGTTTCAACTATCACTGAAGGATTTTAGACAGCAGAGTTGAATGATGAGATTTGCATTTTAGAGCAATCTCTGAGGGCAGTTTCCAGGATGAATTATAGGGGAATGAGACAGTGAAGAGAGCCAAAATAGAACAGTCTCAAATTCCTTACTTCCCACTGCCTTTTGAACTCACTTCAATAGAGTTCACCCTGCTTCCAAGCCTCAAGATCCATACTTGCCAGGGTCATCGATGGCCTCCCTTCCTGCTGTCAAATCCAGTGGTGAGTACTTACCTTACTGGACCTCTCAATGGCATCTGGCTTAGTCAATCATTCTGTTTTCCTTACCACACTTGTTTCCCTTGGCTTCTAGGACACCAAACTCTCCTGATTTCTCTTTGATCTCAAAAGTCCTTGCCTTCTGCTGGCTCCTCTCTCCATCATCTAGAATGTGGAGGTTGGAGAGCCGTGGGGCTAGGGCCATCAACTGCCTCTCTGTGCATTCATTTCCTCAAGGAGCTCATTCAGTTTCAGGTCTTTAAACACTCTATCTGCAAGGACACCTGTTGCCCGGAACTTTCCTCTGGGTTCCTGACAGATCCAGCTGCATCCTGACAGCTCCCTTTTTGGAGGTCTAATAGGCCTAGCAAACTTAACACAGCCAGAATGAAGTCCTCCTGAGCCTCTTCCCCCAACATCTCCCAGATCTGTTAATGCCATCTCCATCCTTCCAGTTGCTTGGGTGAAAACCTTCACATCATCCTAACACCTCTCTCATCCCAACATGCAGACTGCTCTGAGCCAGCAAGACCTCGCCCATGATTGACTCCATGATAATGATGGATTTGACCTTCACCGCCTGCCTGCAAGTAACCACCCACCTTTGCCCCACATTTTCCTAACAAACGTGGGAGTATTTTCAGCACTTTGGAGACAGTCTCTGAGACACTAGTCTGCTGTCTTCCTGGTTTTGGCCTCACTAAGATAAATTCCTTTCTTGTTTCACTACTACACATTTCTCTGCCTTTGGATTTTATCAGCAGTGAGTGGCCAAGCCTGGTCGGTTTGGGACCCCTGGAGTGAGATGCTCTTGCAGCCCTGCACACCAGCTACAAGCATGGTGCTGACAATACTAGGACCCTGATCACCCTGTCTTGGGTGGTAAAGTGGTTCCTCACTGAGAAGACCTGAGGCTACTGCCCCTCTCCCTCCTAGCACTCAGGTCCTTAAAGGGGCGATTTCATTGAGAGGCAAGTCATTCATCTTTCCCCCAACTCCTTTGTCTTGGCTTGGAGATTTTTCCTTGGGGGAGTAGGTCACAAACAGCTCCTAATATCGTCCCAGAAGAACTGACTTCATTGGCAACATAGGATGAGGAAATTTAAGCTTAAGGATATTCTCTGTAATGCCTTTTTTTAAGTTTTATTTACTTATTTGAGGGAGAAAGAGCAAGAGAGCAAGAGCAGAGGGGAGAGGGAGAAGCAGGCTCCCCACTGAGCAGGGAGCCGAACGCAGGGCTCTATTCCAGGACCCTGGGATCATGACCTGAACTGAAGGCAGACACTTAACTGAGCCACCCAGGTGCCCTTGCCTTTTTTTTTTTTTTTTAAGTAAACTCTATCCCCAACTTGGGACTCAAATTCACAACCGGAGATCAAGAGTTGCTTGCTCTACCAACTAAGCTGGTCAGGTGCTCCCAAATTTAAGGGTATTCTCAAAAACAATGGTGATTGTGGTGAAAAGCCATTGGGAGATTGGTAGATTTAGTGGAGATATAAACTAAACTGTAGGCCAGTTAATCTGCAAGAGAAATGGGTAGAGACAGCCGGGAGGAGCCCTCCTCAGGTCTAAACAAATCTAACACTGACTTCTGGAACTGTTCCTTCAAAGGAACTGTAGTTTGATTGAATTAGTCTATCCCACAATTTATGCCCCCCAGGGCATTGTTGAAAACAATAGAGCAGGGATCCCTGGGTGGCGCAGCGGTTTGGCGCCTGCCTTTGACCCAGGGCGCAATCCTGGAGACCCAGGATCGAATCCCACGTCAGGCTCCGGGTGCATGGAGCCTGCTTCTCCCTCTGCCTGTGTCTCTGCCTCTCTCTCTCTGTGTCTATCATGAATAAATAAATAAAATCTTTAAAAAAAAAGAAAAACAATAGAGCAATCCTGCAGTTAGTGGAGTTTAACATTTGGGGGGAGTCAGGAAAAGAGGCAAAGAGAAGCCTGTCAAAACCACTGTTGTCTCAAGGTGACTGTGGGCACACCAAAGGCCACACCCCTTGATAAACAACATAATAGGCTTAACACGGGTGTGTTTGTGGCAGGTGGGAGGGTGGTAGCAAGAACAGACTTAAATAATCCAGCCAGTTACTACAAATAATAACGAACCTGAAAGAGGGGGCGGGGAACCTTTATTAAGAGTCAGTACATGACGTAAAATATCCAGTTTCCAACAGATATGATATGCAAAGAAACAGGAAAGTTGGGATGCCTGGGTGGCTCAGGGTGTGATCCTGGGATCTGGGATTGGGATCAAGTCCCACAGCGGGGTCCCTGCATGGAGCCTGCTTCTCCCTCTGCCTGTGTCTCTGCCTCTCTCTCTCTGTGTCTCTCATGAATAAAAGAAAGAGAGAGAGAAAGAAAAAGAAAGAAAAGGAAGGAAGGAGAAAGAAAGAAGAAAGAAAAAAAGAAAGAAAAAGAAAGAAAGAAAAGAAAGAAAGAAAGAAGAAAGAAAAAGAAAGAGGAAAGTATAACCCACACAGGGGGGTGGGGCTTCGGGTATGGAAAAGCAAGTAACAAAAACCACCTATGA
This sequence comes from Canis aureus, assembly GCF_053574225.1. Lineage (NCBI taxonomy): Eukaryota > Metazoa > Chordata > Mammalia > Carnivora > Canidae > Canis > Canis aureus. The sequence continues at coordinate 32,093,288 of NC_135649.1, read as the reverse complement.
GAGTAACCAGGTATTGTGTGTATGTACGTATTTTATTTTTTAAAGACTTTATTTATTTATTCATGAAAGATCCAGAGAGAAAGAGGCAGAGACACACAGGCAGAGGGAGAAGCAGGCTCCATGCAGGGAGCCCAACTGTGGGACTCGATCCCGGGACTCCAGGATCATGCCCTAGGCAGAAGGCAAGAGCTGAAACGGTGAGCCACCCAGGCTGCCCAGCATGTATGTATTTTAAAGTTCATTCTTTTAGTTAGAGACCAGAGAGTTATTCAATTCTTTTTTTTCTTTTAAGATTTTATTTATTTATTCATGAGAGACAGAAAGAGAGAGACCGAAACTTAGGCAGAAGAAGAAGTAGGCTCCCTGCAGGGATGCAGCACTTGATCCCAAGACCCCGGGATCATTGACCTAAGCCAAAGGCAGATGCTCAACCTCTGAGCCACCCATGCGCCCACCAGGTGTCATATTTATTTTTTTTAAGATTTTATTTATTTATTTATGATAGAGAGGGAGAGGCAGAGACACAGGCAGAGAGAGAAGCAGGCTCCATGCCGGGAGCCCTACGCAGGACTCGATCCCAGGACTCCAGGATCTCGCCCTGGGACAAAGGCAGGCACTAAACCGCTGAGCCACCCAGGGATACCCCCAGGTGTCATATTTAACAAAGACTTCAAAGTAGCCATTTTAGGGGCACCTGGCTGGCTCAGTTGGAAGTCTATGTGACTCTTGATCTCAGAGTGGTGAGTTCAAGCCCCACTTGGGTGTATAGATTACTCAAATACATAAAACTTAAAAAAAAAAAAGACAAAGTAGGGGCACCTGGGTGGCTTACTCGGTTAAGTGTCTGCCTTCAGCTCAGGTCTGATCCCAGGGTCCTAGGATTGAGCCCTGCATTGGGCTTCCTGCTCAGCAGGGATCCTGCATCTCCTTCTTCCTCTGTTCCTCCCCACTGTGCTCTCTCCCTCTCCTTCAAATAAATAAATAAAATATTTTTAAAAAATTTTTAAATAGCCATTTTAAATAGATTCAAGGAAATAAAGGAAACCATAATTAAAGAAAGGTACTCTGACAATGTAATTCAAGAAAATAGATTTTTAAAAAGAAGAAAATATAATAGATAGAAATTATATAAGAATAAGAACCAAATGGAAATTCTAGAATTGTAAAGTACAGTAACTGAAATGAAAAATTCACTATAGGGGCTTAGATTAGTTTGCTAGGGCTGCCATAACAAAATGCCACAGACTGGATGGTTTAAGCAACATACATTTATTTTCTCACAATTCTGGAGGCCAGAAATCCAAGATCAAGATATCAGCAAGTTTGGTTACTTCTGAGGCCTCTCTCCTTGGCTTGCAGAGGACCACCATTCACTGTTCTTCCTGTGGTTGTTTCTCTGTGTACAGGTGCCCCCTAGTGTTTGTTTTGCTTCCAAATTTCCTGGTCTTACAAGGACACCACTTACATTGGATTAGGGCCCACCTTACAAGATATAGTAAAGCAGTTCAGGCTGAAATAAAGTGATCTCAGACATTAATTAAGATCCATACCAAAACCAAAGAACCACAGGTAAAGGAAATTGTTAGAGGAGCTCATTGAGGGTATTACTGCAAGTTGACTTGTGAGCTGAGTGAGCTGGACCCAGGCAATTGGAGTTGTCTTTGGATGACTGTCTTTGGATTGTACATTCTGCCTAAAGTCAGAGCCATTTGAAGGACATAGTGTTGAGAATGTGTTGTTGAGATCCTCTGGACTGGATATGTGACCGATCCTCGTTAAGGCCTCTATATAACCTTTTATTATTTTTTTAAGATTTTATTTATTTATTCATGAGAGACAGAGAGAGAGAGAGGCAGAGACACAGGCAGAGGGAGAAGCAGGCTCCATGCAGAGAGCCTGATGTGGGACTTGATCCTGGAACTCTGGGATCACACCCTGAGCCAAAGGCAGATACTCAACTCCTGAGGCACCCAGGCATCCCCTCTTAACTGATTTAAATAGTAACTATATAAAATAATATGTATATAATGGATTGTTGGGGGGACGCTTGGGTGGCTCAGTTGTTTAAGCATCTGCCTTCAGCTCGGGTCATGATCCCGGGGTCCTGGGATCCAGCCCTACATCTGGCTCCCTACTCAGCGGGGAGTTGTCTTCTTCCTCTGCCCCTCCCCCTGCTCATGCTTTCTCTCTCTAGTAAATAAATAAAATCTTTTTAAAAAATAATGGATTGTTGGGCCTCTAACATATAGAAATCTAATACATTTGCCAGTTACAGCACAAAGGAGGTAGGTGGGGCAAAGATGTATTGGCTTGACTAAATGACTTCAGATGACAACTCAAACCTACCAGAATAAAGAGTCAGAAATGATAAATAAGAAGGTTACTATAAGAGAAGGTATAAATATACTTACTCTCCTTTAAAAAAAAGGGGGGGGGGATGCTTGGGTGGCTCAGCAGTTGAACATCTGCCTTTGGCTCAGGGCATGTACCACATCAGGCTTCCTGCATGGAGCCTGCTTCTCTCTGCCTATGGCTTCTATCTCTCTCTGTGTGTGTCTCATGAATAAATAAAATCTTTAAAATATATATATATACTTGCTCTCCTTTCTTCCCTTAGCTCCTTTAAAAGTCATAAAATTATATAACAGTGTATTGTTCAGTTTGTAACATTTACAGATGTAATTCTTTTTATTTTTTTAAAAGATTTTATTTATTTATTCATGAGAGACACAGAGAGAGGCAGAGACACAGGCAGAGGGAGAAGCAGGCTCCATGCAATGAGCCCGACATGGGACTTGATCCCGGGTCTCCAGGATCATGCCCTGGGCCGAAGACAGGTGCCAAACCGCTGAGCCACCCAGGGATCCCCTAGATGTAATATTTTTAACAATATCACAAAAGGGGGCACAAGGGGGACACCTGGGTGGCTCAGCTGTTGAGCATCTGCCTTTGGCTCGGGTCATGATCCCACGGTCCTAGGATCTAGTCCCACATCAGGCTCCCTGCATGGGGCCTGCTTCTCCCTCTGCCTGTGTCTCTGCCTCTTTGTCTGTGTGCCTCTCATGAATAAATAAATAAAATCTTTACAAAAGGGGGGCACAAGGTAATAGAGATATGTAGGAATAATATTGTGTATCTCACTGGAATTAGTATAAATCTGAAGCTGAATATGATACATTAAGAAATGTATGGTAAGCCCTAGAGCTGCCATTAGGGAAATAACTCAAAAAAATGTGAATAGGGGCACCTGTGTGGCTCAGTCAGTTAGGCATCTGACTCTTGATTTTAGCTCAGATCATGATTTCAGGGTCCTGGTGTAGAGCCCTACATTGGGTTACCCACTCAGTGGGGAGTCTGCTCCCTCTGCCCCTCTCCTCACTTTGCTCACTGGTGCTCTCTCCCTCTCAAATAAATAAATAAAAATCTTTAGAAAAATAATATAGAAAAATAAGAATAAAGCTAATAAAGGAAGTTCAGTACTTATAATCTGAACACTAAAAACATTTGTAAAAAGAAATTAAAGATTAAAATGAATAGAGGGGAGCCTGGGTGGCTCAGTTGGTTAAGTGTCTACCTTGGGCTCAGGTGATGGTCTTGGAGTCCTAGGATCAACCACATCAGGCTCCCTGCTCAGTGGGGAGTCTGCTCCTCCCTCTCCCACTGCCCCTCCCCTGCTCATGCACACGTGTGCACGATTGCTCTTTCTCTCTCTCTCAAAATCTTAGAAAGACAAAACGAATAGAAAACACCCTGTGTTCATTGATCAGAAAATTAATATTAGTATTATTAAGTTGTTGTATAGGTTCAATGCAATCTCTCTCAGAATCTCCCCTAATTTATTTGTGGAAATTATGCTGATTAAAAAATTCATAAAGAATTATAAGAGATCCAGAATATCCAAAATATTAGGAAGGCTTACTTACATTTCCCAATTAAAAAAAACTTTTTTATTTATTCATGAGAGACACAAAAATAGGCAGAGGGAGAAGCAGGCTCCCCGCAGGAACCCAGTATGAGACTCAATCCCAGGACCTTGGGATCACACCCTGAGCTGAAGGCGGACGCTCAACCACTGATCCACCCAGGCGTCCTTTTTGGTATTCTTTGAAACACAAAAAGTTTTATTTTTTTTAAAGATTCTATTTATTTATTAATGAGAGATACACACAGAGGGAGGCAGAGATACAGGCAGAGGGAGAAGCAGGTTCCATGCAAGGAGCCCAATGCAGGACCGATCCCGGGACCCCAGGACCACACCCCAGGCCAAAGGCAGGCACCAAACCGCTAAGCCACCCAGGGATCCCCCTACAAAATGTTTTAATTTCGGGATGCCTGAATAAATAAAAAAAAAAAACAGGGCAGCCTGTGGCTCAGCAGTTTAGCGCTGCCTTCAGCTCTGGATCGAGTCCCATGTCAGGCTCCTGCCTCTCTGTCTCTCTGTGTGTTTCTCATGAATAAATAAACAAATCTTAAAAAAAAAAGTAAAGAATACCAAAAATAAAGTAAAACCTCCACAGAATTGGAGAAAATACTTGCATATATTGTTATTAGTCATTAGGGAAGCCCAAATCCAAACTGTGGTACTTCACATGTACTGGGATGACTAAAAAGGGAAAATACAGGTACCTGGGTGGCTCAGTGGTTGAGCATCTGCCTTCAACTCAGTTTGTGATCCTGGGGTCCTGGGATCAAGTCCCACATCAGGCTTCCCACAGGGAGCCTGCTTCTCCCTCTGCCTGTGTCTCTTCCCCTCTCATGAATAAATAAATTAAAATTTAAAAAAAGGGGAAAAGAACAAATGTCAGCAAAGATTTGGAGAAATTAGAGCCCTCTTCTATAGCTGGTGGGAATGTAAAATGGTGCAGCTTCTGTGGAAAACAATTTGGCAGTTCTTCAAAAAGTTAAATATGGCTTCACCATAATGACCCAGGAATTCTACTCCTGGGTGAATACTCAGAGGAATTGTAAACAAGTGCTCAAGTAAATATATGTACACCGATTTTCAGAGTAGCACTCTTCACAATAGCCAAAAGGTGGAAAATGCACAAATGTCCATCAACAGATAAGTGGCTAAAAAGAAAATTGATGTTTATACAGATAAAGGAATATTATTCAGCCTCAAAAATGAAGTTCTGAAACATGCTACAATGTGGATGAACCTTGAAAACATTGTTAAGTGAAAGAAGCCAGACAAAAGATTACATATCGTATGATTATGTTTATATGAAATATTTCAAATGGCTGAATCCATAGAAACAGAATGCAGATTGGTGGTTGCCAGGGGATGTGGGGAGGAGAAAATGAGGAATATTTGAGGAACATTTGCTTAACGGGTAGAGTTTTCTGTGGGGGTGATGAAAATGTTTTGGATATATGTATAGGTGATAGTTTCACAACACTGTGAATCTATTGAATGCCACTGAATTGTTCACTTTAAGATTTTATTTATTCATTTGTGTGTGTGAGAGAGCAAGCGACAGGGTGTGCAGGCGGAGTACAGAGGGAGAGGGACAAGCAGACTCTGCATTGAGCACAGAGCCCAATGTGGGGCTCAATCTCACGACCTTAAGATCATGACCTGAGCCAAAATAAAGAGTCAGACGCTTAAGCAACTGAGCCACCCAGATGCCCGACTGTTCACTTTAAACTGGTTAATTTTATATTATGTGAATTTCACTTAAGAAAAAAATGTTTTAAAAAATGTTAAACAGGGAAAAAAAAGTTAAACAGGGGTGCCTGGATGGCTCAGTCTTTTTTTTTTTTAAAGATTTTATTTATTTATTCATGATAGTCACACAGAGAGAGAGAGAGGCAGAGACACAAGCAGAGGGAGAAGCAGGCTCCATGCAGGGAGCCCGATGTGGGACTTGATCCTGGGACTCCAGGATCACACCCTGGCTGAAGATAGGCGCTAAACCACTCAAGCAGATCTCTTCTGAGCTGGGAGGCTGCGATCATGACCTGAGCCAAAATCAAGAGTCAGATGCTTGGGACGCCTGGGTGGCTCAGCGGTTGATCATCTACCTTTGATCCAGCTCAGGGTGTGATCCCGGAGTGCCGGGATTGAGTCCCATATCGGGCTCCCTGCATGGAGCCTGCTTCTCCCTCTGCCTGTGTCTCTGCCTCTCTCTCTGTGTCTCTCATGAATAAATAAATAAAATCTTTAAAAAAAAGTCAGATGCTTAACCAACTGAGCCACTCATATGCCCCACACCTGTCACTGTTTGATGTCTAGCTCCGTCTATCTTGTTTGCTAATATCCTCTATGCCAAGCACAGTGCCTGACACAGAAGAGGTGCTCAGAGAATATATTTGAGTGGATTAATGAGTGAATTTAAAAACTCTAACCCACAACTTATTATTGCATCTGTGTCCTGGGATCAGGACAAATACTAATCAGGTCAATAAAAATTTATTCATCATTTGGTCTAACCGGCCTCCCTGCCTCTTGTCTTCCATTTTCCTATAATCTATCCGATAGCCTGCAACCACAGTTAACATTAAAAAAAAAAGTCTGATTGTGTTGCCCTCCCTAAATCTCTGCTATCTCATTACCTACAGGATATAGTCAAAGGTCCTCAGCCTGGATTCAACGCTTTGGCCCCAATATCCCTTTCTAAACATCTCTGGGTTTATTTTTTTGTTATGTGCCGGGCCCTGGGTTAGTCACTGAGAACTTCACAAACTCGTTGGGAAGACAGGCACATAGGTTAACATGATCAGCTGTCTTACAGTCTGTGAGAACACCATTTCAGACAGTGGATTATCAAATGCTAGGTTTTTGCCCTCTGAATTTGGCTTACAAGTTCAGTCTAGAATTGCAGGGTCCAATACAGTGGCTACCAGCCCCATTTCAGGTACTCAACTGCCACATGAAGCTAGTGGCTATCATACTGGGCAGCATAGCATAAGCCTTCTCAATCATTCATGGAAGGGTGGCTACCTATGGTGCTTTTATTTTTTCTTTCTTTCTTTAAAATTTATTTATTTATTTATTTATTTATTTATTTATTTATTGTGCTTTTAAAGAGAGCAAGGACCATTTCCCATACATGCACTTGGGTGCTATCTACTAGCTCCCCCCCCCACAATTCTCCCACTCACCCCCCACCCCCCAAACGCACAGCTTAACTGGGGCCGACTTCGAAGTAGTACAGGCTCGCAATCGAGCTAATGCATGGAGGTACTTTCCTAAACTATTAAGTGATACAGAAATGTGATATAATAGGTTCAGTTCTTGCTTTCAATTACTGCTTGACTTTAAGCAAATTCTAGCTAGCTCTTTTGTCGAACTTCTCCCATCCCCTGAATTTATGCCAAAGGGTTCTGAAAGGTTATGTTACACCCAGGCAGCATATATAACAGGTAAAAATCCAGACTGTACCTACCTGGAGGCTTTACAAGCCGTCCATCCAGGACCCCACTACACCACCCGGCTTTTCCTTTCACTTTCTCTAGAAAGGAAGGACATGATGAATTAAGATTTCCAAACAAAGATTTATTTTGAGGTGTGAGAATAATAGGAAAATTAAGTGATGGGGATCGGACCCTCATCGGGGTCTTCTGGGAAATCGGAAGCACCACCCTCTTCTGCAGCTCGATGCTTCTCCAATTTAGCAATCAATTCTTTCGCTGGATTGAAGACGCCATTGGTCTGCTGGTCACAGACATAGCAGCGAGGGGTGGTGCGGAAATGCTGCAGTGCACAGCTCTCGCAGAAATAATGCCTGCACTTGGTGACAACTGGATTCTGGAAGGTCTGGCGACAGATGAAACACTTGAATGGTATTTCCTCATCATCGCTTCCCACTTCATAGTTTTCGTCCTCATAGACACCATAGCGACCCTCATCAAGCTCACGTTCAATCTGCCACCCGTGCTTGTAATCTGAACGGTCATGGAGGAACTTGCAGCTGTCTCCGAAGCCGCAAAAGCCAGTCTCCTTGTAGTCCTTACAAATGTCGGGCTGGTAATCCCAGCGCACGGTGGCACGTAGATGCTCGGGAGCTCGGATGGGGCCCTTCCTCACCATTCCGGAGGATGCGTTGCCCATAGACGTATCCTTGGGCTTCATGTATTTCTGATAATTATTGATGCCCCGGTAGATCTTGTCATCTTCCTTGCCCCTCAGCTCCTCCTGGATCTTCTGGCTGCGCTCAAAGATGGCTTGTGCGTCACGCTCCTTCTCCGTGTCTAGCTCGTAGACAGCAGTCGCCCCCATATCCTCCGGTCCCACGGGTTTTGCCGAGCGGGTGGACTTGTATACCACGCCAAGACTCTCGGACTCGTTCTCCTCCTCCTTCTCCTCCTCCTCCTCGCTGCTCAAGTCGCCGTAAGCCGCCTTCTGTTTACCACTGCCACGAGTCTTCTGTATCATTGGATTGTGGATCGCCCGCTTCTTTTCGGGGCGAACCACAGTGCTACCTTCGTCGCTGCTGCTGCTGCTGTCTCCAGGCTCCTGGTCGCAGACCGGGCGCTTTCTGCGGCCTGCAGCCCCTTTTCGTCCACCAGGCTTTTTAAAGAGGAAGGTGCACACCTGGTCTGTGGTCTTTCCCGGAGAAAGTTGCTCTGCCATCTTAGCGTCTGGAGCTCCAGAAGGCAATGGCGCGCTCGGCCACGCGGGGCCTCTTCACGTCACAGCACGTAGCGCGCTCGGCCGCCACCCGGAACAAACTGGGCGGCCCGAAGCTGACTGCGCGAGGACGAAAACGCCAAGGTGCGAGCGCGCGCCACTCTTGAGCCCCGCGGGCCCCCGTCGCATCCTCCCGGGGGCGTGCGTGGCCCCGCCCCGCAGGGAGGCCGCCGCGGAGCCTACTGGGAAGGAGCCGAGGCGCGGTCACCTTTGCCGGGGGTGGGGAAGGAAGGGTTTGGCCCTGCCAACCGCGGTGCGATGTGGTTCGAGATTCTGCCCGGGATCGGCGTCATGGCCGTGTGCTTGGTCATCCCCGGCATAGCCACGGCGCACATCCACAGGTTCACTAACGGGGGCAAGGTAAGGCGGCCTCTCCGGCCCGACGGCCGACTCCGCGGACTGGCGTTACAAAACGGGCGGCGGGAGGCCACTGGGGTCCGGAGGAGCTGTCGAGCTGTCTTCGTGTCGCCTAAAAGCGGAGGCTTGCGGAACGAAACCCGACGGAAACCACATTCTACTCTAGCAAGAAGCAGCTAGTTGTTGGGTGAAGAGTGGGCAGAGCAGGTTTGAGAACTGGAAAGGTAGATAAGAAGGTGGGCCAACTCCTGGGCGTCGCTTTAGTCTTGCCTGCACTCCCTCGGATCTCTGATCCTTTTTTTAAAATTGTAATTTCTCACATCCACATCTTGGTAGCTTCTCGGCTTTTAGCCTCCCTACCCTTAATTAAGTTTTTACCTTGACATTTTTTATCCCCCACCCTTTTTCCCAAGCCTTTAGGAATTTGCCGCAAGATCCTGCTTTTCACATCAGGACCGTAACTTTCCTCTCCTCCTAGCCCTTCACGTTATCGCTTGACTACAGGTTATAATGTATTCGCTTTCTGGTTTTGTGATCTTCACGTGTGATCTACCGCTGTTGTTTCTTCTCATTGGCGTCCCAAAAGGAAACAAGTAGTCACGTCTTTAAAACGGGGGGTAGGAGGGCGAGGGAGGTGGGAGGGAAGGAGGAACGGGAAAAAAAACAGGCGCTGGTTAAAATAGAAAGTATAAGAACTCATGGTTACCATCCTAATTTTGAAGTTTAATAGTCCGGTCTTATTTAGGATCTGTTCTCATGTTGGCAAATCGAACTTCAATTTAAAAAAATGTTTAGGATCTGCTCTTAATTTGTTTTTTGTTTCAATGATGATCCCATTTTTCTAGAGTGTCACTTATAAATTCTGATAGCTTTCTGTTGGGTCATTCATTTTCATAAACATTGTGCAATAATTTCTTTTAATTGTAGGAAAAAAGGGTTGCCTATTATCCATATCAGTGGAGTTTGATGCAAAGAGATAGGCGAGTCTCTGGAGTTAATCGTTACTATGTGTCAAAGGTAAGATGGCTTTGATACTAATCATCTGTCAGGGTTGAGATGGGTTCTGGTAATGCTTTGCCAGATGTTTTACAGAGCTAATTTCATTTGCATTTGTCTTGTCTTAATGATCATTTGTATTTTTTATTCTGTGGATTGTCTACATATGGGCTTTGCCTGTTCTGTTGCTGTTTTTTATGGGGGTTCTTTATTATGGTTATTAATCTTTTGTCTGTTTTATATGGGGCAAATCTTTTTTACCATTCTGTCTTCTTTATGATGTCTTTCATCAGATAGTTTTTAATTTTGGTGCTCAGTTTATCATATTTTGTCATTCAGGATTTTGAGTTTTATGTCTTGCTTACAAATGGCTTCACTACTCAAGATTTTTCCAATTATTATTATTATTATTATTTTACATTTAGTGCTTTGACCCATCTACAGGTCATTTTGGGGGTATAATGTGAAATCACAGGATTTAACTTTTTTCCAAGATAAGTCAGTTGTCACAATTATGCACTTATAGAACAATCCACTTTTTATTTGAAATACCATTCTAGTAAACTAAACTTCCATATTCACATGATCTTCTTTCATGAATACCCTCTTTTATACTCCATTGTTTGCCAGTTCCTGCACCCAATACCATATGTTATTACTATGATTACTATGATTTTAAATTTTATTAAATCCTGTGGAATTGCTGTTTTTGTAGGTCAGAAATGGCCAAGCGGTAGCATTTTCATATGATTAAACCTGATATATGTTCTTAGATCTTGTAGGAGTCCATCTCTGTTATTTTTTGTAAAAAAAAAAAATAGTTATTTTAATATTTTCTCCTTATTTATTCTTCACAGTGAATCTAGGTTAATATTAATTTCATTTTATAGATGAGAAAACAGGGTCTGAGTGATGAAATAACACTGTAAGGACCCAACCTAGCTGATCTGCCTCTCCCTACAGTGCTATTTGAGAATCACCTAATGAACACGCTGAGAGATCTATTCAACTGAAGCAGTATTTCTCAGTGTGGTCCAAGAATAACCATCAGAATCAGCTGGCCATATGAGATAAAGTGAAGATTCCAAATCAGAATTTCTATAGAGTGGCTCCTAGGACTAGGCAGTTTTCATTTCTCTTAAGACGGTTCTGCCTACAATCGTAAACAAAATACCTGGACTGTGTTATTTTAACACTTGGAAGAAATGTCATCCCTGATGAATCTTTACTCTCTAGTTTCTGAAGTATTTGGTTGTGAACTAAGTACAGAGAGAGTGAATCTTCGGTATAAACAGTGTCATGCTTGTGGGGCAAGAGTTAGGGAGTTGGGGGTCCCTGACCTTGAATTCTGACTCTGCTCCTTCCTTCCTTCCTTTGAAACTGAGTCTCCATCTGTTCATCTGTAAAAAAAAAAAAAAATAGAATGAGGTTAATAGTATCTTCCTCGGGGTGGCTGTTACTTATTTTTTTGATGGTTTTACCTTACTGTCCTTAATCTCCGAAGGATCTAGATGGTAATTTGGTCTTAATTCTGCTGGGAGGGGGGAGACTTTACATATCAAGGGATGTTTGGTGCTGTCAGAAAATAGAGACTAGAAATCATCATAGGTCGTTCTTTTTACTTCGGTGATTATAAAATTCAGTTTATTGTTGCAGTTAGAGAAATGTGGGATGTGAAAGTACTTTCTTTAATAGAGAATGCCATTTGATGACACTGGCAGTAAGAGTACAGGCATAGCTCATTTTTTTGGCCTTTACAGATGCTGTGTTTTTTACACATTGAAGGTTTGGGGCAACCCTGCATGGAGCAAGTCTGTTGGCACCATTTTTTTTTTTTATTGGCACCATTTTTCCAACGGTATTTGCTCACTTTATGTCTCTGTGTCACATTTTGGTGATTCTTGAAATATTTCAAACCTTTTATTATTACTTTATTTGCTGTGGTATCTGCAATCAGTGCTTACGACTCACTGAAAACTCAGATGATGGTTAGCATTTTTTAGCACTAAAGAACTTTATTTTTTTTATATTTTATTTATTTATTCATGATAGACATAGAGACAGAGAGGGGCAGAGACACAGGCAGAGGGAGAAGCAGGCTCCATGCAGGAAGCCCGATGTGGGGCTTGATCCTGGGACTCCAGGATCACACCCTGGGCCAAAGGCAGGCGCTAAACTGCTGAGCCACCCAGGGATCCCCCACTAAAGAACTTTAAAATTAAGGTGTGTACATTATTTTTTTAGACATATGCTATCACACAGTTAATAGACTACTGCATCGTGTAAACATAACTTTTATATGCACTGGACAACTGAAAATGAGTCCTTTGACTCACTTTACTGCAGTGGTCTGGAAGTGACCCCACAGTATCTCTGAGGTATGTCTGTACTTGTCCATCTGTGGTGGCAACAGAATTCTCACATTTTCCTTTTTATACTGTTTTTCAGGGTTTGGAGAATATCGATTAAGGAAGCATTTTCCTGATTGATGAAAAATACCTCGGTTATGGTTCATCTACCCCTTCTAGAAAGTTATGCAGTGTATTAATGTAGTACATAATAAAAACAAAAAGTAAAATCTAAGGCTTTCTTTATTTTTTTCCATGGGTACTATACAAGCTCAAGCCATTCACCCAATGTGGGTTTATCACCTTAAAAAAAAAATAGAAGGCAACTGAGGCTTAAAATTATAGATAGATCTATTCTATTCAGCAAGTACCTGTCCCTGTGCCCACTGCCCAACGTGTCATAAATGGCAGTTGTTACTATTGGAATAGATAGGAATATATTTAAAAAGACATCATTCCTTCAGAGATTGCTAGGAGAATACAGAAAAAGTAGTCCTTTTTTTTCTGGTTCTTTTTCTGGATGATTCCTATTGTGTTAAATTCCAGGTATAATGCTTTTATTAGGTTTTTAATTATTATTTTTTTTAAGTAATCTCTACACCGAATGTGGGGTTCAGACTCATGACCCTGAGATCACGAGTCGCATGCTCTTCCCACTGAGCCAGCCTGGTGCCCCCAAGTGGAATGCTTTTAAAACTGAGATTGTACCTTCAACTTTCATGCATTCTGCATCTAACACAGGATTCACTGAAGTGTTGATTTTTGTTTTAGTGGAGAGCAGTGACAGCAATCATTTTATTCAAACGAGTGTACTGACTACTTGAAATAAAGAGTTGCACGTTCATGGGATCCCTGGGTGGCTCAGCAGTTGAGCGTCTGCCTTCAGCCCAGGGCGTGATCCTGGGGTCCCAGGATCGAGTCCCACATCGGGCTCCCTGCATGGAGCCTGCTTCTGCCTCTGCCTGTGTCTCTGTCTCTGTCTCCTGTGTCTCTCATGAATAAATGAATCCAATCTTAAAAAAAGATACATGTTCAACACTAGACATAACCCAGTAGTACAAAGATTTGAAAATGTCTAACTCCTAGAGAGACAGTAATACCCGTGTGTGTGTGTGTGTGTGTGTGTACCCCCCCCCCAGGTGACCACAGGACCTCTAGGTGAGAAAACTAAATTGTTAGTCACTATCTCCCATCTTTTATCCATTTTAACCTTTGATGGGCTGGTGACCTAAAATACCTGCAGTGGATGCGCTCCATTGAACTCATGCGGCAGGGCAGGGCTTACAGAAAAGGGAGGTGGTGTTCATACTTTGAGCATTTCTTTACATCGTGCCGTCCTGTGATGAAACCGAGGAAAGCCACAGTCGTGATTTCAAACTGTATACACCTCTAGTCTGCATTTAGCTGTGCACAGGCCTCCCTTAGTTGTTAGAACTAGTTCTGGAGAGGAAGAGGGCAGGCAGTACAGATAAGGATGTGGAAGACACTGACACCTAATCTATCCCTCAGTCTCTGGATTTTTAGGTCTATTGTCTGTCTACTGTGACTCTAGCTGGGGATCATCCACTAAGAGTATCTCCTTAAATGGATTCTGGGCTGTCTAGTGAAGGGCCACAAAATGACAGAAATCAGTTGGTCAGGTTCAGCATTTGGGCCTGAATAACTCGCCTCCCTGGTCTGTGGCACCTGCTATCAAATGTGGCCTCGTTATTATACTTTGCTGCCAAAGAGTGAACCAAACAAACACTGTAGCTTGAAGATTATAGTGGTGATTTGTAGCCTGTATTTCTCTTGATTTTTTTTGCAAGTGCAATCAGCCAGAAGTGTTTTCTTATATCAGCTCTGACAGAGGTGGTCTGGCTGCTGATCCCCCCTCATCCCTCTGCTCTTAAGATTGAAATGATGTGGGGCGTCTGGGTGGCTCCAATGGCTGGGCCTCCAACTCCTGATTCCGGCTCAGGTCACAGTCTCAGGGTCTTGGGATCCAGTCCCATATCAGGCTCCATGCTCAGCTGGCAGTCTGGAGATTCCTCTCCCACTGTCCTGCCACGACACCCCCCCCCCCCCGCACCCGCATGCTCTCTGAAAAATAAGTCTATTTTTGGCAAAAAAAAGATTGAAGTGATGCTTGGGAAACACCACTCACTTGGCTTTATTCACTGTCTTTTTTTTTTTTTAAAGATATTTATTTATTTATTTGAGGGAGATCACAGAGGGAGAGGGAGAAGCCAACTTGCCGCTGATCAGGGAGCCAGATGTGGAGCTCCACCCCAGGACCTGGAGATCATGACCTGAGCCAAAGGCAGACGCTTAGTGTACGGAGCAACCCAGACGCGCCAGGGTGGCACGTCTTTAATTTTTTTTTCCTTAAAGGTTTTTATTTATTCATGAGAGACACAGAAGGAGAGAGGCAGAGACGCAGGCAGAGGGAGAAGCGGGCTCCCTGCAGGGAGCTGGGTGTGGGACTCAATCCCGGGACTCCGAGATCACACCCTGAGCCGGAGGCAGACGCTCAACCGCTGAGCCACCCGGGCGCCCCAGGAATCCAATTTCTAAGGACCCTTAGACATTTAGTCCAAATTCCGATTCCCCAAATGAGGAAACCAAGGTTCAGGGATGGGAAGCGATCACTTAGCCAACTAGTGGCAGAAGTGGGCCTGGACTCCTGGGGTTTTGACTCCCAATGCAGTGTACCTTGAGCTGTTCTTTGGGGTTTGCTTCAATAAACACCGCTCAGCAAACGCTACACGCCAGGCTCCAGGCTTCAGCTTGGAGAAGACTCAGCCAGCCCTTCAGGAGCTCAGAGGAGGGGGTGAAACAGCGACGGGATGGGGTGAGGGGCGCTAGGAACTGAAGTTTGCAGAAGGTGCGGGGAGCAAGAAGGGCTCGATTCTGCGGGGGAGGGGGCGGCGGTTGGGGGGAGGGGGAGAGGAAAGGGCTTAGGGTAAGCGTCCAGGTGATGCCCACACTAAGCCTTTTACGAGATAAACAACCGAGGGGGGCCACTGCACGCAGTGAACACGGCCTGGCTGGGGACACAGACGCGCGGCTGCGCAGGACAGACCTAGGGCCGGGGGTGCAGAACTAGGGCAGAGGGAAGCCGGAAGGGCCTGGTCCAGCCCCCTCGGGGCGCCCGCCTCCCCGCAGGGCAGCAGGCGGGAGTGAGCTGCCGCCGGGCACGCGCCGGCCGGAAGCGGGTTTCTCCAGCGGCGAGTTTGCCCCGGGGCGCACTTGCGGAGTTTACACAGTTTCCATGAGGCGCTGCTGACACCTAGTGGGAGAGGCCAGCAGGGCTTCTAGGCTTCTCTGCGGCTCGGGACCGCCCGCCCCAGGAGCTGACCTGAGCCTCGGAGGGCCCCACCCTCCCGGGCCGTGCGGCCTTAGGCAAGTCGCCTCCCTGCTCTGGGCCTCAGGCCCCCCGTCGCCCAGGTGAGGATAGGATGTGCCCTGCCTGCGGCCCCGGGTATCGGGGACCCTGAGAAGTCCTGTGCGGGAAGTGGTTTGTAACTGCAGTCCTGTGCACGTGGAAGGGATCGTGGCTGGCCCTGTGAGCACCCCCTGAAGAGCGGCCCAGTCCACTCCTAGGTCCCCAAAAGGCACTTACCCAAGTGGGATGTCGGGGCATAACCCAGGGCATAACCAAGTGCAGCAGCCTGGGGTTCCCTCTTAGAATGAATGATCACCACTAAGGTATTCCCAGGGCAGGGCAGGCAAAGACAACAGGCAGTACAAAGTTCAGTGAAGACACTGATTGCTCTGCCGGTATTTTCTGAAAGCAGAGAGGAGAATCCAGCTTCACGCCACTGTGAGAACCTCTCTCGGCAGCTGCCACCTGCTCCCTTCTGCAGGGAGGTGATGAGTGGAAAAAAAATTTTTTTAAGATTTTATTTATTTATTCATGAGAGAGAGAGGGAGAGAGAGAGGCAGAGGGAGAAGCAGGCTCCATGTAGAGAGCCTCATGTGGGACTCGATCCTGGGTCTCCAGGATCACACCCTGGGCTGAAGGCAACACTAAACCGCTGAGCCAGCCACCGGGGCTGCCCAAGTGGACAAGATTGAAGCTAGCCCGCCCTCAACAGGAAGCTTCTGGATAAGGACAGGGGCTGGGGGCTGAGAGCTGGGCATCACTTGCTTTTCAAGATTTCCTATCACCCTGATGTGTCCTGAGAACACAAATTATTCTCCTGCGCTTTTGTGAGACACAAGAACAGTTACATATGGAACAGTTCGAGATTTTTCTTCCCAGATATGTCGATGTGGACTTTAGATACCCAGAGTCTGGCATTCTGCTCCTTGGCTGGTGTGTGTGCTTGTGCAGCGCTCCTCTCCTCCCTCTCACTCACTCTCACACCCGCCCTGGCCAAATACCGCATCTCTGAGGTTTGCACTCACTAGAGAGTTCTTTTAGGGCACTCTCTTCCTTTGCTTTCTAGACAAAGCTGAAACAGACCCTATAGCGTACTGAGCTGGGGTTCAGAATGTTCTTACAACCTTCACATTTTGGTGCATTGCTGATAAAAGACAAGGAAATTCCCATAAAGAATAAATCCAATTCTGGGACGCCTGGGTGGCTCAGTGGTTGAGCGTTTGCCTTAGGTTCAGGGCGTGATCCCAGGGTCCTGGGATCAAGTCCTGCATCAGGCTCCCCTTAGGGAGCCTGCTTCTCCCTCTGCCTGTGTCTCTGCCTCTCTCCCTCTGAGTCTCTCATGAATAATTAGAAAAAAAAAAAGAATAAATCTAATGCTATGTTTGCATCCTCTTTAATTGTTAAGCGTTTCTCTGGCATATCTGTGTACCCTCTGTGTCTGATGCTGTCGGCTGTAATATGCTTTGCCACCAACAAAGGCTCTTTTGCCAAATCATTGCTTTTGGGATTCCCACAAATCTTGGTTCAGGATTGGAGACCTAATTGTTCTTTTCAGGGCATCACATGAGAAGATGGCCTAGCAGGTCTTACTTGTGTAAACCCAGGGAACTGTTGCTTTATTAGTTGCAACACATTTTGTTTCCTCTGTTGTCTTGTTTCTTGGCAGTTCTTCTGCAGTTCCAGAAACCATGAAGAAACCAATAGTTACATTTGGGTCAGAGAGAAATAAAATAAAATTCACAATAAGCATGCGAGGGATCCCTGGGTGGCTCAGCGATTGAGCATCTGCCTTTGGCCCAGGGCATGATCCTGGACTCCCAGGATCGAGTCCCACGTCGGGCTCCCTGCACGGAGCCTGCTTCTCCCTCTGCCTGTGTCTCTGCCTCTCTCTCTCTCTGTGTCTTTCATGAATAAATAAATTTTTAAAAAATCTAAAAAAAAAAACCAAATAAGCATGCGATTTCAATTATGACCCCGAAGAATTGTAATTCCAACGACAACAGAAAAGGGGGAAGACAGTGGAACACCGAACATGACTGCCCCAAGAAAACAAACATCTTTCCCATGTATTTAAGATTTTCTTTGGTCCACCTTGCCCAGCCCCCAGCCCCCAGCCTGTGTGCCACCTACACCTGGCTGGGCAACATCGGTTTCATTCCACAGAGATTTCTCCTTCTAGGCCTAATACCTTTGCTTTCTGGAGGCCAGAAAACAGGTGGCCCCTAGCAGCCCAGTCCCCTCTTTACCAGTAAGAGGCTCTACTTGGGGGTAGGGTGGCTCAGGCAGCTCGAGCAAGGCTGGAGTTTGCATCCAGGGCCTGGAAGAGCGGCCCACTGTACTTCCGACTGGGGATGAGAATCCAGGCAGGCGCCGTCAGAAGTCCAGCTGTCGGAGGACAGCTCTGAGCGAGGCGCTGTTCAAGGAGGCGCCCGCCCCGTCCATGGCAGACGTGTGTGCTCCCGGAGGGCTTGTAGGTTCAGAGGTCTCCGGGACCTCGTGACTCAGGGATCCGCCCACCCGGGACAGACCACACGACCAGCACAGTACTCCGGGTCCTTGCCTTTACTGTTGTTGGAAGGGCCTCAGCTCGGGAAAGGCCCCCAGCTCCGGCCTCCCCCTACCCCTTCCCAGGACAGCCGGGCAGCCTGTTAGACGCGGAGCCAGGTCTTGCAGCCACACTGGCCCAGGACCTGCCCAAACCCAACATGCCTCGCTAGTTCTCTTTTCACATGGGCGTGCCTTGTCTTCCCAACCAGAAGGGGTGCACTGGGTGAAGGGGGGGCTTTCTCCTCACCTTCACTTGCCCACAGTGCCTGCCACCTGTGCACCCCGGGGGGCTTAAGATAGGCAGCCGGCTGACCGGGTTCACCTGACCACGGTGCGGGCACCTGGCCAGGGTTCAGGGCCATGGCCAGCCTTGCTAGGCAGACTCAGGGAGGATAGCAGGTGAGAAGAAGCCCGGTGAGGGGCCACCAGGTGAGCAGGAGGGAGGCAGACACCGAGAGGGAGTGAAAATGACTGAAGGGACACGCAGGCCCAGGGTGTGGGCTCCCCCAGAGCGCCCCTCCTGGGGGTGGCTCCGACGGGAACCGCCTCTGCCTCGGGGCCTCCCCAGCTGTGCTCCCGGGAGAAGCGGCCTAAGAGACCTGGTCTCCTAAGCAACTGTCTGGTGAGCACAGCGTCCTCGGCCCACTCACCCCCACTTCCCACACGCAGGGCAAGCCGAGGTGCCTCCCCGCGCCCCGAGGTGCGCCCGGCCAGGCGGCCTCAGAGGCCCTGGGGCCGCGGGGCACGCTCTGGTGGCCCGTCCGCGCCGGCGGTGGCACGTTTTTGTGCCCAGGCTCCCCGATCTCTCAGGGGCCCACAGGCTGCTGTCCGAGCAGGAGGGCGGGCTCGCGGGCTCCGACGACCGGCAGGGCGCCCCGAGCGGAGGCTCCCGGGCGGGGCGGGGACGTGGGCCTGGGGCTTCGGACCTGCTGCCCCGGCTCCTTCCCGGGAACGAGGGGCCGCGCCGGCCCTGCACGGACCCCCAGCCCCGCTCTCCTCCCCTGCACCGACCCCCAGCCCCGCTCTCCTCCCCTGCACGGACCCCCAGCCCCGCTCTTCTCCCCTGCACCGACCCCCAGCCCCGCTCTCCTCCCCTGCACCGACCCCCAGCCCCGCTCTCCTCCCCTGCACGGACCCCCTAGCCCCGCTCTCCTCCCCTGCACGGACCCCCCAGCCCCGCTCTTCTCCCCTGCACCGACCCCCAGCCCCGCTCTCCTCCCCTGCACCGACCCCCAGCCCCGCTCTTCTCCCCTGCACGGACCCCCAGCCCCGCTCTCCTCCCCTGCACCGACCCCCAGCCCCGCTCTCCTCCCCTGCACCGACCCCCCGCCCCGCTCTCCTCCCCTGCACGGACCCCCCAGCCCCGCTCTCCTCCCCTGTACGGACCCCCCAGCCCCGCTCTCCTCCCCTGCACCTCCGGGGGCCGCGCTCGCCTGCGCCCAGGAGGAGCCAGAGCAGCAGAGCAGGGCGCCGCCTGCAGGAGCGGCCCTCGGCGGCCTGGGTTCCAAGGCCTCTCAGGGTGGAGAGCGCAGGGCCAGGGCAGGTCAGCGCTGGCCACGGAGTTTAAGTTTCCGATTCAAAGGGGCGGTTGGGGATCCCTGGGTGGCACAGCGGTTTGGCGCCTGCCTTTGGCCCAGGGCGCGATCCTGGACACCCGGGATCGAGTCCCACGTCGGGCTCCCGGTGCATGGAGCCTGCTTCTCCCTCTGCCTGTGTCTCTGCCTCTCTCTCTCTCTCTCTGTGACTATCATAAATAAATAAAAATTACAAAAAAAAAAAAAACAAAGGGGCGGCTGCTGCTTCTTCTTTTTTAAAGATTTTTATTTATCCATGAGAGACGCAGAGAGAGGGAGGTAGAGACGCAGGCAGAGGGAGAAGCAGGCTCCATGCAGGGAGCCCGATGCAGCACTCGATCCCAGGACCCCGGGACCACACCCTGGGCCGAAGGCAGAGAGACTCAACCACTGAGCCACCCAGGCACCCCAAAGAGATGCCATCTCTCCTGGCTTCCCCCATGAACACATTTTGCCTACAAGGAGCTTCTTGTCACTTGCCTTTGTGTCTTTCTCCTCCAGGCAGTTAAGAACCCCAGTGCTCGCCCTCCCAGGCCTGGTCTTCACCCCACACCTCTCACCAGAGGCCCACAGCTTCTCAGGAAAGGTGCCGCTGCCTTCACCTGCAAAAGCTTGACACAGAGGAAGCTGGAGCTCTGCCCTTTTGGAATGCATCTGTTGGGGAGCCTAGCCCTCCCCCTCTTGGGTCTCTCCTAGGAAATTCCGGGGCGCGGAGCTGTGGGTCTAGGCCTGCTGTAGCACTAGAAAGTTCACAGCCTGGTCTGATGGGCTGTGTGGGAGCAGAAGGGAGGCAGGTCATCGTAGCCAAGACCATTTGTGGCTCTGGGGCGGGTATGCTCTCCGGTGACAGTGTCACACAAGTCCTCTTCCTGGCTTGGCTGCTGGGCACTGGGCCTAAACAGTGACAGCTCAACACACACCTGTCCCTCTTGTCCCAGGCAAATTTGCCCAGCTTTGGGGAAGCGGTGGACTCTTTGACTCCTCTACTTTTTGATTTTCTCTGTTGTGGCTGGTCTTTACCACCCTGATTGTGGTAGCTAATGTTTATTGCCCACTTAAAGTGTCTTTTCTTGTTCGGAAAGCTCCTTGTGAATCACCTCATCTCATCCTTTTTTTTTTTTTTTTTTTTTTTGGAGATTTTATTTATTTATGAGAGACACTCAGAGAGGCAGAGACATAGGCAGAGGGAGAAGCAGGCTCCCTGTGGGGAGCCCCATGCAGGACTCGATTCCAGGACCCCGGGATCACGCCCTGAGCCGAAGGTAGACACTCAACTACTGGGCCACCCACCTTGTTTCATCTTATCAGTGGTATGAAGTTGCTGCTATTTTTTTTTAAATTTTATTTATTTATTTATTTGAGAGAGAGCATGGGTGGGGGGTTGAGGGGGAGGGGCAGAGTGGGAAGCAGACTCTTCCCTGGGCAAGAACCTGACTTGGGGCTCGATCCCAGGACCCTGAGACCACAAGCCAAGCCGAAGGCAGATGATCAACTGACTGAGCCACCAGGCTCCCCTGAAGTGACTGCTATTAAGATCCCTATCATACACATGCAGCTCAGAGACGTGAAACAACTTACCGAAAGTCACAAAGCCAGTCTGTGGTAGAGCTAGGTTGTGAAACCCTTTGTTTGGGAATAGAGGCTGAATTCCTATAAGCCACACTACTCCCTTCCACCCTTCTCCGTTCCAGCCCCAGCCCCCACCGCACTCCACCATTGAACTAGCAGGTTCTGTGCATAAGACCTTAACAACAACACGTGTGGTGTCTTCCAGGCAGCGAGCTCAGCATTTAGTCCTGGATAAGAAGGACACTTAGAAAATCGCTTTCCTTTCTTCACTGGGATCGAGACTGATTGATTGTCTTAGGGTGAAAAGCCAAGCACTTTGTACACAAAGCACAGTGGTCAAAAGCAGGGGTTGTGAGATGGAGGGATTTCACAGATTAATCAAATGAATAAAATAAAACTGCGTCTTAACATAGGGCGAACAACTTTTTAAAAAAAATATTTTATTTATTTGAGAGAGCGTGCACACAAGTAGGGGGAAGGGCAGAGAGAGAGGGAGAGGGAGAAGCAGACTCCCTGCTGAGCAGGGAGCCCCGATGATGCAGGGCTCGATCCTGAACCTTGAATAACGACCTGAGCCCAAAGCAGACACTTAACCAACTAAGCCCCCCAGGCACCCCAAGGCCAACAAGTTTCAATTGCACCATTTAAAAGAACACTTAATACTATTACTGCTATTAATAACAAAACTAGAAAAACCATCTGACAGCTTATGATGCACCAGGCACTGCTGTCTTCACATGAAGATCGTCTGATCGGACCCTCATAAAAATCCTTATTCCACAGGCACTATTATCTCCATTTTGTAGACAAGGAGATGAAGAAATACGAAGTAAATTGTTCTGGTTCTGTGCTGATACCCATGACGTTGGGAGCTCATCCTAGATTCATAAAAGACATCTTTGAAAACAACCAAGCACACAGGGGAGGTCCTAACCTCGGAATTCGGGTGTAAGGAAGAAGTTCAGTCAGGAGGCCAGCCAGCACCAGGTCAGCACTCTCGGGGCCTCAGCGGGGCCCCTGTATTGAAAATACCACTCCTGGGATGCCCGGGTCGCTCAGCAGGTGAGCATCTGCCTTCGGCCCAGGGCCTGATCCTGGAGACCCGGGATCGAGTCCTACATTGGGCTCCCTGCATGGAGCCTGCTTCTCCCTCTGCCTGTCTCTCTCTCTCTCTCTCTGTCTTTCATGAATAAATAAAATATTTTTTTAAAAAAGAAAATACCACTCCTTGCCCTCCGCCCGGTGGCTGGCCCGGAAAAGGGCCCCTGACACTACCCCTGTGAGGCTTATCGTCACTGTCCCTCCCCGCCCGGCCCTGCCAGCTCCCCTGCCAGGGAGAAGCCGGGCTGGACCCTACAGTACGTCTCCCTGTGGAGGTCCCACTGTTGCTGGGACTGACAGAAGCAGGTGGACACATGGAGGCTCTGCCTCCCATTGGAGGAAATGGCTGTTGCCAGGGCAGCGCCTGTAAACATTCTGTCTGGGGCCCTGGTGAGAGGGAAGCAGCTGGGAGTCTCCTTCTGGG
This sequence comes from Canis aureus, assembly GCF_053574225.1. Classification (NCBI taxonomy): domain Eukaryota; kingdom Metazoa; phylum Chordata; class Mammalia; order Carnivora; family Canidae; genus Canis; species Canis aureus. The sequence continues at coordinate 32,070,373 of NC_135649.1, read as the reverse complement.
GCTTCCTCGGCCAGGACTGTTCCAAACAAGGATCCGGTCACTCAGGTACCGGGTACTGTGAGGGTGGGAGGGCCCCACAAAAGGCCTTGCACTGCTTCTCCCCAGTTGTCACCCACACCCCCAGGCTTGACCGCACCCCTGACCCTCCCCAGCGGTGCCTTACTTCTGGCCTCTCGTTAGGAAGAAGGGGAGGAAGAGAACTCGGCCAGGCCAGGTGGAGGGGCGCTTAAGAATGATTTGTGCCCACAGACATGGGAGGGCACAACCTGAGCTGCTTCCCCAGCCCAGCTCCTCTTCCCTCCCCTCCTGCTGGAATACAGGGCTCCCCAGGGAAGGTTTTAGGAGGTCCTTCCTTGGATGAAATCCCCGCCTCATTTGCCTGGTTTTGGAGGTCACAGATTTGGCTTCTACCCAATTCATCAAGGGGCAATTTGCTGAAACCCAAGTCACTAAATGACCAAGTTGCCAAGTGGGCCATTCATTTTTTAAAGGATCAAGGTACTGTATGGTTAACTCACCCAAGCCTACTAAATTTACCGATTTAGCAAAAAGCTCCGTTTTTGTCTTTACAGACTTTGTAGCCAATCGCTGTTGGTCAAATTGGCATAGCCCTTAGGCTGGGGAGTCAGTTCTTTAGGATTAAGGGCCTTGGGATTCCCTCATTGGCCACGCTTCAGGCTCTCCTCACTCTCTGGGATGGGTGGCCTGGGAAGGTTCCATCCTCCCCCAGTAGATTGCTTGTCCACTCCCCACCCCCTGAAGCAGCAACAGGGAACTGAGGCAGATGCAAATCAAGCTTAAAGTGCTAATATGCACACCCAGATGAGTGCAAGTCAGCATGACCGAATGCTTCAAAGGCTGTTCAATCTGTTCCTGGCCACAGGAACTGGGCTGCCTTCCACAGCTCCCACCACAACCCGGAACCAACAATGAGTGAGAGAACAAAAGCTGACTCTTCTGGAAGGAGGCTCACAGAAAGCCAGGGAGCATATTCTGGACTTCAGATGGAAAAGTGAGAACAGGGCCCCACAACCCTTTGTGAATCCTGGAGGGAGGAGAGCGGGGTAGTTGAGTGCAGGGGCCAGGGAGCCAGACGGTCTGGGCATGAACTTGGTAACAAGAGACTCTCTGTGACTCAGGGTCCCAGCAGGAAACCTGGCATACTAAGGTAGGGGTAGGTAAAGAAGTGTTAAGTGGAGGGGGTATTTACGAAGATGTGGGCAGACAGGAGGGAAATAGGGGTAAGGGCAGCTCCCCCGTGCTACAACAGAGGGGCCACAGAGCTGGGCAGAGACGATAACTGTCCTTACCAGGCAGAGAAGAGAGATACCTGCCCTGGGACATGTGGGGCCTATGCCACACAGCCAGCCACAGGGGACCCTGCAGTATATCACTTGCCCTCATTCTCCTCCCTCAGCCTGGTCTCCCCATTGTGTGGAACCTCTTGGAAGCCAGAGGGCATGGGAGAGCCCACTGATGCAGTCCAATCAGGTCAGCCTTCCAGGGCAGAAAGCAGGGGAGACAAGGAGGAGGGGAACTGAAAGGGCAAACGGAAGGTGCCCAGTGCACCATCCCATGCGCCGAGGGGGAGTTCAATGAAACGAAGCACATTAAACACCTCAAAATTGGGAGTTGCTATTTATAGAAGAATAACGAGCTCCCTTTGGAGAGAGATACTCACTTTAAAAATTTTTGTTTTTAAAGATTTTGTTTATTTATTTGAGAGAAAGCACGAGCCAGGGGGAGGGAAGGGAGACGGAGAAGCAGGCTCCCCGCTGAGCAGGGAGCCTAATGCGGTGCTGGATCCCAGGACCTTGGCATTATGACCTGAGCTGAAGACAGTCGCTTAACTGACTGAGCCACCCAGGCGCCCTGAGAGTCCCACTTTTATACAGCACCCCTCATGTAAGGATTGTCTGCAGGGATGCATAACTGTGCTACAAGTGATTTCTCATAAGTGAAGAGACTTAAGTAATAGCCAGGAAAGAAAGAGGATCCAAGACTCGAGGAAAAAGATGGAAGACGTGCAGAGTCCTAGCGGTGTGATGTGTTTCACAATCTCAATAGATGTTAAAAATATTTGGAGGGATCCCTGGGTGGCGCAGCAGTTTGGCGCCTGCCTTTGGCCCAGGGCGCGATCCTGGAGACCCGGGATCGAATCCCACATCGGGCTCCCAGTGCATGGAGCCTGCTTCTCCCTCTGCCTGTGTCTCTGCCTCTCTCTCTCTCTCTGTGACTATCATAAATAAATAAAAAAAATTAAAAAAAATATTTGGAAAAGTTTAGCGATCATTTATGATAAACCTCCTACTAAAACAGGAGCAAACAAATAATTTTCTGAGGTGATAAATCTCTCGCCATAAACCAGCATCGAACTTTATGATGTAACAGCAGAAAGCATGCCCACTGAAGTCAGACAGAAAAGGATGCACGTTATCTTCGCTTTCACTGAACATTTTTTGGGAAGTGTTAATCAAAGAGAATACTTACGGAGGTATATGTTTTGGGAAAAAAAGATGGTAAAAAATGATAGTTTCTGGCAGATGAAATAATTTATACATCTGGAGATTCCAAGAGAAAAAACTGAAGGGACAGAGGGAGAGGGAGAGAATCTCAGACTCCCGGCTGAGCAGGGAGCACAATGCAGGGCTCCATTCCACGACCCTGAGATTAGGTCCCGAGCCAAAATCAAGAGGACGATGATTAACCGACTGAGCCACCCAGATGCCCTGGAGCACATGGCTCTTTAAAGTGAATTAAAATTGGAGCAACTGGGTGGCTCAGTTAAACGTCAGCTTCTTGATTTTGGCTCAGGTCCTGATCTCAGGACTGTGGGATCAGCTCCATGTCACTGGCTCTGCACTTAGCAGAGAGTCTGCTTTTCTTCTCTCTCTCTCCCTCTCCTCCCGTCCCTCCCCCTGCTCCTGTGCGGGTTCTCTCTCTCTCTCTCTCTCTCTAAAATAAATAAAATCTTAAAAAAAAAAGAGCCATATGCCCTCAGTCACCTAAGCAGGGATTGAGGTTCTATTAAAGACTCAACTAGAGGGGCACCTGTGGCTTGGTCGGTTAAGCATCTGCCTTGGACTCAGGTCATGATCATGGGGTTCTGAGATGGAGCCCCCATGTAGGGCTCCCTGCTCAGCAGGGAGTCTGCTTCTCCCTCTTTCTCTCTTCCTCAGCCTCTTCTCTGGCTTGTGCACACTCACTCTCTCTCTCAAATAAATAAAATCTTTAAAAAAAAGCTCAAATAGAGATCAATATTGTTAGAACTCCAAAGAAGTTAGGATTCATTCTACTACAGCTTGATTAAACTGTTCATGGTTATAAGAATCCGAAAATCCTTGGTTTTCAGGAATAGATCTTTGAGGCTAGGCACAAAGGATAAACCTTAAGGCTTCACGCCTATCCCCACCCCTCAGCCCTTGTTGCCCCTTAGAAGCAACAACCATTTCCTATGTCTTGTTATCCTTCAAGGGGTGCTTTGCACTTAAATGAGTGTGTACCCACACACATGCACACATGCGCAAGAGATAACTTCTCGAGTTTCTTCTTCCAGGCAAAAGAAAATGGATGAGACTAAACATGTCAAAATCCAGGACATGGATGTGGAAAAAAGTCCTATAAGCCAGGAGACAGAAGATAATGCCAATGTGAACGAACTAGCTCTAGAGTTAGCTAAGAACGTTGTCACTACTGCTGTTAAGACCGTGGAAGGTAGTAACCCTGCTTGGTGACCTGGAGGACTGTCTCGTTATACAATGCCACACTACCAGGCGACTAACATATTCTCAACTTTTTTTTGCAGATGCTGAAAACCCCATCAAAAACATCAACTGGATCACACACGGTGAATTCACGGCAGAAAGGGGCCGTGAACAAATTGAGGAGTTCGTTCTGGTAAGTTAGTTGACCACTCCAGATTGGCATACAAGGGTGAGGAGCAACGAAAATGATTATTTGATGAAAAGTTTAAAATCCAGAAACCCGAGATGATTTCAAAGGTGACTAAATAAGTAAACATTGTCCCCATCTGGGTTCCAAAATCAACACGGTATAGTTTGAAGGCCAAAGGCACAATCGTATTTCCCTGTTTGTATCATCCTAACCTTACATCTCCCTCAGAAAATCCGATATTCCCAGTTAAGCAAGTTTCCCATGCTGGTACTCTAACTGGGGGCCTCATGGCCTAAGGAGAGAGCTGCTCTTCCTTTTTTTTTAAAATTTTTATTTATTTATGATAGTCACAGAGAGAGAGAGGCAGAGACACAGGCAGAGGGAGAAGCAGGCTCCATGCTCCGGGAGCCCGATGTGGGATTCGATCCCGGGTCTCCAGGATCATGCCCTGGGCCAAAGGCAGGCGCCAAACCGCTGCGCCACCCAGGGATCCCGAGAGCTGCTCTTCCAAAACAAGACTTCTCTATCACTAACTTTCGAAGTCATATTCACAGAGGGGATGCCGATGGATCCTTTTGATTTAGTTTTGGACACAAAGACCGCACACTATGATGAATGTGCCTGTGAATTCCTTTTTCTTCTCAGCCTGTGCCTGGCTCTGACCCATTTGTGTGGCTTATCCTGGCAGCTTTAGAGAGAAGGCCCTGGGTTGCTTTGCATAACTGGTGGGGTGGATTAAAAAATGGCTTGAAATCCCTATTCACTGTATTTCCTCAGGAGAGAAAAAAGTTGAAACAGGTAGAGGCAAACTCCTTACCCCTAGGAGAAGTTTCCTGCTGTCTCAGTTTCTCTGGCCAGCCCATCAAAGCCGAGGCCCCAAGGGCAGTTCCCAAGGCCCTAGGAAGGCTCTGTCAGGTGGAAATGAGGTGGTTCCACACCTTCTTATACCCCAGCAGACACATTTCAATTACAAGGGGTATCTAGAGCATAATGAAGATGCATGGTGCAAAGTATTTACTTACTCTTGGACCTTCTTGCTCTGGAGAATGGCTCCCTTTGGAGTTGGGCAAAAGCTTCTGCCTACTGCACCCAGAGTTTGTGAATCAGACTGGAATGGGACATAGAACAAGCAGAAAAAGTTCCCCCTACAATGCCACCAGTTATTCTGAGTAAAAGGCAAAAGTGAGTCCTAACAATGGCCTACAGAGCTTGAAGTGATCTGAGTCCCCTCCTCCCTCCCAACTTATTCCTCAGAGTCATCGCCTACTACCTTCTCCCCTTTCACCTTCCTCACTGCAGCCACATCTGTCTCCTTCCTGTTCTACTGCCAGGCATGCTCCCCCCTCAGGGCCTTTGCACTTGCAGTGCTCTCTGCCTGGAACCCTCTCCCCTGTGATCTGTTCTCATGGTTCATGCTTTACCTCTCTTGAGATCTTTGTTAAGATGTCGCCTGTTCACTCACTCTGAGAATGACCTGAAGACTAATAGAAGAGCTCTTCCACAGCTAAAGATATAAAGAAAAGGCCACATTAAGAAGCGTAGCAGGGACAGAGACAAAACTGGGAACTAAATCCCAGCACGGCAACTCACAAATGGGAGGGATATTGCAGGTGTGCAGGTCCTCCCTGAGGAGTGGGGGGTTCAAGCCTCACATCTGGGCTCTATCCACCCTGGAGATCTGCACCAGGAAGATGAGCCCCTATAACATCTGGCCTTGAAAATCAGCAGGGCTTAATCCCAGGAGCTTTGAAAATCAGCAGAGCTGCTTAATTCTGGGAGAGCTAGAGTATTGTAGGAAACCAAGACTCTGCTCTTAAAGGGCCCACACACTATCACTCTCTCTGAGACCAAGCAAAGAGGCAGTGGTTTGAAAGGTGCCTGGGCTATTATGTGAAGGAGATTTGTCGGCTAATTTTTGAGTTATGTGCCAGAGGGGCAGGGATCTGTAGGAACTTTCTGTGGGAACAAAAGTACTGGTGGGTACCAGTTCTGACATTCTCCATCTACCTTGCTACCACTACTGACTCCACCCTGGCACTGCCTGCAGACCTACCCTGGTAGGTGCCCCTCTAAAGCAGCTCCTGCCCTGCCCACACCTGGTGCGTTGCCTTGGCCAAAACCAGTGTCCCTCCAAAGCAACCTATACCCTGAAGAGGTGGGGGCCCAGGCCTACCTACCAGCATGTCCACAAAAATCACTACCAGGCATTGCAGCCAGCTGGGCCAAGAACCAGCCTCACTCACCAGTGCCCCCACAGCAGTCACAGCTGAGTCACAAGACAGGGCATGTAGCCTACAGATGGAACACCCCTGGAGCGGGGCCTGGTTCTGGTGACAAGGGGTGATTATACTACTGGGCCCCACAGAACACCTTCTATATAAGGCCACTCACTACTTTCAAGACCAGGAGCCAGCTGATGTACCTAATATACAGAAACAAACACAAAGAGTCAGACAAAATGAGGAGAGGAGAGGAACAAGAACAAGACAAAACTACAGAGAAAGAACTAAAAACAGAGATAAGCAATTTATCTGATGAGTTCAAAGTAACAGTCATAAAAGTGCTCACAAAGTACAAGAGTTGGGAGAAGAATGGATGAACTCAATGAAAACTTGAACAAAGAGATAGAAACTATTTTTATTTTTATTTTTTTTTTTGAGAGAGAGCTCAAGCAGAGAGGGCCAGAGGGAGAGAGAATCCCAAGCAGGCTCCTCACCCAGTGTGGAGCCCGACATAGGGCTCAATGTCACATTCCTGAGATCATGACCTGAGCCCAAATCAAGAGTTGGACACTTAGACTGAGCCACCCAGGCACCTAAGAGAAAGGAATTCTTAAGAAATGAGAGTAGGATAAGGTAACACTGGAACAACATCAGGCACACCAACATCTGCATTTTAGGGGTCCCAGAAATAAAAGAGAGAGAGAAAGGAACAGAAAACCTATTTGAAGATATCATAGTTAAAAACTTCTCTAACCTGGGGAAAGAGACATCTGGGTCCAGGGAGCACAGAGAGCCCCAAAGAAGAGGAACCCAACGGGGTCCACAGCAAGACACTAAAACACATAATAATTAAAATGGCAAAAAAGATGAAGAGAGAATCTTAAAAGCAGCAAGAGACTATAAATAGTTACATATAGGAGAACCCCCATAAGGCGATCAACTGATTTTTCAGCAGAGAGTTGCAGGCCAAAAGGGAGTAGCATGATACATTCAAAGTACTGAAAAGAAAAACCTACAACCAATAATACTCTACTCAGCAAGGTTACCATTCAGAATTGAAGGAGAGATAAAGAGTTCTTAAACAAAAGCTAAAGGAGTTCACCACTCCACTAAACCAGTGTTACAAAAAATGTTAAAGGGACTTGTTTAAGGAGAAAAGGCTATAATTAGAAGACAAGTATGAAAGAATAAATTTCACTGGCAGAAGCAAACATATAGTGGAAGTAGCAGCTTAATCAATTATAAAGCTAGTATGAAGGTTAAAGACAAAAGCAGTAAAATCAATTATAGCTATGATAATTTGTTAAGGGATACCCAAAATAGAAAGATGTAAAATATTATTTTGACTATATATAAAACAGGAGGAAAGGAGTAAAAATGTAGCACTTTTTAAAATGTGTTCAAAATTAGACCATTAAGTTAAAATACACTACTATATATATATAGTGTCTTATATATGAACTTCATGGTAACCACAATCCAAAAACCTATAACAGACACACAAAAGACACAGGAATCCAAACATAACATTAAAGAAAGTAATCAACTCATAAAGGAAGAGAGCAAGAGAAGAAAGAAAAAGAGAAGAACTATAAAAACAATTAAAATATGGGATGCCTGGGTGACTCAGAGGTTGGCATCTGCCTTTGGCTCAGGGCGTGATTCCGGGATCCGGGATAGAGTCCTGCATCGGGCTCCCTGCAAGGAGCCTGCTTCTCCCTCTGCCTGTGTCTCTACCTCTCTCTCTGTGTCTCTTGTGAATTAATAAATAAATCTTAAAAAAACAATTAAAATAATCTCAAGTACATGCCTACCAGTAATTACTTTAAATATAAATAGGCTACATGCTCCAATCATAAGACACAGGGTGATTGAACACATGTAAACCCAAAACCCATCTATATGCTGCCTACAAGAGGCTCGCTTCAGATCTCAAGACACATACAGACTGAAAATGAAGGGATGGGAAAAGATATTCCAAGAAAATGGCAGAAAAAGAAAAATGAAAACTGGAGTAGCAATACTTATACCAGACAAAATAGACTTTAAAACGAAACTTGTAGGGCAGCCTGGTAGCTCAGCAGTTTAATGCCGCCTTCAGCCCAGGGTGTGATCCTGGAGACCCGGGATCAAGTCCCACGTCGAGCTTCCTGCATGGAGCCTGCTTCTCCCTCTGCCTGTGTCTCTGCATCTCTCTCTCTCTGTGTCTCTCATGAATAAATAAATAAAATCTTAAAGAAAAATAAAACAAAACTTGTAGCAAAAGACAAAGGGCATTACATAATGATAAAGGGGTCAATCCGACAAGAAAATATACTTGTAAATATCTATGTACCCAACACAGGAGCACCTAAATATATAAAGAAAATATTGACAAATGTAAAGGGAGAAATTTTTTTAAAGATTTTACTTATTTATTCATGAGAGACACAGAGAAAGAGGTAGAGACATAGGCAGAGGGAATAGCAGATTTCCTGCGGGGAGCCCGATATAGGACTCAATCCTAGGACCCCGGGATCACGACTTGAGCTGAAGACAGACACTTAAACCACTGAGCCAACCAAGTGTTCCTAAAGGGAGAAATTGATAGTAGTATAGTAATAATAGGGGACTTGAACACCCCACTTAATCAGTAGATCATCCAGACGGAAAACCAATAAGAAAAGTGACTTTGAATGACACATTAGACAAGATGGGCTTAATGTATATACAAAACATTCCATCCAAAAACAACAGAATACACATCCTTTTCAAGTACACATGGAACATTCTTCAGGATAGATCACATGTTAGGCCAGAAAACAAGGCTCAATAAATTTAAGAAGACTGAAATCATATCAGGCATTTGTTATTACCACAGTGGTATGAAAATAGAAAATTACAAGAAGAAAACTGGAAAAAAACTACAAACACCTGGAGGCTAAATGTGATACTAAACAATCAATGGTTAAACAAAGAAGTCAGAGAGGAAATAAAAAAATACCTTGAGACAAATGAAAATGAAAACACAATACAAAATTGATGTGATGCAGCAAAAGAAGTTCTAAGAGGGAATTTTTTTAAAAAGATTTATTTATTTATTTTAGGGGAGACAGGCAGAGGGAGAAGGAGAGAGAAACTTAAGCAGACTCTACGCTGAGGGAAGTTTGTAGCAGTATAGGCCCACATCAAGAAATAAGAACATCTCAAATAAACAATTTAATCTTACACATAAAGGAACTAGAAAAAGAACAAAGCCCAAAATTAGTAGAGGAAAGGAAATAAAAAGTATCTTAGAAAGATAAAGGAAATAGAAACTTAAAAAGACAACATTAAAAAAGATCAATGAAACTAAGAGCTGGTTCTTTGCAAAGGTAAAATTGAAAAACCTTTAGCAAGACTCATCGAGAAAAAAGAGCACTTGAAGGAAGAAAATCAGGAATGAAAGAAGTTATAACTGACACCGAAAAAATACAAATGATTAGAAGAGACTTGTCTGAAAAATTATTTGTTGCAAACAAATTAAACAACCTAGAAGAAATGGATAAATTCCTAGAAACAATCTTTGAAGACTGGAATCAAGAAGAAATGGAAAATCTGAACAGACAAATTACTAATAATGAAATTGAATCAGTACTGAAAAAAACTCCCAACAAAAATGTCTGGGACCAGATGGCTTCACAAGTGAATTTCACCAAACATTCCCTTTTTTTAAACAATTTTATTTGAGAGAGAGAGAGAGAGAGAGAGAGAGTGAGGGGGGAGGCAGAGGAAGAGGCAGGAGCAAACTCTCTGCTGAGCAGGGAGCCTGATGCAGGGCTCCATCCCAAGGCCCCAGGACCATGACCTGAGCCGTAGGCAGATGCTTAACCAACTGAGCCATCCAGGGTCCCCTCACCAAACATTTAAAAAGGAGTTGATACTTATCCTTCTCAAACTATTCCAAAAAATTAAAGAGGAAGGAATGCTTCCAAATAACTCAGTGGGACCAGCATTACCCTGATACCAAAACCAAACAGACACTACATGAAAAGAAAATTCCAGGTCAATATTCCTGATGAACATAGACACAAACATCCTTAATAATATATTAACAAACTGAATTCAACAATACGTAAAAAGGATCATATACCATGATCAAGTGGGATTTATTCCAGGGGTGCAAGGATGTTTCAATATACACAAATTAATCAGTGTGATACTATGTTAACAAATTAACAAAATAAAGGATAAAAATCATATGATCATCTCAATAAATACAGAAAAAGCACTTGACACAACTCAACATCCAAATATGATAAAATCTCTCAACAAAGTGAGAGGAAACATACCTCAACATAAGAGAGGCCAGATATGATGAACTCAGAGCTAATAGCATCCTGAAAAAAAAAAAAAAGCTGAAAGCTTTCCTTCTAAGATCAGGAACAAGACTAGAATGCCCACTCTAGCCAATTTTATTCAACATATAGTACAAGGCCTAGCTGCAGCAATGAGACAAGAGAAAGAAATAAAAGGCATCCAAATTAGTAAAGAAGTAGTAAAACCATCACTATTTACAGATGTCATGATACTATATGTAGAAAACCCTGAAGACTCCACCAAAAACTATTAGAACTAATAAATGAATTCAATGAAGTTGCAGCATACAAAATTAATATACAGAAACCTATTGCATGTCTACATGCTAGTTTCTATCAGAAAGAGAAATTGAAAAAACAATTCCATATACAATTGCATCAAAAATAATAAAATACCTAGGAATAAATTTAACCAAGGAATTGAAAGACATGTACTCTGAAAACTATAAGACAGCGATGAAAGAAATTGAAGATGACAAATAAATGGAAAGATATACCATGCTTCTGGAATGGAATAATTTTTTAAAAGACTTTATTTATTCATGAGAGACACACACAGAGAGAGGCAGAGACACAGGCAGAGGGAGAAGCAGGCTCCATGCAGGGAGACCAATGCGAGCTGAAGGCTGAGCCACCGAAGCCAAAGGCAGGCGCCCAACTGCTGAGCCACCCAGGCATCCCTAACCAAAGCAATCTTTAAAAAAAAGAAGAGCAAATTAGAAGTATTATGCTCCCAGATTTCAAACTATACTATAAAGCTATAGTAATCAAAACAGTGTGGTACGGGTACAAAACAAACACATACCTCAAAGGAACAGAACAGAGAGTCCAGAAATAAAAGCATACTTATACAGTCAATTAATCTGTGCCAAAGGAGGCAAGAGTGTACAACGGGGAAAAGAAAGTCTCTTCAATAAAAGGTGTTAAGAAAGCTGGACAGTACACGCATAATAATGAAAATTATCAAAATACCAACAGCAGGGTACCTGGGTGGCTCAGTCAGTTGAGTGTCCGACTCTTGGTTTCGGCTCAGGTCATGATCTCAGGGTCCTGAGATCAAGCCCTGAGTCAGGCTCTGCACTTAGCGTAAAGTCTGTTTGACATCCTCTCCCTCTGCCCCTCCCCACTGCCTACACGCTATCACACACATTCTCTCATATAAAATCTAAAAAAAAAAAAAAAAAGAATGAAAACAGACCACTTTGTAACACCATACACAAAAATAAACTCAAAGTGAATTAAAGACCTAAAGACCTAAAACCATAAAACTCCTAAAAGCAAGCACAGGAAGTAACACTTGGAAATCAGCCTTAGCAATATTTTTCTTGGTCCATCTCCTCAGGTAAGGAAAACAAAAATAAAAATAAACAACTGCAACCACATCAAACTAAAAATCCTTTGCATAGCAAAGGAAACCATCAATAAAATGAAAAGGCAACCTACTGAATATGAGAAGATATTTTGCAATAATATGTTTACAAAGGGTTAATATTCTAAACTCCTACAACTCAACATCAAAAAAAAATTTTTTTTTTAAATGGACAGATGGGATGCCTGAGTGGCTCAGCGGTTGAGCGTCTGCCTTTTGCTCGTGGCATGATCCCGGGGTCCGGGGATTGAGTCCCACGTCGGGCTTCCTGCAGGGAGCCTGCTTCTCCCTCTGCCTGTCTCTGCCTTTATCTCTGTGTCTCTCATGAATAAATAAATAAAATCCTTTAAAAAAATGGGCAGATGGCCTGAATAGAAATTTTTTTCCAAAGAGAGACATACAGATGGCCAAGAGACACAGGAAAAGATGCTTAACATCATTAATCATTAGGGAAATGCAAATCACAACTACAATGAGATATCACCACACACCAGTCAGAATGGCTAGTATCAAAAAGACAAGAAATAACAAGTCTTGGTGAGGATGTGGAGAAAAGGGAAGCCTTGTATATATGGACTATAATATCATTCAGCCATAAAAAAAGAATGAGGTCTTGCCATTTGTGATGACATGGATGAACCTAGAGAGCATTATGCTGAGTGAAGTGAAGTTAAAGAAAGACAAATACCATATGATTTCACTTACACATGGAATCTAAAAAACAAAACAAATGAACTAAGATTTCAAAACAGAAACAGACTCAAGTACAGAAAACAAACTGGTCATTTCCAGAGAGGAGGAGTTATGATTTGGGGGAAACAAGGGAAGGGGATTAAGAGGTACAAGCTTCCAGTTAGGAAATGAACTAGTCATGGGATGCCCAGCTGGCTCAGTTGGTGGGGTGTGTGTGACTCTTGATCTCGGGGTTGTGAGTTCAAGCCCCACATTGGGAGATATTATTTAAAATCTTCAAAAATAAAATAAAATAGTCACAGGGATGAAAAGTACCGCAGGGAAAATATAATCATATTGTAATAATTTTGTATGGTGACAGATCTATTGTGATCTTTTCACAATGCACATAAATAGGGGATCCCTGGGTGGCGCAGCGGTTTGGCGCCTGCCTTTGGCCCAGGGCGCGATCCTGGAGACCTGGGATCGAATCCCACATCGGGCTTCCGGTGCATGGAGCCTGCTTCTCCCTCTGCCTATGTCTCTGCCTCTCTCTCTTTCTCTCTCTGTGACTATCATAAATAAATAAAAATTTAAAAAAAAACAATGCACATAAATATTGAATCACTATGCTGTATACCTGAAACTAATATGATACTGTATATCAACTATAGCTCAATTTATTTATATTTTTTAAGATTTTATTTATTTATTCATGAGAGACGCAGAGAGAGAGAGAGAGAGAGAGGCAGAGACACAGGCAGAAGGAGAAGCAGGCTCCATGCAGGGAGCCTGATGGGGGACTCAACCCCGTGACTCCAGGACCAGGCCCTGAGCCAAAGATAGACCCCCAGCACCCAACTGCTGAGCCACCCAGGGGTCCCAGTTTGTTTTATTTTGTTTTTAAAATATTTTATTTATTTATTCATGAGAGACACACACAGAGAGAATGGCAGAGACATAGAGAGAGAAGCAGGCTCCATGCAGGGAGTCCGATGGGGGACTCGATCCTGGGACTCCGGGATCACATCCTGGGCCGAAGGCAGACACTCAATCACTGAGCTGCCCAGGCGACCCAACCATAGCTCAATTTAAAAAAGATTCCAAAAAAATAAAGAAATAAAAAAAAATAAAAAAGATTCCACGTGTTCACTGAGGCCTTTCCTGGCCACCTCATGTAAAATTGCAAACCTTTCTCCTATGATTTACATTTTCCCTTAGCATTCAGCTCTACCTAAGATACTAGATTTTACTTATTTACCTTTTGCCTTTCTTCGACCTACAGATCATATGGCTCATGAGGGCAGACGCTTTTATCCAATTCTCTGTCCCCAGCCCCTAGAAAGGTCAGGTACACAGAGATGCTCTATAAATTTGTGTTGAATACACAGACAGATTTATTCTCTCCATACCGTTATTTGTTCACAGATGAAGAGCTTACCTATTTTGTAGGACTGTTAGGAGGATAAGATGATTAGAAAGTAGAAGGTAACTGAAAAGTTAAAAGCTCTAATATAGCTACTGACACAAAATCACCTTGTTCCCAGCCCTGCTAATGCAGTGAGCCCGAGAAGTAAAGTCTACCATCTAAGTGTCACACATTTCTGGGCAGCCCGGGTGGCTCAGCGTTTTAGCGCTGCCTTTGGCCCAGGGCCTGATCTTGGAGACCTGGGATCGAGTCCCACATTGGGCTCCCTGCAAGGAGCCTGCCTCTCCCTCTGCCTGTGTCTCTGCCTCTCTCTCCCTGTGTCTCTCATGAATAAATAAATACAATCTTTTAAAAAAATGTCAGACATTTCTGATGGAGAGCTTTCTCAAGCTTATGGCAGACTTCCCAGGGTGCACCATACACCAGGGGATGGCACATTAGTACTGCTAAGCACTTCATATATGATCTCATCTAATTCCCACAACAAACCTGCATGTAGGTTACATTAGTGTACCCATTTTACAGATAAGAAACCCTGAGGTTCAGAGAGGTTGGACAGTTTGTCCTAAGTCTGCCTTTTTTTAAAAAGAGTTTACTTATTTATTTATCTTAGAAAGAGAGAGAGCATGCATGAGCAGAGGAAGGGGCACAAGGAGAGGGAGAGTCAGAGAATCTCAAGCAGACTGAGCACGGAGCATGGAACCCATTGTGGGCTCCATCCCATGACCCTGAGATCATGACCTGAGCCGAGATGATTCAGACACTTAACCGACTGAGCCACCTAGGTGCCCCTGATTAAGTCTTTCTGATTAAGCAGCAAAATAAAGCATTGATCACAAGTCTGATATACTTTGGCCTCCATGGGAGGAAGAGTTCTCTTTGGTGACAAAAATCATGGAGTTTTACTATCAGTGAAAAATGCAAATTTAAGATTTTAAGGTATTATAATGTGAATAAGAATGATTAAACCTGGTGTCCAAAGGTGTGTGTGTTTGCGGGAGGGAATAGGTACACTTATACATTGCCAATGGGCACAATTAGTTTATTCTAAGGGACACAATCTGGCAATAGGAATACACAAATAAGTTCTTTATAAGAGAAAATTTGGAAAATCCCCAATGCCTAACACACAGTTAAAATTATTTTTATAATAAAATAAGACTATACAAAAATAACCCCAGTGAGCAAAAGGACACAAAGTAAAAAACAAAAGCTCCCCTGCCACTCCCATAATACCCAGTTCTGCTCCTTCAAGGGTCACTTACCATTGATAACAGTTTTGTGCATATACTTCCAGGTGCCTGTTGATTTTGAGTGTCCAATAATATGTAATTGGCTAAGCCATCCATGGTAGAGTAGCTCAATGAGATATTGTTTCCTGGAAGCGACTATATGAAGCAATGTTATGTAAAAATTACAAAATACAAGAATAACACACACTCCCTGGAGCTACATAAGAGTCAGCTGCCTGAACAATGATAAAAATGGGGAAATTGGCCTGATGGAAATAGCTGAATTTAATGTGTCTAAGGCTGCCTTAACTCACCAAAGGAAAACAAAACACTTGGGATACCAAATTGAGAGGAAGAAAATCTTAGAATTGAGACATCTGGTGGGGTGGAGAGAGCACTGAGCTGGCTGCTTGGGAGCCCTGGGTCCCAGTCCCAGTTCCAGCTGTTGCACAGGACTGTCCCTTCCCATTTCTAGGCCCCAATACTCTCATCTGCAAAGTGAAGGGCTTCCCTGAGTGGTCTCTAGGGACCCTTATGATGGTACAAAGTCTTTGATTGTGTGACAGACTAAATATTAGGGCTGAAGAAACCTATTAATTTCAAAAGGTTGGAAAGAAAAGACGTGTTCCAATGGGCTGCAAAGGGTTAGCAGGCTCCTTCATTAAAAGCAACGACAATTTGAATAAAACACAATCCTGATCCCAAGGAAGCTAGAGTCTGGTGCTCCTGTCTGGCTGGCTGAATCAATGAATTGGGTCTAAGTTTGAAATAAAGGAAGCTGAGGCAGAAGCCCAACCTACTTTTTTTTTTTTTTTTTTTTAGAGGGCCTGAAGTCTTTTAGCCATGCCCCTCCTACTGTTCCTTCTCCACCACTGAAATCACTAGACTGTCCCACTTCCTTCCTTCTGTGGACCTTCATCTTCATTCAGGATTTTTTTTTTTTAATGTGAAAGCTTCCTGTGCCCCAGTCGCCAACCCAAGGGGGTTCAGTTGAATCAAACTTGTTGAATACCTACAGCTTCCAAACGTTGTGCTGAGAATAGGGGCTGCATTGCCACTTCTGTGGGGCCCTAGGCACTAGTAAGATTTGTGCTTTGGAGAGAAAAACTTCTCCAAGGGGATAAATAGGGATCTGAGGGGCCTGGATGATCCTAGTGCCTGATTCATTCCTTTTTTTTTTTAAGATTTTATTTATTTATTCATGAGAGACATGGAGACAGAGAGAGAGGCAGAGACACAGGCAGAGGGAGAAGCAAGCTCCATGCAGGGAGCCCGATGTGGGACTCGATCCCGGCTCTCCAGGATCACACCCCCGGCTGAAGGCGGCACTAAACCGCTAAGCCACAGGGGCTGCCCTCATTCCTTTTCTAAACTTATTTTATTAGACCACCGATGGCTGCATTGAAATGAGTCTGATTGTCAAAACCAGCTTGTGAAAATCAGCCTTATTGCTTTCCAGTCATAAGGCCTCCCAAGAGGAGTGTGTAGAACACATGTTCTAATCACTTCCAATTACTCTCCAATTAACCAAACTTGCGTCCCAAGTAAGGGTCTGGAGGCAGGTCAGTGTGTATACATATGTGGTGTGTTTGTGTACCTACACATCTGAGTGTGTGCCTCTGTGTTCCAAAGCCCGATCTCCAGTGATGTTGCATTATTCACTCACTTCAGGTCACTCCGCCTTTTCTCTCCTTCACTTGTGGAGATAATTGGGAGTTGACTCTAGTTTGAATCCCAATTTAAAATGTTAGAAATGGATGCCAGGAGCAGGGCTGTAAGCCCTACTGTTGTGTGTTGCCTTTACCTAAAGGACTTGAATAGAAGTTTGCCTTTCGTTCTGTGTGCTCTTTCCTTTTTCTGTGAAACAGACTTGGGAGTATCAAGACTGCTGGGTGCACTGCACAGAGTTTATAGAGAGAGAAGACTTGGTTCACAGCTACCACTACATCTACTGTGTACACTGGAGCAACCCAACTGCTAACATACCTATTGCACAAGTCTCTGCCTCTGCCTACTTCACCATCAAGATCACCAAAAACAAACCTCCAGTAAGTTCTTCCTTTTCTCCCCCGTTCGCTTAGATGAGACTTCAGTGAGAATGGAGACATCTCTTGTCAAGGTCACTGATGATCCCTTCTTTGTTAAACTAAGTCCTATTTCTGTCCTCATCTTGCTTGGCCAATCTGCAGCACTTGCCATAGCTGCTCACTCCCCGATTCATGAGACATTCCATTTGGCTGCCATAACAACATACTATCCAGGGTTTCCTCCTGCCTCACTGACCATTCCTTCTCAGGTTCTACTGGCCTTAAACCTGTCCTCTACACTTATTTCCTTGGTGATCTTATCGTCTCCTGGCTTTAAATGCCACCTCTGGCTTATGCTTCCCAAACTTGTATTTCCAGGCCAGACTTCTGCCACTTGGGTGTTTAATAACCATCTCACTTCTTGTATCTAAAACTGAGCTTCCAATTTTTCCTTCTCAACCTGACCTGCCTGCAGACACCTCATCTCAGTTCATGGCCCAAATCCTTGGTATCATCCTTGACTCTCATACCCCTCATCTAACACGTTAGGAGATCTTCTTGGCCGTATCTTCAAAAATAGGTCCTGAATCCAACAATTTCTTACCGCTCCACTTCTACCACCTTGGTACAAGACACCATCATGTCTTACCGAGATTATTTTTTCAATAGCCTTCTAACTGGTCTCTCTGCTTCTACCCTCACCTTTACCATATATGATTTCAATACAGCAGCTGCCAGCCGGAGTGAGCCTTATAAAACGAATTTATGTCACTCTTCTGTTTAAAACGTTCCAACATGTTTCTCAAACTTCAAAGTGCATACAAATTATTTTTTTTGCATGCAAATTAGAGATTTTGTTGAAAGGAAGATTCTGATTCAGCAGGTCTGGGGTGAGGCCTGAATTCTGCATTGCTAAGATGCTCCCAGGCGGTGCTGATGCTGCAGGCCCACCCACAGAGCACACTTGGAGTAGTGAGGGCCCACCAGGCCTTGTGTGACCTGGTCCCTTATTATTTCTGCTTACCTCTTCCTCCTCCCTCCCTCCTTCTCCTCCAGCTGCTGTGATCTTGCGACTCATTAATAATCCAGGTAGAGTCCTGCCTCAGGGCCTCTGTATTTGCTGTTCCCTCTGACTGGAACACCCTACCCTACATATGTGCACATCCTGCTCTCACCTCCTACACCACTTTCTCTCTCTTCCCCCATGCTTTTGCCTTTTCTCCCTAACACTTTATTACCTTCTGATAGTCTGTGTAATTTATTGTCTTGTTATTGTCTGCTTCCCCTACTGGAACGTAAGCTTCACAAAGGCAGGAATTTTTGTCTTGCTGTAAAATGACACCTGGCAAATAATAGGCACTCAATGAATACTTGAAGGAATGACTGTGTGTAGCCACCGGGTAGACAATGAATATAAAATATGTTGATAGCTGGTGTGAAAGGAGTCAAAATAACATCCATGAATCCAGGGCTAGGATCATCAGAGGAGTAGGGCTGGTTCCAGGCATAATGCATGGATTACAGCAGACGTAAACAAGCTTTTCCCCTCCTTGCCGTCCGTCCTTTCACAGAAGTTATCTGAGGTGTTGTCTGATTCCAGAGCTTTATACAGGACTACACAGTGAGCCAACTGTCTTGTATTTATCCTAGCCCACTACAAATTTATCTATTTGAACCTGAAATAATGTAAAAAGGCAAAGGATGTGGAGCTCTCACTTCTGGTCATACATCTACATCTTGCCATTGGCTGTCTTGCTAACTGGCAAGGTTGGAGATTGGAAAGTAAGGCTGCTAGAGGTAAGCAAGACCATGACCAGAGACCGTACTTTGCGGGCTTAGAAGGGCTCTTGCTCAGAATTCCAAATATAATTTTGGAAGGGAGAATGGGTGGGGACCACTGAGACAATATTACAACCTACACTTCTATGCTGCTTTAAAAATGTTTTCAAACTTTGTTTATCTGTATGATTTCATTCTTATGCTACTCCTAAGAGGTAAATGCTGTCAATTGAGTAAAGTGGAACAGGTAAAGAAGGTAAATGACTATCCATGAGGAGCACAAGCCTTTCCTGACTTGTTCCCAATTTTGCAGAGATTCTTCAGGTATCTGTTGTCAAAAAGATCTCTTGAGGAATGGAGATTTGAAGTGACAAAGAACTACCACCTACATTCATCCCCAATAAGGATGATGAATTTCAGAAACTTAAGAGTATACATATGAACAAGTGTAGGGATGGAAAGAATTATGAGTTGGTATGATTGGTACAAACTAACAGTTATCATTTTCTCTCTTAGGATATGCCCATTGAGGTCTCTTATATTTTTGAGGGCCTTTCATTAGTTCACAGGTAATGGAGACTTTTCTTTTTTGTCATCTCTACCCCCAACGTGGGGCTAGAACTCATGACCCAGAGATCAGGAGTCCCCTGCTCTACTAACTGAGCCAACTAAGTGCCCCTGGAGACTCATTTTAAATGGGTAGTGGGCAAAGTTCATCACATCCTGGGAACCCAGCAGGCTCATAGCCACTGATAACTCATGTAATGGTCACTTTTTTTCTTTGGCCCACTCACCCCGTTAGGATGGGCTGAAAGTAAGATTCTGCCATTGTTCTAGAAAAAAATTTTTTTAATGTCTCATTTTTCAGTAAGTAGAAACTTGAGGATTAATTGCTAAAGGAGGGTGGGGGCAAAGTGGGTCGTGTCTATTGTTTCTATCGGGAAACTTCACAGTCACATGGAATTAAGTCCTATATAGTAATCTTTATTTGTATAGCAGCTCTTTTAAAGAATCTTTACATATAAACTCATTAATCCTTTCACTGATTGGGCCTATGGAATAGAGACAATCTGCACTTCCCACCCCCAAAAGACTTCTTGCTCACTAGAAATGTAACAGAATAAACAGGGAATCCCTGGCTCAATGTTTTGTTTTATGTTAAAAAGTTTAGGCATGTTTGTTTTTCTTCCTCTGCAGACCAGGACAGACTCGCTTTCGAGAAAAATGGCTGAGGGACACTATTGAGGCCAAAAATATTTTAATGGAGTCAATTCCCTTCTAATTCAATTGTGTCTAAGTCTTACAGAATGTTTTAGGATTGGATTTCTAATCAAAATGTATTAAAAATACAATACTGCACATCAAACCACAGAATATTTATTGGATAATAAATTTGTGGCAAACAATCCAGCTGTATTTTTTTTTTGCATTCATTTTCCATTTGGCAACTTCCATCACATTAGCAGAGTAACCAGTAAGTTATTTTCCATTTCTAAATGTTTTTTCCCACCACTGTCTACATCACTTAGAGTCTTACAGGTACAGAAGCCAAGTTTAGAGATTTGCTAAAATTCATCCACCAGACCAAACTGAGAGTGATACTTGGCTGCCTGTTCCCCCATTTGAGCCTAATTTTCTAGTCCAGACACACCTCTTTCGGGCATAACTGAGGAAAAGAAAACTGGCAACAGTTCTACAGCTCATAATATAACCAGTCTAAGGATTTCCCTGCTCAGAGACCCTTTCACTTACTGTGAGTTAAGCTTCACTGTTAAATAATATATGCTGATACTCTGAAACTGGGCGTGCTGCCTACCACAACACAGCATGACAACCTGACGGCAGCAGGCTGGCTTGAAGACAGGAGGCAATAAAACAGGGAAGGTCTGGTTGCCACCCTTACTTCTTTCTGGTCTTCCTCCCATCCTCACACCAGATCATCGCTTGTTCCTATCATCCCTGTGGGGCTGTCTTACCTGACTGCAAAGGTTTAAAACACCAAAGACAGGATTACATTAGGAGTGATTACTTACATGTATGTCAGAATACATATTTATGCAGACAAGCACTGGAAGGGAACACAGAATACTAAAGACAATTGATGTGGGAAGACTGTGGGTAATTTTTCTTTCTTTTTTTTTTTTAATTTATGATAGTCACACACACACAGAGAGAGAGAGGCAGAGACACAGGCAGAGGGAGAAGCAGGCTCCATGCACCGGGAGCCCGACGTAGGATTCGATCCCGGGTCTCCAGGATGGTGCCCTGGGCCAAAGGCAGGCGCCAAACCGCTGCGCCACCCAGGGATCCCTAATTTTTCCTTCTTCTGTTACATTTGTGCAATAAACATAAAAGGAGGGGCAATCTTATCAGAACAACAGGCAAGGAGGTGGGAAACTAGATAAGTCTTCCTGAAGAAAAAAAAATACATTTCAAATATAATAGTCCTCCTATTGGACTTATGGCTCAGATGATTAAACACAATTTGCAGCAGTACCTCTCATGAGCTCAAAATAAAAAACTTTTAGCCCTTTTATTCTTCCCTCCTCTTTTCCAAAGAACATGCTACTGAAGCTGCTCTTTGGCCGATCTTTCCTGAACAAACCTTGATGAAAGAAATGACAAAGTTCTAAAATACGTTAATGTTTCCTTTCATTTACTCGACAAGCATTTGTTGAGTATCTACTCTGTGGAGGAGACAGGAGAATCCAATAAAAACCCACAAGAATCCTTTATCACCGAGTTTACACTGCTTTGCCTACTGAAAATAAGAGTGCAAACTCATTCAGTTTCCAGGAACCAGTACAAAAAATAGTGTTCTTAGAGAACAAAATTCTTAAATAGGGATTTTAAATTTAGGTTTTATCACACAGGGAAGTAGACGGATTACAACTCATAAATTTGGAACCTGGCTTCCCTTTACCTTTTGGAAATGAGATTTATCAGGTTAGGCAGCAACGATGATAAACAGGAATCACTTCAGATTCAGGGGTCATAAATGTTGCTACATGCCAAATTATTTAGTACCTTAGCTGTGGGTTAAAGGTAGACACTTTCCTAGAACATACGTTAAATAGTAAAACTTTTTATCTATACTTTGAAATATGATTACTTTATTTTAAAATGTTGGGGAAAAAAACACTTTAAACTATTACAAGTAAAGAGGGCATTTTATAATCACAGAGTTAGAACTTCCCCATCCCCCAGGTCACTTAGATTTATTCTAGACACATAATAACACAGCTCAAAATAACTTTTAACAAAAACAGCCAAAACTTCCACTGTCCCCTTTCCCTTCCCTCTTGTGACCTAACAACTCAAACTGAACAAAATAATGGAAGAAAAAAGATCATGAGAACTGCTAGTCCCAGAATTTTCCATTTCTCACAAAATTAAAAGTCAATAGTAGCCATAAAAAAGTGATAAAGTGAGGGGTTCTATACAAAGTTGAACTGAAGGACAGATGTAAAAAATAAACTGAAACGTTTAACAATATTTAAAATGAAATATGCTTATTACATAAAGGACAGACTTAAAATATGTTTAATATAATTCTAGTTTCATCCTTTATAAAATGACTAAATTAAAACCAATGCTTCAATATATTTTGCCCTATTAAACTCCTAACCATAGTTGACTCCCACTCATTTCCAGTATTCAAATAATCATCTAGGCATAGCTTAGATGGAAATAATGTACTTACATTGGCACAACAGTGCACTTCCAAATATTTTATATTTGAAGAACCATTTCTAAGTAACCTTTTAAGAATTTAAAACACTAACGTTCACATTTTCAACTCAGTAAGTCCGTGGGTTAGTTTGTTTTTTTGGCTTCTTTGTTGGATTTGGGGTAGAGGTAGGGACAAAAACCAAAATACTTCCAGGGCAGACTATATGTTACACAAGTTAATATTCAAATTCCAGATTTGCTTTTTCAGCAATGCCTCCATCTTGTTAACAAAAGTGGCCTCCTGTATGTTTCTATCAAGTCCGTTTATAACACATTCAACACAGAGGAATGATAATTTCCCACAAGTTCAGTTGGGGTGGGGGTGGGGGACGGGCATCATGTAGAGCTAATAGTAGCACTGTCCCATGGTATGAGAGTTAAGTTTCTTATCTTACTGACACTTTCTCTCAATGCCACCTCCCCAAGTACAATAAGATTTCATTCATAATTTGGATTTTTAAACCAGAAAGTTATTATGATCAATCCAAAAATAACCCAAAGAACTTGCTAAAATTATATCAATAAGCAGCTTTTTATTGAAGGACTGAAAGAATTAAATAGAAGGCACAGTAGCACTGTAAAGCTTTTTCAGGTCATAATCTTTTTGTATGTATATATAGAACCCAGACTTTTTTTGTTGTTAAAAATGTCTGCTTAACAATCAGAAAATCCTTATTTGTCATCTTTCCCTTTAGTTTTTCTGTATACCATCTCTCGAAAACTGGCCAGAATCTTGTTTTCTCTCTTTCGCCTCTCTTCTTGGTTAAAGGACGCCAGGGCTCTCTTCTCATCAGCACTATAGATCTGGTTCTCTTTCCGCAGTCGCACGGCCTCCATTCGGCGATGCCTGGAGATAATTTTATTTTTGGCTTAATTTCTCAGTAATTATTCTCATAGTACTTCCTCACTAATCCTTAATACAGAATGGTCTATTTAAAAAACTGACAAATAGAAATTGTTTTGGTAATGGGTTAGATTTTCAAAAGATCATTAATTTTATCTGTCAATGTGTCCTTTGATTCATTTCCGGTATTCAAATAATGATCTGATGTTCTGTCAACATCATGAATGTTATTAATTTCAGATACTAAGGGCATAAGTCTAGTTCTGTTGTTTCTACTAAAACAACCAGAAACTAGCAAATTATTAAACTTTCTATGTGATATGCAGAATGTGCCTTCAGGGAAGTGACAGTAGGACAGAAGAAAGGTTTAAGTTGTCATCAATTGGGTAAAACTTCCTCATGGTTCTAATTTATCAAACAACCAAAAGGTCTAATACTACAATAGAATTTTTTGATGAGTTTTGTGAGTGGATTTAACTTTCCAATAGCAGCTCAAGGAGATTTATCATGAGGGCAAACAAATCAGGGGCAGAGGGAAATTATTACATCATCTTCAAAAGGTCTGCTAACTTAGAGGGAAAACTTTATGCAACTCATGTATATGTAATCCAATCCTACACAATCAGTTTGAGATAAGGCTTGACCTATATCTAGAAAAAATAGAGAAAACTGAGTAAGGAAAAGAGGAGAGAATCATTTAAGATTAGTGTGAAGGTGGAGTAGCAGCAGGATGCAAAGACAAGGAGATGACAATGTAAAGTTGCTCAGGGTACAGTGAATAGTTTTATTTGGAACCCAAAGTGCTATGTGAACAATGTTGTAAAACATCTATGTACCTGTCTCCTAATACATGGGAAAGATTTTTTTCTTGAGTATCTAGAAATGGAGCTGCTGCTTCATAAAGTATACAAATGCTCAACCTTCCAAGATGATGTCAGATTATTTTCCAAAGTGGTTGTACCAGTTTATATCACCATTAGCAATATTTAAGAGATCCTATAGATCTACATCTTCTCCAATGCTTGGTATTGTTAGAGCTTAGAACTTTTTATTATTATTTTAAATATTTTATTTATTTGACAGAGAGAGAGCGAGTGAGCATAAGCAAGGGGAGAGGCAGAAGGAGAGGGAGAAGCAGGCTCCCCACTGAGCAGGGAGCCTGATGCAGGGCTCGATCCCAGGACCCTGGGATCATGACCTGAGCCGAAGGCAGATGCTCAGCAGAGTCACCCAGGTGCCCCTGGGTGAACTTTGAACTTTTGTCTATCAAATAGATGTAAAATGGTATTTCGGCATGTTCTTGATTTTCATTTCCAATGATAATGAACATCTTTTTTATGTATGTATAGGCCATATATTTTTCTACTCCTAACAAATGATTATGTCATTTTCCCATTATTAGTTTGGGTTATTTGTACATATTCTTTAAATATTCTTAACACTATCAGTTTTAAGATCTTATCTCAGCTTAAAACTTGCCTTTTTATCTATTTTAAGATGTCTTTTGATGAACAAAAGTTGTTTCTTTTAACTTAGGCAAACGTATCACTATTTTATGATTTTTTTGAATCTCCCTTAAGAAACACTTTGCTACATTTTTTTGAATCTCCCTTAAGAAACACTTTGCTACCCCAAGATCTATTAGAGATCTACTTTTATTTTATACTAAGAGTGTTCAAGTTGTTTTTGACATTTAAGCCCTTATTCTAGCTGCACTGTTTTTTTTTTATAAAGATTTTATTTATTTATTCATGAGAGACACACAGAGAGAGAGAGGCAGAGACACAGGCAGAGGGAGAAGCAGGCTCCATACAGGGAGCCCGACATGGGACTCGATCCTGGGTCTCCAGGATCAGGCCCTGGGCTGAAGGCAGCGCTAAACCACTGAGCCACCCGGGCTGCCCTGTTTTTTTTTTTTTTTCTTAATTAAAAAAATTTTTTTTAAGTAGGCTCCACACTCAGTGTGGGGCTTGAACTCACAACCCTGAGATCTAGATCATGCTCTACTGACTAAGTCAGGCACCCCTACTTGCACTGATTTTTAAATACGGTGATGCAGGATTCTATTCATCTTTTTCCATATGGATAACCATTTTTCTCCTGTTCCATTTACTGAATAGTTCCTTCTTTCCCCAGTGATCTGACATGCAATCTGTTTCATAGAACTAAGTTCACATATGGATGGCTCCGCCCCATGGCTCCATATTTTATCCCGCTGAACAATTCATTTGTTCTCCCATACTTTCTAAAGTTCTGTAAGCTTCATAATAAGTCCTTGTATCTGGTAGGGCAAATCTCATCTTCCTGTTCTTCAAAAGTGACTGGGCCATTCTTGGCCCTCTAGTCTAACATAAATTTTAGAACCAACTTATTAAATCTCACATAAAACTCTGCTATGATTTTGACTGGAACTACACTGAATATGCAGATCAATCTGGGGAGAAGTGATAACTTTATATACTGGCTTCCTATCTAGGAACATGGTATCTCTCCATTTAAGTCTTCTTTAATGTCTCTTTTTAAGGATTTATTTATTTATTGGGGAGGGCAGAAGGAGAGGAAAAAAAACTCAAGCAGATTCCCCGCTGAGTGCAGGGCCCAATGTGACTCAATCTCATGAATTGAGATCATGACCTGAGTTGAAACCAAGAGTCAGACACTTAACCAACTGAGGCACTAAGGCACTCCTTTATTTATTTATTTTTAAAAATATTTTATTTATTCATTCATGGGAGACACACAGAGAGAGGCAGAGACACAGGCAGAGGGAGAAGCAGGCTCCATGCAAGGAGCCTGATGTGGGACTCGATCCCGGGACCTGAGCCAAAGGCAGACGCTCAACCGCTGAGCCACCCAGGCATCCCTCCAGGCACCCCTTTAATATCTCTTAAGAATGTTTTACAGTTTTTCCTACAGAGGTCTTGGACATTTCTTATTAAGATTTATTCCTAAGTCCTCCACATTCTCTGATACTATCATAAATGTTTTCTTTTTATTTAATTATATTTTATAATTGTTTCCTGGTGCATAGAAATGCAATGGATTTTTATGTATTAACCTTATACTCAACCATTTATTAAGCCCTTCTATTATTCAGAATCATCTGAAGATTCTTTAGGATTTTCTAAGGAAAAAAAATCACATCATCCACAGAAAATGATTTATATCCTCCCTTTCAATGCTTATGACTCTCATTTCTTTTTGTCTTACTGTAGCTGGTCCTCAGAATTCCAAGATTCTGGAGGTGCTTCAGGGGTTCTCCAAATATCTGCCTCCAACTTTATTTTAGTATTTACCTGCTTTTAAAAGTTTATAACATTTTAAAAAATCTAAAACTCAGTCTGATCTTGGTACTGATGCCCTATTAATTCACTCTCCTCATTCTTCCTGGTACTTTGCTTTTTCTTCCACAATTTTATATTTACTTTCCCATGCTGTTATAATCCTTTTCTGCTCTTCATTCGCAGAGTCCACAGATAATTAGAACCTACATTCTCTGACTCTACAGAAAACTAGAGGCAAATTCAGAAAACAGGATACACTGTCTCATGAAAATGATTTCCTACTACCAGAATGCCATATTCCTCATGGGGCAGTGATAAATAACTGAATTAACTATATCCTCCAGAAGACAAACTACCTGTACCAAAATACAAACTAGGAAAGGACACTGGAAAGATTGATCTTTGAAGTTGGAGAGATAGCTGATTTTGAGGATGAGTTGCACACTTACCTGGAATTTTAGACAACTATGTTTATACCAATAAAACCAATATTAAACCAAAATCTATACTCTACTTTTCATAAGGAATGATCACTTAATGAAAATCAATTACCAAAATATAATTCTGGTAGTGAGAAAGGAAAAGATCTAATCATGGAAACTGATCTTGATGCCAGTAACTTACCTGCTACCACTCATTACATAACCCGAGCATTCAAATGATGCAATTTCTTCACTTGTCAAGCCAATTTCACCTCTTCTTGGGATACGTTTCCCAGCTTTTACATATTCAGCCATAGCTGCACCCTCACCAGGTAACAGAGCATGGCCATAGCTACAAAGTAATTCAGAATTCAGAAAAGGTTCATTATAAAAAGTATATCATCTAAAGAGAGCACAAAAAGATTTTCTCTCAGAAAACAGCACAAATAACAGTTGCTGAGTGGCAGCATGCTGGGAAGCCCAACATGAATTACTTTAATTAGTGAACACTGCACTCTGACCTACATAACTAACCCAGAAATACAGACATGCTTTGGAATAACAGAAGAACTGATGTTAGTGAGCCTAGATTCATGGTTTACAATTACGGATTAATTTATCCCTACAGGCACTGCCTTTATGGCTTCTGCCTCCAGTGAATTCCTTTCCCGTTTAACCCCTTAAAGAAAAAAAAAAAAGAACTAACATATCTCAAATTAACATACTTTTTAGACTCAGAACCAGTAACAATGCTATACAATAACAATTATCTATTAACTTTCATTTGAGGGGACTTTAAAAACTATCATCCCTTCGATTCAATTCATTGACTACATCTTGAATACCTATTAAACTCAGAGCTTATAAGACAAAAATAATCTCTCTTCTTATGGAATTTATATACTGATAGGGACATAACTGCAATACAATGCAGAACATATAAAAAACACTGCACAGAAGAAAGAGAAAATACCGTGAGGACTAGAAGATTAAAGAGGGGTAGGAATCCCATCTACTTGTAGAGAGAAGGGTCCTGGGAATCAGCACATGACCCCTCCTTTTGAAAAGAGCTTTGAAAGATGGTAAGGATGTTAACAGGATGAAATTGGGAGTAGTGAAGAAACAAGGGCAGGGAAAAGAAGTGAAGGCATGTTGGGGGAGGACATAAGGTGAACAAGGCATGACGTGGGAAAGTGCACAGTAAATATAGGGACGTTTTAGTTCAGCTCATTTGGAATTTGGCATGTAAATAAGGGCATAGAGGGAGATACAGCTGGAAGTTGGAAAGGTAAGTTAGGGCCGTACTTTCAGGAATGTACTTCAAGATATTTTATTTATATTTATTTTTAAAAAGATTTTATTTATTTGAGAGAGAGAGAGAGTGAGAGAGAGCAGGGGGAGGGAGAAACAGACTCCCTGCTGAGCAGGGAACCCGATGTGGAGCTTCATTCCAGGACCCCAGGATCATGACCCAAACTGAAGGCAGATGCTTAACTGAGCCACCCAGGTGCCTCTACTTTAGATATTTTAAATACACTGTTAACTTACTTCAAAGGTTTATCATCCTGAGAGGCAAGTGTTTTTGGAGCCTCTGGGCCAATTAAATCTGAGGGTTCTTCAGGCTCTACAGGAAAGATGTTCAGAAACAGATTCATATTTTGACTAGTTAATTTAATGTTTTATCTGTTCTGAGTCAAAGTCTACCAGAAGAACTTACTTGATCGATCCTTCCAGGGATTCTCCAGAAACTCTTCCTGGGAATCTTTAGAGCTTGAATCACTGGAATCTTTTCTACTCTTCTTAGATTTCTTTTTCTTGTATTTCTTCCTGTAATTATAATTTGATATAAATACACTTAATACTCCCACATTAAAGGGAATCTCACATTTTTTAGGCAATGAAAGGCTGATGAAAATGATTTAAGTTCTCAGCTGACTAAAATTTTTAGAGCAGATTTTTAATTAAAAAAAATTTTTAGGGACGCCTAGGTGGCTCAGCGGCTGGGCGTCTGCCTTTGGCTCAGGGCATGATCCTGGGATCCGGGATGGAGTGCCACATCGGGCTCCCTGCATGGAGCCTGCTTCTCCCTCTGCCTGTGTCTGTCTCTCTCTGTCTCTCATGAATAAAATCTTAAAACTTTTAAAAAAGATTTTATTTATTTATTTGACAGAGAGTACAAGCAGGGGGAAACAGAAAACAGAGGGAGAGGCAGAAGCAGGCTCCCCATTGAGCAGGGAGAGCAATGCGGGGCTTGATTCCAGGACCCTGGGATCATGACCTGAGCTGAAGGCAGATACCCAACCGACGGAACCATCCAAGCACCCCTAATTAAAAGATCTTTTAACTTATTTAACCAAATCATGTTTCACTATAAAAAAGATTTCTCAAGGGACAATGAAATATGGTTCTCACATTGCAAAAAGATAACAAATCAGTTTAAAAAACAATTTGAGCATCAATAATTTGAAGTGTAATGATTAAAATATATCAACTATGTTTGAATCCTTGGGTTCATAATGATATTTAAAAAGTCCAACTCATTATTTTGAAAACTCATAAAACCAAGAAAGTTTTAGAAAAAGTCATTAACCTGCCTTTCCTATATAAACTGTACTTCAGAGTAACCAAATAGTTGATGAGGGTAGGTTTCTCTTATAGAATTATTTTACCTAATAAATGCAGAAAGACAGAAAAAAGCAAGCAAGCAAGAAAGCCAGAATTAGACTATCACCATTTTGTAATCCCTAATGAAATAAGGAATCTAAGTAATGACAATCCATGGCTATTAATATGACAAAAAGAGACAACCAGACATTATCTGGCTCCTGACAAAGTACACAGCAGCACCTATGAAGTATGTGCGCCAAAGACTCAAATCTGAACATCAATTCTCTAGACCTTACTGTCAATATATAGGAAATAGAGAAGACAGAGAACATGTTAAAAGCACACCATAAAAACACAGTCAGGTGTGTCTGGTTGGCTCAGACAGTGGAGCATGCAACTCTTGATCTTGGGGTCATGAGTTTGAGCCCACTAGGTATAGAGATTACTTAAAAATAAATCTTTTTAAAAAATAAAAAATAAAAATAAAAAACCTTTAAAAATAAAGAAAAAAATTAAATACAATCAGCAACTCGATAGGTAAATGATTTGGTTTAACAAATAAATTGCAAGAAAAAAAGGGAAGGGGAACCAACTGATTTAAAGACATGTAAGAAATGTATCAACCAATCACAATTTATGGGCATTATTTGAATCCAGATTTAAATAAACTATATAAAAACCTGCTGAGAATTGAGGAATTATTCCTAAATATCTTAGGCACAGTAACAATATTGTGATTTTTGATCACAATAACAATTATGATTTTTTAAAAAAGAATGGCTAACTTTTAGAGAAACATGCTGGTTTATGGACAAAATGATACCTGGATTGGTTTTCATTTTTTTAAAGATTTTATTCATTTATTCATGAGAGAGAGAGAGAGAGAGAGAGGCAGAGACACAGGCAGAGGGAGAAGCAGGCTCCATGCAAGGAGCCCAATGTGGGACTCGATCCCGGGACTCCAGGATCACGCCCTGGGCTGAAGGCAGGCGCCAAACCGCTGAGCCATCCAGGGATCCCCTGGGATTGGTTTTCAAATAATGGGAGGGCAGTGGAGATTGTCCAAGGGTTGAAATTATTAAGCTAGGTGATGGTTACACAGGGGTTCATTACACTATTTATCATTATTTATTACTTTATTTTATATATATTTTAACTTTTCCATGATAAAAATTAAAGAGAAAACTGACGATCTATGTTTCTTCTTCTTTTCCTTTTTCTTGGCTTTCTTTGATCTTCTTTTTGTATCTTCATCTGCAAATTAAAGCACATTTTAATTAAAAACAAAAATTTAACTCTAAAACCCCAGAATTTTTAGTAGATAAATATCCTATTGCTGCCCTATTAGTTGTTACAGAGAAATTTATTTTTTAAAGATTATATTTATTTATTCATGAGAGATACAGAGAGAGAGGCAGAGACACAGGCAGAGGGAGAACCAGGCTCCATGCAGGAAGCCCGACATGGGTGACTCAATCCCGGGACTCCAGGATCACACCTTGGGCGGAAGGCAGGCGCTAAACTGCTGAGCCACCCAGGGATCCCCGAGAAAGCTATTAATTGAAACATTTATTGCTACTCATCTGGATATGTGTTCAGTACCAGGGACACAGAAATTAAAGTCACACTAAGTCTTCAGTGATACAGAGTATTATTTTTATTGGGTGAGATAATGGCATAGGGTAAGTAGGAAAATGTCATTGTTTTTTAGAGGTATATATAGTAATCTTTAGGGTAGTAGTGTGATATTTCTAATTTACTTTGAATATCTCAGCAAAAAAAGCTATTTAAAGCAAATGTCAAAATACTAAAAACTTAAAATCTAAGTGATATGTGTACATTGTATTATATTATTTTCCTTACTTTCTAATGTTTGAGTATTTTCATAATGAAGAAAGCAAAAATCCTATGTGTTTGGGCCCAGGGACATGCTTTCTAGGGGCTCAGTCTAATGGAGGAGGCAGACATAAAGAGATAAACAGAATCCAGAGTGATACAGGGAAGCATGGGGTGCTCTGAGTGTACAGAAAAATCTCATTATCAGGCTGGCCTAGGGAGAACTACCCT
Organism: Canis aureus; assembly: GCF_053574225.1. Classification (NCBI taxonomy): domain Eukaryota; kingdom Metazoa; phylum Chordata; class Mammalia; order Carnivora; family Canidae; genus Canis; species Canis aureus. The sequence goes on along the minus strand of NC_135649.1, from coordinate 32,038,456 downwards.
TAAGCTAGTTCTTTTTAAAATCAGTATTATTACAAAAGTACTACATGACCATTATTGAAGTGAGTAAGCCAAGCCACATGCAGGGAGAGACTGGCACTGTACACAGATGGACTCTGTATCAAGTGACAGAAGCAAGAGAAAGAACGCAAAATACTGAGGAGATAGAAGATAGTTCTCAGGTTACAGAGGATGCTGCAAGAGTGACAGGATATGTGTGATTAGAGAAGGATCAATCAGGGTTTGGACTTTACCCTGGAAACTACAGAGTACTGAAGGATTTTTTTTAAGGATTTTAAGTAGGAGACAGACATACTCACATTTGTGCTTTAAGAAAGTTCATTCCAACAGTGAGAAAGAAAAGTAGCAACAGGAGCCAGGAAACCCAGGTGACATCAGAGGAAAAGACACCTTTACGTAATGTGTCCCCAGAGGCAGCACCCTCTATCAATCACCAGCCAGAAGGCACAAAAAGGTGGCTTTCTATGAGCCACCACTCCACAGGGAGTGTCTTCCATAAATCACATGCCAGCCTGAAGGGGGTCCTTTATGGTGTGCTTTTTTGAAAATGGCCCAGAGGTGCCCAATGAGTGTGAGAATGACACAAGAGAACTGCTCCATGGGCTGATGGAGCCCTGTATGGCTTGCTTTGCTGCCACATAGTCTCACAGCCCAACTCTGCCTTGGTTCGCTGCCACATGCCTTGCACAGCCAGACACAACCCATGTGGAGTCACATTGCTCAGGGGTGAATCTCAGCTGTGTGAGCCTGAGTGCAGTACTTGCAATCTGCTCTGTGCCCCGTTTCCCTAACTCTGAGATGTGTTCTGCAGTTACTATGTGGAATAAACAGCACTAATGGACACCAAGCACTGAGCAGGGTGCCAGGCATAAAGTCAGTGAGTGCTCAACAACTCTCGGCTACTGTTTTTGTGTTTAACCTTCCTCTGAAATAAGTTTTACCAAGTAAAATGAATTTGGAAGCCAGGCTTGCAAAGTGATGCTGGAATTCTTACCACTGGAGTCTGTGTCAGAGTCAGAGTCACTGTCACTGTCATCGGAATACTTCTTGTGTTTTCTTTTAGAGGATTTTTTCTTTCTCCTTTTCTTGGACCTTTCTTTCGAATGACCAGACTTCTTCTTCTTCTTCTTTTCTTCTACATAAAGTACAAACATAAAATTAACTTCTAAGCAAGTATTACAGTGATCAGTTTTATTGTATTTGAAATACTGAAAAAGAACAAGATGACAGGCAACTTGAGTAAAAGCATAGTCTATTGTTCAACTATTTATAAACATTTTTTTCAGCTTCTCAATAAAGAAGCTCTGTAGTATTTTAAAAAATACCTTCTGAAGTAGAAGCTGAAGTGCTGCTTTTCTTTGGCTCATCATCCTCTACTGGTGTGTGTTCATCAGAGCTGAATTTAAATAAGATGGTTGTAAGAATCAGAAAAGTGATAAAGTATGAACTGTGGAGTGTAAAAATATGGAATCAAAAAATTTCAGCAATGAAACCAATTGTCCAAGAACCATTAAAAGCAAACAATGGAATAACTTTGTAAGGGTATATAGTTTGAGGGTATACCATTTTCAAAATAACATAATAATCACATTTGTACAATGCTTTAGAGTTTACAAAACACTACTCAAACTAAAAGCAACATGTAAGATTCGTATTTTCAGAAGAAACCACAGGGCAAATGTATGGAACCATAAGGAAAGATGGAAAAAACTAGAGATAGGAAGACTGAGGGAAGATTTCATGATTTTATTCTATGTGTATAAAGTACATATGGTAGAGCAGCAACCATTCTTTCTCCCCAAAGCAAAAAGAACCTAACACACTACAATATAAAAAGATTTCATTCTATTGTAGACAATTCTGAAAAGAAGTACTATTAAAATTCTATAATAGTTTCAAAAAGGATGGGGTCCCTGGGTGGCTCAGTCAGTTGAGCAGCTGACTCTTGGTTTTGGCTCAGGTCATGATCTCAGGGTCCTGGGATCAAGCCCCACATCCAGCTCCATGCTCAGCAGGGAGCCTGCTCCCTCTCCCTCTGCCCCTTCCCCTCACTTGTTCTTTCTCTTAAAATAAATACATCTTTACAAAAAAATAGCTTAGAAGAGGAATTTTCATATCATATAATCTTTTAATCTGAAAATTACATTTGGAATAATTTAGGTATTGCCTAGAAAATTATTTGTTAAGATTCCTCCCAGCTCATTTTTTCAGTTCAGATTCTTTGATCATATTTGAAGGTACCTATAGGAACAAGTTTCAAATAATAATGCTATCACTATAACAAATCCCAAGTATACCTGTCAAGCACATTGTTTCAACTCAAAGAAGACTCAGCAACAGAGGAGAGGGAAGAAGAACCTTATGAATAGCACCAAAGGAAAAAAAATGAATTAGGCCTTCAGATACTATTTAACACAAGAAAACTAACTAGGGGCATCTGGCTGGCTCAGTTGGTGGAGCATGAGACTCTTGATCTTGGGGTTTTAAGTCTGAGACCCATGCTAGGTATAAAGAGTACTTAAAAATATAATCTTGGGGCACCAGAGTGGCTTAGTCGGTTAAGCGTCTGACTTCAACTCAGGTCATGATCGTAGGGTCCTGGGATCAAGCCCCGCATTGGGCTCTCTGTTCAGCAGGGAGCCTGCTTCTACCTCTCTCTGCCACCCTGCCTACTTGTGCACTCCTCTCTCTCTGTCAAATAAATATTTTTAAAATAAATTAAAAAATAAAATATTTTTAAAAACCCAGAAAATAAACAAAATTGTATTGGTATATTCATTTTTTAAAAATCCCTTTGGGAACAGATAGAGAACCCCAAAATAAACCTATGCATACATGGGCAATTAACCTATGGCAATGGAGTAAAGAATATACAGTGAATAAGGACAGCCTCTCTTTTTTAAAAGATTTTATTTATTTATTCATGAGAGACACATACAGAGAGAGAGAGAGAGAGGCAAAGACACAGGCAGAGGGAGAGAAGCAGGCTCCATGCAGGGAGCCCAACATGGGGACTACGATCCCAGGTCTCCAGGATCACACCTTGGGCCAAAGGTGGTGCTAAACTGCTGAGCCACCCAGGCTGCCTGGACAGCCTCTTTAATAAACGATGCTGGGAAAACTGGACAGCCACCTGCAAAAGTACAGAACTGAACCACTATCTTATATCAAAATAACTCAAAATGAATTAAAGACCTGAAAACAAAAAACACATAGAAGAAAACAGATGGAGCAAGCACCCTAACATCGGTTGTGGCAATGGTTTTTAGATTTCCCATTAAAAACAAAGGTAATAGGGGTGCCTGGGTGGCTCAGTCAGTTCAGCGTCTGACTCTTGATTTCAGCTCAGGTCACGATCTCAGAGTTGTGAGATGGAGCTCTGCTTTGAGCTCCCTGCTGAGTATGAAGCCTGCTTAAGATTCTCTCTCCCAGAAAAAAAAAAAAAGATTCTCTCTCCCGGGACGCCTGGGTGGCTCAGCGGTTGAACATCTGCCTTCAGCTCAGGATGATCCAGGGTCCTGGGATCAAGTCTTGCATCGGGCTCCCCTCGAGGAGCCTGCTTCTCCCCCTGTCTCTGCTTCTCATGAATAAATAAATAAAATCTTTAAAAAAAGGTTCTCTCCCCCTCTGCCCTTCTTCACCCCAGCCCCTGCACAAGCATGCTCTGACTCGCTCTCTCTCTCTCTCAAAAAAAAAAAAAAAAAAGGTAGAGGATCTAAATAGACATTTTCCAAAGACCTATAAATGGCTAACAGGTATATGAAAAAAAATGCTCAACATCACTAATCACCCCCTGATTGTATAAGTCAAAATAAAAAAGAGATATCACCTCACCTGTTAGAATGGCTAGTCTTGAAAAGAGAAGAAATAACAAGTGTTGGTGAAGATGTAGAGGAAAGGGAACCCTAGCACACTGTAGGTAGGAATGTAAATTGGTATAGGCACTATGGACAACAGTATGGAGGTTCCTTAAAAATTAAAAATATAACTACCGGGATCCCTGGGTGGCGCAGCGGTTTGGCGCCTGCCTTTGGCCCAGGGCTCGATCCTGGAGACCCAGGATCAAATCCCACGTCAGGCTCCCGGTGCATGGAGCCTGCTTCTCCCTCTGCCTGTGTCTCTGCCTCTCTCTCTCTCACTGTGTGCCTATCATAAATAAATAAAAATAAAAAAACAACAACAACAACAAAAAATATAACTACCATATGATCCAGCAATTCCACTTCTGGGTATTTATCCCCCCAAAAAACAAAAACACTAACTTAAAAGATATATGCTCTCCCATGCTCATTGCAACATTATTTATTTACGATAGCCAAACATGGAAACAACCCAAGTGTATATGGAGAGATGAATAGATGAAGAAAATGTAGTATAGGAGAGGATATCAACATAGTGGAGTAGGAAAATCCTGAGCTCACTTCCTTCCATAGACACACCATAATCTACAACTACATATAGAACAACTATCTCTGAGAATGAAATGAAGACTAGCAGAACAGATCACATGTAACTAAGGATATAAAGAAAAAGCCACACTGAGAAGGGTAGGAGAGGCAGAGACAGTCTGGTCAGGACCCACCCCCTTGGCATGGAGACCAAAAGCAGAAGGGATATCATAACCGTGGAGGCCCTCATTGAGAAATAAGAGATCTGCATTCCACATCAGCTTCCACAGCCTGAGGGACATGCACCAAAAAGACGAGCACCCATGATGTCTGGCATTGAAAAAAAGTGGGGTTTATGTCTGGGAGAGCCAGAGGGTAGTAGGAAATAAAGACTTCTCTCCTAAAAGGGCACACCAATGCAGAGGCATTAGTTTGAAAAGTACCTGGGTTAGAGATGAAGGAGATCCAAGGAGACTAAGTTAAGGATGTGTGTGGAGGAGCAGAGATCTGTCTGAACATTCTCCAGGGAAAGAAGCATTGGCAGGCATTTTTTTTTTTTTTACTTCCCTTACATCTAGCTGGTCCAGCACTGGTGGGCAGTATTTCTGACATTCTCATCTACCGTGCTAGCATTATGTGCACAGCCCAAGCAAACTGCCCTCACCTGAACTGCTCACCCTGGCCTGACACTCCTCTCTAGCAGCTCCCTACCCACCCAGCCAGCATCCTCAGCCAGCACCAGCACCCCTTGCCCATGTGCTCCTGCCCTGGAGGCCCAGTCCTATACACTAGAATGTCTGCATCAGTTGCAGCTGGACCTTGCAGCGAGCTGCACTGAAAGCCTGCCCTACTCAATAGTGCTAATGCAGCTGTCGCAACCAGGCCTTATAGCCAGCTGTACCAAGGGCCAACCCCACATACCAGAATATCCACATCAGCTGAAAACAGGCCTGTCAATCAGATGGGCCAGAAGCCTGCCGCACTCACCAGCATACCCATAATAGTCACAGCCAGGCCTAACAGACAGCTGCACCAGGAAACAGCCCTACATATCAGTGAGTTGGCACCAACCATGACCAGCCACAACAAGAGGGAGCACACAGCTTACAAAGGAGACACTCATGGGGTACCTGGCTTGGGAGACCAGGGAGGTTTGTACTACTGAGCCCCAGACACCTGCAGCATAAAGCCACTCCTCCAACACTGGGACAATAGCTGATCTATCTAAAACACAGAAACAAACACTGTGAGGCAAAATGAGGAGACAATGTGTTCCAAGTGAAAGAACAAGACAAAACCTCAGAAAAAGAACTAAATGAAACTAAGATCTACCAGATAAAGAGTTCAAAGTAATGGTCATAAAGATTCTCACTGAACTCAAAAGAAGAATGGATGAACACAGTAAGAACTTCAACAAAGAGACAGAAAATACTTTTTCTGAAGATTTTATTTATTCATGAGAGATACAGACAGAGAGAGAGAGAGAGACACAGGCAGAGGGAGAAACAGGCTCCATGCGGGGAGCCCGATGTGGGACTTGATCCTGGGACTCCAGGATCATGCCCTGGGCTAAAGCCAGGCACTAAACCGCTGAGCCACCCAGGCATCCCAGAAAATACTTTTTAAATCAATCAGAAACAAAGAACACAATAACTGAGATGAAAAATATAGGGCATCAACAGAAGATAACAGGATGTAGAAGAATGGATTAATAATCTGAAATACAGGGTAATAGAAACTACCTAATCCGAACAGCAAAAAGAAAAAGAACTGAATAAAGTGAGGTTAAGTTTAAGAGACCTCTGGGGTAACATCAAGTATGCTAATATTCACACTACAGGGGGTCCCAGAAGGAGAAGAGAGAGAAAAGGACAGAAAACTTATTGGAAGAAGTAATAGCAAAAAAAAAAAAAAAAAAAAAAAAGAGTAATAGCTGAAAACTTCCCTATGGGGAAGGAGAGAGACATCCAAGTCCAGAAAGCAAACACCCGCAAATTAGATGAACCAAAAGAGATCAAGACACATTACAAAGTGTTGACAGAGATAAAGAGAGAATCTTAAAAGCAGCAAAAGAAAAACAACTAGTTACATACCAAGGAACCCTAAGTAGATAAGCTGGTTTTTCAGCAGAAACTTCATAGGTCAGAAGAGAATGGCATGATATATTCAAATTGATAAAATGAAAAAACTTACAACCAAGATTACTCTACCCAACAAGGTTATCACTCAGAAGTGAAGAAGAAATAAGGAGTTTCTAAAAAAAAAGCAAAAGCTAAAGGAGCTCATTAATACCAAACCAGCCTTACAAGAAATGTTAAAGGGATTTCTTTAAGTAGAAAAGAAAAACCATAACTATGAGTAAGAAAATTATGAAAGAAGAGGAGCCTGGCTGGCTCAGTTGGTGGAGCATGTGACTCTTAATCTTGGGGTTCTGAGTTCATGCTCCATGTTGGGTGTAGAGATTACTTAATAATAAAATCTTTATAAAAAAAGGAAGAAAATTATGAAAGGAAAAGTCTCATTGGTAAAGGAAGCATATAGTAAAGGTAGGGGAATCAGCCACCTACATAGCTAGTATGAAGTTTTAAAGACAAAAGTAGTAAAATCAGTTAGACCTACAATAATTAGTCAATGGAAACATAAAATAGTAAGATATAAAATATGATGTCAAAAACATAAAACGTGGGGGGAATATAGTGCTTTTAGATGCATTTGAACTTAAGTGAGCATTAACTTAAAATAGATTGCTATATACCCAGAATGTTATATATGAACCTCATGGTAACTACCGACCAAATACCTATAATAGATAAACAAAAAATAAAAGAATACAGGAGTGCCAGGGTGGCTTAGTCAGTTAAGCATCTGCCTTCAGCTCAGGTCATGATCCCGGGGTCCTGGGATCAAACCCTGCATCAAGCTCCCTGCTCAGCAGGGATCCTACTTCTCCCTCTCCCCTTGCTTATGTTCTCTCTGTTGAATAAATAACTAAAATATTTTATAAAAAAAGAATACAAATATAACACTAAAGAAAATCATCAAATCTCAAGGGAAGAGAGCAAGAGAGGAAAAGGAACACAGAACGACAAAAACAATCAGAAAAAAAATTAACAAAATGGCAGCAAGTCCATACCTATCAATAATTATTTTTTATCAATAATTGTTTATTTTTTAAGATTTTATTTATTTATTCACGAAGGACACAGAGAGAGAGGCAGAGACACAGGCAGAGGGAGAAGCAGGCTCCATGCAGGGAGCCCAATGTGGGACTCAACCCTGGGTCTCCAGGATCACGCCCCAGGCCGAAGGTGGCACTAAACTGCTAAGCCACCCGGCTGCCCTCAATAATTCTTTAAATGTAAACTTACTAAGTGCTCCAATCAAAGCACACACAGTAGATGAATAGATTTTAAAAACGAGGGGTGCCTGGGTGGCTCAGTCAGTTAAACCTCTGCCTTTGCCTCAGGTGATGATCCCAAGGTCCTGGGATCGAGCCCCATGTCTGTTTCTCCCTCTGCCTCAGACTCTCTCTCTGCTTGTGCTCTCTCTTGCTCTCTTGTACATACATACATATTTAAAAAAAAAAAACCCCAAGAACAAAAAACCAGACTCATCTATATACTGCCTACAAGAGACTCACTTCAGATCTAAAGACACATAGAGACTGAAACTGAAGGGATGGAAAAAAAAGATATTCCATGCAAATGAAAACAAACAAAAAGCTGGGGTAACAATACTTACATCAGACAAAGCATGTAACAAGACACTAAGGATATTACATATGATAAAGGGACCAATCCAATAAGAGGATAGGACACTTGGGGGGCACCTGGGTGGCTCAGTGGTTGAGTGTCTGCCTTTGGCTCAGGTCATGACCCTGGGGTCCTGGGATCGAGTCCCACATCAGGCTCCCCGCAGGGAGCCTGCTTCACCCTCTGCCTGTGTCTCTGTCTCTCTGTGTCTCTCATGAATAAATAAATAAAATCTTAAAAAACAAAACAATATTACACTTGGAAATATCTATGCACCCAACATAGGAGCACCTTAATACATAAACCAAGTATTAACAGACATAAAGGAAGAAATTGACAGTAATACAATAATACTAGGGGGGACGCCTGAGTGGCTCAGTGGTTGAGCGTCTGCCTTCGGCTCAGGGTGTGATCCTGGGGTTCCGGGATCGAGTCCCACATTGGACTCCTTGCGGGGAGCCTGCTTCTCTCTTTGCCTATGTCTCTGCCTCTCTCTGCGTTTCTCATGAATAAATAAGTAAAATCTTCAAAAAAATAATAGTAGGAGGCTCCCTGTATGGAGTCTCACTTACATGGGTGGATAGATCATTCAGACAGAAAATCAGTAAGGAAGCAGTGGTCTTGAGCAATACATTCGACCAGATGGACTTAACAGTTATATACAGAACATTCTATCCAAAAGCAGCAGAATACACATTCTTTTCAAGTGCATATGGAATATGCTCCAGGACTGATCCCTTGTTAGGCCACAAAACAAGTCTTGATAAATTTAAGAAGACTGAAATCATGTCAAGCACCTTTCTAGACCACAACAGTAGGAAACTAGAAATCAATTATAAGAACTGGAAAAACACAAACATGTAAAGGAAAAACAACATGGAATTAAACAACCAATGGGTCAGGGTGCCTGGATGGCACAGTTGGTTAAGGGTCTGACCCCTGGTTTCAACTCAGATCGTGATCTCAGGGTCGTGAGATGGAACCCCACATCACGCTCTGTGCTCAGTGTGGAGTTTGCTTGAGGTTCTCTCTCCCTCTACCCCTCTCGCTTGTATACTCTCTCTCAAATAAATAAATCTTTAAAAATAAATAAACAAACAATGGGTCAATGAAGAAATCAGAGAAGAAATTTAAAAATACCTTGAGACAAATGAAAATGGAAACACAACACAAAATCTATGAAATGCAGCAAAAGAAATTCTAAGAGGGAAGTTTTTATACAGACTTAACTCAAGAACCAAGAAAAAATCTCCAATAAACAATCTAATCTTATATCTAAAGGAACTAGAAAAGGAACAAAGCCCTAGGTTTGTAGAAAGAAGAAAAGAGTAAAGATCAGAGTGAAAAATAAATGAAAAAGAGACTAAAAAGACAATAGATCAATGAAACTAAGAGTTGGTTCTTTGAAAAGGTAAAATTGATAAAACCTTTGGCCAGATTCATCAAGAAAAAGAGTGCTCATATAAATAAAATCAGAAATGAAAGAGGATAAGTTACAACCAATACTATAGAAATAGAAAAAAATCTTAAGAGACTACTAAGAACAACTGACAACAAATGGAACATTCCAGAAGAAATAAAATTCCTAGAAACAACAATCATCCAAGTCAGGAAGATTACAATACAGACTGATTACTACTAATGAAATTGAATCAGTAATCAAAAAATTCCCAACAAAAGAAACTCCAGGACTAGATGGCTCTACAGGTAGATTCTACCAAATATTTAATGAGTTAAGACCTATACTTCTTAAACAATTCCAAAAAATTGAAGAAAGACGGGACGCCTGGGTGGCTTAGCGGTTGGGTGTCTGCCTTCAGCTCAGGGTGTGATCCTGGAGTCCTGGGATAGAGTCCTGCGTTGGACTCCCTACATGGAGCCTGCTTCTCCCTCTCTCTGTGTCTCTCATAAATAAATAAATAAAATATTTTTTAAAAATTGAAGAACGGGCCTGAGATTTAAAGAGAGAACAGCTGGAATGCTAAGTTCGCACTTCTATCAAGGTAGGAAGACAGGGGAAAAAAGAAATAAAGAAACAAAAGGCATCCAAGGGGGAGGGGCCCCGCTAGGAGCCGGGCTAAGGCCAGGGTGAGTACCCCCAGGACAGGAGAGCTCCTTCTCGGAGAAGCAGGAGCTGCACCAATCTTCCCGGGCGGAAAGGCGCTTGCAGGGAGTTACAGCAGGACCCCAGGAAGGTGGGGATGCCCTCAGGCTCCCTGGGACACTGCGTCCTGGGGAGAGCGCGCCGAGCTCCCTAAAGGGCTGCAGCGTGCACGGCTGGACCAGGGAGCAGCTTGGAGAGCTTGGAGGGGCTCGGGCGGCGGCTCCACAGAGAGGGGGCTGCCCCCCGGGGAGCGCAAATCTAACAAACCCAACAGCGCAGGCCCAGGAGCACAGGGCGCCGGGGCCACAGCCCAGGATCCGGCCTCCCCCCGGGACAGGCAGAGGCCGGGAGGGCCCAGGACAGCAAGGACGCTCCTGCCCCAAGCTGATCAGATCAGTGGCCCCGCCCCTGGAGCATCCAGGCCCCTGCAGACCATAGTTACTGCGGGAGCTGAATCCAGGTTTCCAGAGCTGGCCGACGCCACTGGGGTTGTTCCTCCTGGGGCCTCACGGGGTAAACAACCCCCACTGAGCCCTGCACCAGGCAGGGGGCAGAGCAGCTCCCCCAAGTGCTAACACCTGAAAATCAGCACAACAGGCCCCTCCCCCAGAAGACCAGCGAGACGGACAAGTTCCAGGGGAAGTCAAGGGACTTAAACTATACAGAATCAGAAGATACTCCTCCATGTTTTTTTTTTTTTTGCTTTTTGATTTCTCTTTGCTTCCCCCACCTTTTTTCCCCCCTCTTTCTTTTTTTCTTCCTTTTTTCTTTTTCTCTTTTCTTTCCTTCTTTCTCTCCTCTCTTTTTCTCCTTTTCCCAATACAACTTGTTTTTGGCCACTCTGCACTGAGCAAAATGACTAGAAGGAAAACCTCACCTCAAAAGAAAGAATCAGAAACAGTCAAGTTACAAAATTTGGATTACAATTCAATGTCAGAAAGCCAATTCAGAAGCACTATTATAAAGCTACTGGTGGCTCTAGAAAAAAGCATAAAGGACTCAAGAGACTTCATGACTGCAGAATTTAGATCTAATCAGGCAGAAATTAAAAATCAATTGAATGAGATGCAATCCAAACTAGAAGTCCTAACGAAGAGGGTTAAAGAGGTGGAAGAACGAGTGAGTGACCTAGAAGACAAGTTGATGGCAAAGAGGAAACTGAGGAAAAAAGAGACAAACAATTAAAAGACTATGAGGATAGATTAAGGGAAATAAATGACAGCCTGAGGAAGAAAAATCTACGTTTAATTGGGGTTCCCGAGAGCGCCAAAAGGGACAGAGGTCCAGAATATGTATTTGAAGAAATCGTAGCTGAAAACTTTCCTAATCTGGGAAGGGAAACAGGCATTCAGATCCAGGAAATAGAGAGATCCTCCCCTAAAATCAATAAAAACTGTTCAACACCTCAACATTTAATAGTTAAGCTTGCAAATTCCAAAGATAAAGAGAAGATCCTTAAAGCAGCAAGAGACAAGAAATCCCTGAATTTTATGGGGAGGAGTATTAGGGTAACAGCAGACCTCTCCACAGAGACCTGGCAGGCCAGAAAGGGCTGGAAGGACATATTCAGGGTCCTAAATGAGAAAAACATGCAACCAAGAATACTTTATCCAGCAAGGTTCTCATTCAGAATGGAAGCTTCCAAGACAGGCAGTAACTGAAAGAATATGTGACCTCCAAACCAGCTCCGCAAGAAATTTTAAGGGAGACTCTTAAAATTCCCCTTTAAGAAGAAGTCCAGTAGAACAATCCACAAAAACAAGGACTGAATAGATATCATGATGACACTAAACTCATACCTTTCAATGGTAACTCTGAACGTGAACGGGCTTAATGACCCCATCAAAAGGCGCAGGGTTTCAGACTAGATAAAAAAGCAGGACCCATCTATTTGCTGTCTACAAGAGACTCATTTTAGACATAAGGACACGTACAGCCTGAAAATAAAAGGTTGGAGAACCATTTACCATTCAAAATGGTCCTGAAAAGAAAGCAGGGGTAGCCATCCTTATATCAGATAAACTAAAATTTACCCTGAAGACTGTAGTGAGAGATGAAGAGGGACACTATATCATACTTAGGGGATCTATCCAACAAGAGGACTTAACAATCCTCAATATATATGCCCCGAATGTGGGAGCTGCCAAATATATCAATCAATTAATAACCAAAGTAAAGACATACTTAGATAATAATACACTTATACTTGGTGACTTCAATCTAGTGCTTTCTACACTCGATAGGTCTTCTAAACACAACATCTCTAAAGAAACAAGAGCTTTAAATGATACACTGGACCAGATGGATTTCACAGATATTTACAGAACTTTACATCCAAACTCAACTGCATACACATTCTTCTCAAGTGCACATGGAACTTTCTCCAGAATAGACCACATACTGGGTCACAAATCGGGTCTGAACCGATACCAAAAGATTGGGATCGTCCCCTGCATACTCTCAGACCATAATGCCCTGAAATTAGAACTAAATCACAACAAGAAGTTTGGAAGGACTTCAAACACATGGAGGTTAAGGAACATCCTGCTAAAAGATGAAAGGGTCAACCAGGAAATTAAGGAAGAATTAAAAAGATTCATGGAAACTAATGAGAATGAAGATACAACCATTCAAAATCTTTAGGATGCAGCAAAAGCAGTCCTGAGGGGGAAATAGATCGCAATACAAGCATCCATTCAAAAACTGGAAAGAACTCAAATACAAAAGCTAACCTTACACCTAAAGGAGCTAGAGAAAAAACAGCAAATAGATCCTACACCCAGCAGAAGAAGAGAGTTAATAAAGATTCGAGCAGAACTCAATGAAATGGAGACCAGAAGAACTGTGGAACAGACCAATAAAACCAGGAATTGGTTCTTTGAAAGAATTAATAAGATAGATAAACCATTAGCCAACCTTATTAAAAAGAAGAGAGAGAAGACTCAAATTAACAAAATCATGAATGAGAAAGGAGAGATCACTACCAACACCAAGGAAATACAAATGATTTTAAGAACATATTATGAACAGCTATACTCCAATAAATTAGGCAATCTAGAAGAAATGGACGCATTTCTGGAGAGCCACAAACTACCAAAACTGGAACAGGAAGAAATAGAAAACCTGAACAGGCCGATAACCCGGGAGCAAATTGAAGCAGTCATCAAAAACCTCCCAAGACACAAAAGTCCAGGGCCAGATGGCTTCCCAGGGGAATTCTTTCAAACGTTTAAAGAAGAAACCATACCTATTCTACTAAAGCTGTTCAGAAAGATAGAAAGAGATGGAGTACTTCCAAATTCGTTCTATGAGGCTAGCATCACCTTAATTCCAAAACCAGACAAAGACCCCACCAAAAAGAATTATAGACCAATATCCCTGATGAACATGGATGCAAAAATTCTCAACAAGATACTAGCCAATAGGATCCAACAGTACATTAAGAAAATTATTCACCATGACCAACTAGGGTTTATTCCCGGGACATAAGGCTGGTTCAACACTCGTAAAACAATCAATGTGATTCATCATATCAACAAGAGAAAAACCAAGAACCATATGATCCTCTCATTAGATGCAGAGAAAGCATTTGACAAAATACAGCATCCATTCCTGATCAAAACTCTTCAGAGTGTAGGGATAGAGGGAACTTTCCTCGACATCTTAAAAGCCATCTACGAAAAGCCCACAGCAAATATAATTCTCAGTGGGGAAGCACTGGGAGCCTTTCCCCTAAGATCAGGAACAAGACAGGGATGTCCACTCTCACCACTGCTATTCAACATAGTATAGGAAGTCCTAGCCTCAGCCATCAGACAACAAAAAGACATTAAAGGCATTCAAATTGGCAAAGAAGTCAAACTCTCCCTCTTTGCCGATGACATGATACTCTATATAGAAAACCCAAAAGCCTCCACCCCAAGATTGCTAGAACTCATACAGCAATTTGGCAGCGTGGCTGGATACAAAATCAATGCCCAGAAGTCAGTGGCATTTCTATACACTAACAATGAGACTGAAGAAAGAGAAATTAAGGAGTCAATCCCATTTACAATTGCACCCAGAAGCATAAGATACCTAGGAATAAACCTAACCAAAGAGGTAAAGGATCTATACCCTAAAAACTACAGAACACTTCTGAAAGAAATTGAGGAAGACACAAAGAGATGGAAAAATATTCCATGCTCATCGACTGGAAGAATTAATATTGTGAAAATGTCAATGTTACCCAGGGCAATTTACACGTTTAATGCAATCCCTATCAAAATACCATGGACTTTCTTCAGAGAGTTAGAACAAATTATTTTAAGATTTGTGTGGAATCAGAAAAGATCCCAAATAGCCAGGGGAATTTTAAAAAAATAAAACCATAGCTGGGGGCATCACAACGCCAGATTTCAGGTTGTACTACAAAGCTGTGGTCATCAGGACAGTGTGGTACTGGCACAAAAACAGACACATAGATCAATGGAACAGAATAGAGAACCCAGAAGTGGACCCTCAACTCTATGGTCAACTAATATTCGACAAAGGTGGAAAGACTATCCACTGGAAGAAAGTCTCTTCAATAAATGGTGCTGGGAAAATTGGACATCCACATGCAGAAGAATGAAACTAGACCACTCTCTTGCACCATACACCAAGATAAACTCAAAATGGATGAAAGATCTAAATGTGAGACAAGATTCCATCAAAATCCTAGAGGAGAACACAGGCAACACCCTTTTTGAACTCGGCCACAGTAACTTCTTGCAAGATACATCCACGAAGGCAAAAGAAACAAAAGCAAAAATGAACTACTGGGACTTCATCAAGATAAGAAGCTTTTGCACAGCAAAGGACACAGTCCATAAAACTAAAAGACAACCTACAGAATGGGAGAAGATATTTGCAAATGACGTATCAGATAAAGGGCTAGTTTCCAAGATCTATAAAGAACTTATTAAACTCAACACCAAAGAAACAAACAATCCAATCATGAAATGGGAAAAAGACATGAACAGAAATCTCACAGAGGAAGACATAGACATGGCCAACACGCACATGAGAAAATGCTCTGCATCACTTGCCATCAGGGAAATACAAATCAAAACCACAATGAGATACCACCTCACACCAGTGAGAATGGCGAAAATTAACAAGGCAGGAAACCACAAATGTTGGAGAGGATGCGGAGAAAAGGGAACCCTCTTGCACTGTTGGTGGGAATGTGAAATGGTGCAGCCACTTTGGAAAACTGTGTGGAGGTTCCTCAAAGAGTTAAAAATAGACCTGCCCTACGACCCAGCAATTGCACTGCTGGGGATTTACCCCAAAGATACAGATGTAATGAAACGCAGGGACACCTGCACCCCGATGCTTCTAGCAGCAATGTCCACAATAGCCAAACTGTGGAAGGAGCCTGGGTGTCCATCGAAAGATGAATGGATAAAGAAGATGTGGTTTATGTATACAATGGAATATTACTCAGCCATTAGAAATGACAAATACCCACCATTTGCTTCAACGTGAATTGTCAATTGGAGAAGGACAAACATTATATGTTCTCATTCACTATAAATAATAGTGAAAGGGAATAGAAGGGAAGGGAGAAGAAATGGGTAGTAAATATCAGAAAGGGAGATAGAACATAAAGACTCCTAACTCTGGGAAATGAACTAGGGGTGGTGGAAGGGGAGGAGGGCAGGGGGTGGGAGTGAATGGGTGACGGGCACTGAGGGGGGCACTTGACGGGATGAGCACTGGGTGTTATTCTGTATGTTGGCAAATTGAACACCAATAAAAAATAAATTTATTATTTAAAAAAATTGAAGAACAAACTCACTCTCTGAGGACAGCATTATCCTGATACTAAAACCAGACACCACAAATAAAAAAAAATTACAAGCCAATATCCCTGATATATGTATATGCAAAAATCTGCAACAAAAAATATTAGCAAACCAAATTTTATACATTGAAAAGATCATATACCATACTCAATTAGAAATTATTTCAGAAATGCAAGGATAATTCAATATCCACAAATCAATCAACATTAACACATTTAAAGGAATTTATTATTTTTATTTTTTAAAGATTTTATTTAGTCATGAGAGGGAGAGAGGGAAAGAGAGAATGAGAGAGAGAGAGAGGCAGAGACACAGGCAGAGGGAGAAGCAGGCTCCATGCAGGGAGCCCGACGCAGGACTCGATCCTGGGTCTCCAGGATCAGGCCCTTGGCTGAAGGCGGCGCTAAACCGCTGAGCCACCCGGGCTGCCCCTAAAGGAATTTATTAAAGGAATTTAAACATTTTTTGTGTGTTGTGTTAATATACCACATTAACAAAATAAAGGAATAAAAATTCTATGATAATCTCAATAGATGCAGAAACAGCATTTGACAAAATTCAACATTCAAATAAGATACAAAGTGAATATAGAGAAAACATACCTCAACTTAAGAAAGGCCAGATACGACAAACCCATAGCTAACCTCACACTCAACAGTAAAAAGCTGAAAGCTTCATCCTAAAATCAGGAACAAGACAAGGATGACCACTCTCGCCACTTTTATTCAACATAATACTGAAGGCCTAGCCACAAGACAAGAAACATAAAAGGTAAAGAAGTAGTAAAATTGGTAAAGAAGAAGTAAAACTGTCACTATTTGCAAATAATATATATAGAAACCCTAAAGACTCTATCTACCATCCATGTTGTTTGTCAATCATACATCAAAAAAAAATCCGTTTGTAAGGCTAACATGTGATATGCAATCTATTATGTTGAGAAAAATAATTCAAAATAATATAAATGTATTTGTCTTAATACTGCACCCTTCTATGAATAGGAAATTAGCATCCCATGAACTATAATTTAAAAAGAAAACTATGTTAAAATCCATTAGCAACATTTTATTTTTTTATTTATTTATTTTGCAACATTTTTTAAAAAAAGATTTTATTTATTTATTCATGAGACAGAGAGAGAGAGAGAGAGATGCACAGACAGAGACATAGGGGAGAAGCAGGCTCCATGCAGGGAGCCCGATGCGGGACTCGATCCCGGGACTACAGGATCATGCCCTGAGCTGAAGGCAGAAGCTCAACTGCTGAGTCACCCAGGCATCCCTAGCAACATGTTTTCATCATTAGGTATGTTCAATGTTTAAAAATTTTAAGGGGTAGAATATCATAAATCACAAAAAGGAGAAAAAAAACATGAGCTATACTTAAAAAGTTCTTCACTTAACAAAAATTTTGACAATTGTCTCTGAATTTAAGCAAATGTTACATTTTTAAAGTGTATTTTTTAATCACTTACTCTGGTTCTGGATTCTTTGGAGAAAGTCCCCATACTTCAGGAGCTCCCAATTCTCCAATCCTTTCTCTCTCACTTAATCTCCTAGAAGATACAGGCATATAAATTAGAATTCCATAACTAAATTGTCTCCTAAATATATAATCAATTCAAAGGAGTCTAGTTAAGTCCTGTTTTCCCTTTATATTTTAAAACTTAAATTAATAAATTAAGTATACTCATTATAATCTGATGTTCTTTGATAGTACTACCAAATAGTACAGACTATAGGCAGCCTGAGAGGCCGGGCGAGAAATCCAGACTAAAAGGCTTGTCAAGTGCATCTCCTCTGCCTTACGCATAACATAGTTCCTAATTGCTCATTTTGTCTTCTGAAATATGTGGCACAAACAGTTTTATATTTGGAAATAACTTCTTTGTTTACACACAATTATGAGAATAAAGAGCAGCCTCTACTTTTGGTTTAGTCAACCCATTTTCAGAAACTCAGGAATAAAATAAAAATGAACCATTAGAAATAGAAAATAAAGAGAGCTCTGAAAATGAAAGAAAAGTTTTATTTGACAAAAATTGTTCTCAATGAGATACGGGGTTCGTTTTCTCCATTTTCCCTTTAGTTCCTTTAGTTCCTTTTTGGAAAAGGACTATATCCTCTATGTACTCTTGAAGGATGTGAAAATTTTTCTTATGTTTGTGACATTTTTAAAAATTTTGCTCATAAAATACAAAAAACAAAGGCTCAATTCCTTAAAGTTTACCTGCTTGTGATTCCATTTGTTAAAACAAACTCTTACAAAATAAATTGGTATGATTGTTTGAATATACTATTTTTTACTTCTTTATTCAGGAGAAAAGGTATTATAATCATGCAGAGTTAGACTCAGGTTTCCCCCTTAAAGAAAAGCCTAAAAGGGTCATACTTATAACTCAATTTGGAATATATATACAGGTGGAAGTATGACAGGCTATAAGAACAGTCAAGTTCTCATCCCTGCTACCCCCAGCTTTATCTGTAACTCATCTTCTGGATGTACAAATGCAAATTTCATCCAAAAAGTTCCAACATTTTTTGGTGAGGATTGTCCAATAGGAAACTGGTTGCTTTTTGAGTAACATATGAAAAATTTAATTTGGAGAGGTAGGTCTCCAACCTAACTCAGTTCTGTTTTTCTTGTTTCTGCTTCCATTCAGGAAGGCCTAACAGCTTACACTCAAGGACTATTTATTATGT
The DNA here is from genome assembly GCF_053574225.1 of Canis aureus. Lineage (NCBI taxonomy): Eukaryota > Metazoa > Chordata > Mammalia > Carnivora > Canidae > Canis > Canis aureus. Next base: position 32,019,661 of record NC_135649.1, on the reverse strand, counting down.
TCCAGGAACTAAATCATTACAACTCTAAAAGCCTTGACACTAATTTTATCCCTTTTTAAATGGTTAAGAAATAAAGCTCGGGAGAAGTTAAGAAACTTGCTCAAGGTCACACAACTAACAGGCAGCAAAGCAAGGCTTCAAATTCAGGCAGTCTGATTCTGGAGCCTGTCCTCTTCATTGCTCGCTATGCTTTATTATTTCCCATTCCTGAAAGAAAAAGATTTATGGAGACATCTCTGAGCTGTTGGAATCTTATTGCACCTCTCAAAGCTTGTGATATTCTTAAATTTCATTTTTAACATAGAGAACACAAAAGCACTTATACAGTCCCTGACAGGACACTTAATAAGCTGTAGATATTATGACTTACACAGCAATAATTATAATCCATTTCCTTTCAATCCTTCTTAAACTATCCACTTTTCCACTCCAAAACTCATGAGAGGACACCTGATCTCACACTGACCTCATTTTTCATGGTCAAGCTGAGACCATTTAACAAGACCTTTTTCAATGTAGCTTAATCAACAGTTTAGCAGATCACTTTTGCTCCACTGAACCATCTTGTCTCAGAAGTTTTTCTCCCCTCCAATTTAAACTTTTTTTTTAATAACCAATTTAAACTTTTAATCTCAAGCCTTCCAAACTTGGTAGGAAACATTTCCACTTACAAAACCTGTTACCTCAAGCCTGTCTGATCATCCAACAAGCAACGGTTGTTCGCCTACAAAGTGCTAGGCTCTGCTAATTTTGTGATCAATTAAAATACGTCTCTTCTTTTCCAGGAGCTCAGTCTCTAGTGTGAAATAAAAACATGCTTACAAAAAATAATGACACAACCAAGCAAGTACTGTAATTCTCATAGGTGTGAGGTTCAGAAGAGAACCCCTAAAAGCCAGAAGGCAGAAGAAAGCAGTGAGACACCAGGGTGCTCCCTATGAAGCCACTCGAGGAAGAGGAGGAGGAGGGAAAACCCAAGGGACGAGAGGGGTGGAAAAAGGCATTGTGTGTGGAGGGGACCTATGGGATGGAAAAGGGTTGAAAAAGGCACTGCAGGCAGGGGGGTGGGACTGAAGGAGGAGAAAAGGAGGAACAAGAGGTTGTGGGGTGGAGACTGAAGGGGTAGAAAAGACTGGGAAAAGGTTGCGGAGGAGGAGTGGAAACTAAGGGATAGAAAAGGGTAGGAAAAGGCATTGGGAGAGGGACTTAAGGGATAGAAAAGGCAGAAAAGGTATTGAGGGAGACTGAAGGGATGGAATGGGATGGAAAAAGGCAAGTGGGGACTAAAGGCATAGAAAAGGGTGGAAAAGGCACTGAGGGGAACTGAAGGGATAAAAAAGGGGGGGAAGGATTGGGGGAGGCTGAAAGGAGAGAAAAGAGGGAAAAAGGTGTGTGAGGGGAAGGAAGGGAGAGAAAAGCGTGGGAAGAGACTGGGGGCGGAGGGTATGACCAAAGGCATAGAAAGGGGTTGCAAAAGGCACTGGGGGGACTGAAGGATAGAAAACGGGGAAAAAGTGTTGGGGGGCTGAAGGGATTGAAAAGAGTAGAAAAAGGGATTGGGGGGACTGAGGGGATTGAAAAAAGAGAAAGGTGTTGTAGGAGGGACTTAGGGATAAAAAAGAGTGGGAAGAGGTTGGGGGGTAGAGTGGGACTACAGGTATAGAAAAGGGTGGAAAAAGGCATTAGGGGGACTGAAGGGATAGAAAAGGGTGGGAAGAGACTGGTGGGAGAGTGGGTCCAATGACACAGAAGAGGGTGGAAAGAGACATTGAGGGGGACTGAAGGGATGGAAAAGGGTGTTGGGGGAAGACTGAAGCGACAGAAAAGGGTGGGAAGAGGTTAAGAGGGAGTGTGACCAAATGTTGGAGAGGATGCGGAGAAAAGGGAACCCTCTTGCACTGTTGGTGGGAATGTGAAATGGTGCAGCTACTCTGGAAAATTGTGTGGAGGTTCCTCAAAGAGTTAAAAATAGACCTGCCCTACGACCCAGCAATTGCACTGCTGGGGATTTACCCCAAAGATACAGATGCAATGAAATGCCGGGACACCTGCACCCCGATGTTTCTAGCAGCAATGTCCACAACAGCCAAACTGTGGAAGGAGCCTCGGTGTCCATCGAAAGATGAATGGATAAAGAAGATGTGGTTTATGTATACAATGGAATATTACTCAGCCATTAGAAACGACAAATACCCACCATTTGCTTCAACGTGGATGGAACTGGAGGGTATTATGCTGAGTGAAATAAGTCAATCGGAGAAGGACAAACATTATATGGCCTCATTCATTTGGGGAATATAAATAATAGTGAAAGGGAATAGAGGGGAAGGGAGAAGAAATGGGTAGGAAATATCAGAAAGGGAGACAGAACATGGAAGACTCCTAACTCTGGGAAATGAACTAGGGGTGGTGGAAGGGGAGGAGGGCAGGGGGTGGGGGTGACTGGGTGGCGAGCACTGAGGGGGGCACTTGACGGGATGAGCACTGGGTGTTATTCTGTATGTTGGCAAATTGAACACCAATAAAAAATAAATTTATTATTAAAAAAAAAAGAGGGAGTGTGACCAAAAGGATAGAAAACATGCATTTTTGGAATGCATTGGAAAATGGAAAAAAGCACTGGGGGGAGTAAAAGGGTTAGAAAAGTGGGTAAAAGGGGGACTAAAAGGGACAGAAAAGTGGAGGGGGGAAGAGGTTGAGGGGGGAGAGGCACTGAAGGCATAGAAAAGCATGGAAAAAGACATTGGCGGGTGACAGAAGGGATAGATAGCAAAGGGAAGAAAAGGTGTTGGGAGGTACTGAAGGGATAGCAAAGAGTGGGAGGGGAGGGACCGAAGGCATAGAAAACAGTGGAAAAAGACATTGGAGGGGGACTGAAGGACAGAAAAGTGCAGAAAAAGGTGTTGTGGAGGGGTGGGATTACAGGGATAGCAATGAGTGGGAAGAAGTTAGTTGGGGAGAGGGACTGAGGGCATAGAAACATGTGGAAAAAGACACTGGAAGGGGACTGAAGGGGATAGAAAAGGGTGGGAAAGGTTGAAGGGGGAGTGGGACCAAAGGGATACAAAAGCGTGGAAAAAGGCATTGGGGGGATTGAAGGGATAGAAAAGGGGGGAAACGTTTTGTGGTGGAGAATGAAGGGATTGAAAAGGGAGGAAAAGGTGCTGTGGAAAGTGACTGAAGAGATAGAAAAGGGAGAAAAAGAGGTTATGGGGGGGACTGAAGGGGTAGAAAAGGATGGGTAGAGGTTGGAGGGCGAGTGTGACTGAACACATAGAGAAGTGTTGAAAAAGGAATTGGCGGCGGGGGGGAACTGACGGGATAGAAAAGGGGGGGAAAAGGTGTTGGGGCGGAATGAAGGGATAGAAAAAAGGATGGGAAGAGGTTGCAGGGGGAGTGGGACCAAAGAGATAGAAAAGGTTTGAAATAGGTATGGGGGGAACTGAAGAGCTAGAAAAGGAGGGGGGAAAGGGTGTTGTGGTTGGGGAATGAAGGGATAGAAAAGGGGGAAAAAGGTTATGGGGGGACTGGTAGTGGTAGAAAAAGGTGGGAACAGGTTGGGAAGGAGTGGGTCCAAAGGGATAGAAATAGCTAGAAAAGGCATTGCGGGGGGGCAGGGGGCGGACTGAAGGGATAGAAAAAGGTGGGAAGAGGTTGGGGGAGAAGTGGGGTCGAAGGCATAGAAAAGGGTTGAAAAAGGCATTGAGGGGGACAGAAGGGATAGAAAAAGGTGGGAAAAGGCATGGGAGGGACTGAAGGCATAGAAAAGGGGAGAAAAGGTCTTGTAGGGGGGTGGGTCCGACGGGACAGAAAAGGGTGGGAAGAACTTGCGGGGGGCGGGGGAGTAGGACCAAAGGGATAGAAAAGGGCTGAAAACGGCGTTGACAGGGAAGGCGGGAGGGGCTGAAGGGATAGAAAGTGGGGGGGGGGGGCGTTGACAGGGAAAGGGGTGGGGCTGAAAGCGGCGCGAGGCAGAGAGTGAAAACCGAATAGTCTGAAGGGGGATGAACGGTGAGACAGACACGGAAGTCGGGTGGGCTCCTGCAAGAGAAGGCGTGCCCGTCACACTCACTTCTGCCGCAGGCTCTCCTCCCTCTCCTTGTCCAGAAGGCTAGGCCACGGCTTGTCACTTCCGTAGGGACGCGAGTAGCCGCCATAATACGCAGTCGAGGAGGCAGAAAAGAAGGGGTTGCCCCGCGGCGCAGAGGGCCGCTCCCGGGAGCGGGATCGGGAGCGGGATCGGTAGGACTGGTTTCGGGACCCTTGGCTGAAGCCACCCAGCTGATGGCTGAGACCATTCCGGTCCCCAGAGCGAGAGCAGGAGTGCGAGCGAGAGCTCGAGCGCGAGCGGCGGCCCCGCGGGGAGCGGGCGGATCTGCTGGGCTTAGGGCTCTTTGACGAGCTGCGACGCTTCGACCCGGAGCCCGAGGCCTCCCTCTCTGGGCTGCGGGAACCCGACACTGGAGCCATCACAGGCACTGGGTCCCCTAAGCCGCTAGAGAAGCGGGCGCTCTCGCGAGCCTCGGGAGATCTCGGTTGGTTTAGGTCCCCAGACCCGCCGTGGCGCCGCCACCCTAACCTGGGGAAACCTTGGAAACAGTTCCGGGTACGTCGGCAAATCCCTTCCCCCGACCTAGGTAGTCCTACCCACGGGACTGTGATGGGTGTAGCGGTATAAAGAGGTCGTGGGGCAACCGGGTCCACTCATCCTTCCGGTCCTGAGTGAGGCTGCTCACATCTAACCCGGACTGCGGAGCTTGTCCTTTCTGCAGCGTTCAATTGAAATACCTGAAGGGAAGGGCGATAGGCCACAGCGGCCGTGTGAATAACAAAAGTTAGTGTAACTCTCTCTATATATGTGTTTGTATGGCGCTGTGTGTAGGAGCATACCCACCCCCACACGCATTTTTTTAAAGATTTTTATTTCAGAGAGCGCAGGCAGGAGCACAAGGGGGCGAGGGGAGAGGGAGAAGCAGCCCAAGGTGGGCTCCATCCCAGGACCCTGAGATCATGACCTGAGCTGGAGGCAGAGGCTTAAGCCACCCAGGCGCCCCCATAATTTTTTTCTCTCTAATCTCAAACAAAATAAGGAGCATCTATCAAAACTGGTGATGAGCTATGATGTCTAAGCCCTATTTTGACCAGTTAACTTAGAGGGCACAAATTCTTTGTTAATAACTTGAGCCTGATACACCACAGTTAAGTCTGTGGCCCAGAGAAAACTGCTTATTTATTCCCCAGAAATTCATCTCCGCTAATGTGCCCCTACTTGTCCAGCCCTGTAGACGAGTCCCATCATAAGGCAGCTCAGCAATACATGGCTAATATTTATTCTATTCATTTTATACTGTTTTTATCTTTTTTATTTAAAAGAGAGAAAGAGAGGGAGGGATGGTCAGAGAGAGAGGGAGAAACAGACTCCCAGTTGAGCAGGGGCTCCCCTCGGGACTCAATCCCATGCCCCAATCCCAGGATCCTGGGATCATGACCTGAGCTGGAGGCGGAGGCTTAACTGACTGAGCCACTCAGGCGCCCTATTTTCTACTGTTTTTAAATAAAATAACATATGAACATTAATTCTACGGACTTTAATTTTTTTTAAGATTTTATTTATTTATTCATGAGAGACACAGAGAGGAGAGAGAGAGAGACAGAGAAGCAGGCTCCATGCCGGGAGCCTGACGCTGGCCCCAGGACTCGAACCCAGGTCTCCAGGATCACACCCTGGGCTGAAGGCGGCGCTAAACCACTGAGCCACCTGGGCTGCCCCGAACTTTAATTTTTGAGGGTACAATGAGTTCGCTGTGGAAATTCAGAATCCAGTCTACTAGTAGTCAGATGGCCTCTTGGGCTTTTCCTCCTAAAAAGCAACTTATGAGACCATGAACACTAATGCCATAGATTATTGGAAGTCTCCTCTTTTAGAATTTAAGGGAAAGATGCTAACATAATGTAAATGGAAAAAGTGGACCACACTATTGGGTATCTTCTAGGTAAAAACAGTCAATCATTGGATGAGGGCTATGGACTAAATTGAGTAGGAGAAATTATATGATTTGGGATGGGGATTTGGAGAAATTTCTAACAAGAAAGTTTTGGATGGGAAACCTACACCCAACTTTTGTGACACCAGGCTGTACACTTTCACGTCTACTGCCTATAAAAACCAACTTTGCAACAGCGCTTGGTCTACCTGCCCGATGGCTGGTAGGCATGCACTTTGATTCCAATAATAAAACCCATACCCCAGCGTCTCTGGTTGGCATGATACTAAAAAACAATAAAAAAGGAACATTTAGTATAATTTACCTGTGAAGCCATCTGGTCCTGGACTTTTGTTTGTTAGGAGTTTTTTGGCTACAGATTCAATTTCATTATTATTTCATTGATTATTAGTAATCAGCCTGTTCATCTTTTCTATTTATTCTTGATTCAGTCTTGGAAGATTGTATGTTCCTAGGAATTTATCCATTTTTTTTCCAGATTGTGCTATTTGTGGGCATATAATTCTCTGTAGTACTCTCTTACAGTCCTTTATGTTCCCATGGTGTCACTGGTAACTTCTCTTTCATTTCTGATTTCATTCACCTGAGTCCCCTCTCTTTTTTTTTTGACAAGTCTGGCTAAAGGTTTATAAATTTTGTTTATTTTTTCAAAGAACCAGCTCTTCATTTCACTACTTTCCCTATTGTTTTTTTTTAGTCTCTATTTCTTTATTTTAAGATTTTATTTCTTTATTCATGAGAGACACAGAGAGAGAGTTGGAGACAGGCAGAGGGAGAAACAGGCTCCCTGCGGGGAACCTGATGTGGGACTCAGTCCAAAGACCCTGGACTCACCACCTGAGCCAAAGACAAATTCTCAACCACTGAGCCACCCAAACACCCCTTAGTCTCTATTTCATTTATTTCTACTCTGATCTTTATTATTTCTTTCCTTCTACTAACTTTGGGCTTTGTTTGTTCTTCTAGTTCCTCTAGGTATAAGGTTAGATTGTTTATTGGAGATTTTTATTTCTTGAAGTAGGCTTGTATTGCTGTAAACTTCTCTCTTAGAACTTGCTTTTGCTGTGTTCTAAAGATTTTTTTAAAGATTTATTTATTTATTTATTTATTTATTCATTCATTCATGAGAGACACACACACAGAGACAGAGACATAGGCAGAATAAATAAATAAATAAAATATTTTTTAAAAATTATGTTGTGTGTTAAATTTTACATTCCAATTGCTCATTGCTGGTTTATAGGAAATTGATTGACCTGTGTATATTAACCTGTGTCCTGCAGTTTTGCTATAGCCATTTATGAGTTCCAGGAGGATTTGGTGTTGTTGTTTTTTAAACAATTCCTTGGGAATTTCTACCTAGACAATCATGCCATCTGTGAACAAAGACAGTTTTATTTCCACCTTCCCCATCTACATACCTTTTATTCTACTTTGTCTTATTGCATTAACTAGGACTTCCAGCATGATGTTCAATAGGAGTAGTTAGAGAGGACATCCCTGCTTTCTTTCTGATCTTAGGGTGAAATCATCTAATTTCTCACCAGTAAGTATAATGATAACTGTAGGTTTTTTATAGCTGTCTTTTATCACGTTGAGAAACTTCTTTTTTATTCCTAGTTTGCTGACAGTTTTTTTTAAGATTTTATTTATTTATTCATGAGAGACACACACACAGAGAGAGAGAGAGAAAGAGAGGCAGAGACACAGGCAGAGGGAGAAGCAGGCTCCACGTAGGGAGCCCGATGTGGGACTCGATCCTGGGACTCCAGGATCAAGCCCTGGACTGAAGATGACGCTAAAAGGTGGCGCTGAACAGCTGAGCCACCCGGGCTGCCCTGCTGAGAGTTTTTAACATGAATTGGCATTGGATTTTATCAAATGCTCTTTCTGCATCTGATGATGTGATTGTGTCATTTTTCTTTAGTCTCTTGATGTGATGGATTACATTAATTGACCTTTGAGTGCGAACTAGCCTTGCATACCTGAGATAAATCCCAGTTGGTCATAGTATATAATTCTTTTCATACATTGTTGGATTTTTTCTACTAATATTTGGTTGAGGATTTTTGCATCTATATTCACGAGAGATATTGGTCTTTGGTTTTCCTTTCTTATAATGTATTATTGTCTGGTTTTTGTATTAAGACAATGCTGACCTCATGGAATAAGTTAGGAAGCATTCCCCCTGCTTCTATTTTCTAGACCAGATTGTAGAGAATTCGTATCATTTCTTCCTTAAATGTTTGGTAGAATTCCCCCAATGAACCCACTTGTGCCTGGTGCTTTCTGTTTTGGAAGGTTACTAATTGGTGATTCAATTTTAAAATAGATATAGATATAGATATATAGATATCTATAAAATAGATATATAGTCTATTTCTCTTTTTATGAGTATTGTTAGATTGTGTCTTTCAAAGAATTGGCCAATTGTTTCTAAGTTATCAAATTTGTGGTCATAAAGTTGTTCATAATAATCTTTTATTGTCCTTTTAATGTCAGTGGAATGAGGAGTAATGTCCCCCTTTCATTTCTGATAGTAGCAATTTGTGTCTTCTCTCTTTTTATCTTGGTTAGTCTCTATAGATAGTTATCACTTTATCACTATTTTCAAATAACCAACTTTTGGTTTCATTGATTTTTTTTTAAATTTTTTATTGGTGTTCAATTTACTAACATACAGAGTAACCCCCAGTGCCCGTCACCCAATCACTCCCACCCCCGCCCTCCTCCCCTTCTACCACCCCTAGTTCGTTTCCCAGAGTTAGGAGTCTTTACGTTCTGTCTCCCTTTCTGATATTTCCCACACATTTCTTCTCCCTTCCCTTATATTCCCTTTCACTATTATTTATATTCCCCAAATGAATGAGAACATATAATGTTTGTCCTTCTCCGACTGACTTACTTCACTCAGCATAATACCCTCCAGGATTTTTTTTCTATTGTTTTCAATTTCACTGATTTTTAAAAAAAGATTTTATTTATTTATCCATGATAGACACAGAGAGGAGAGAGACAGAGAGAGAGAGACAGAGAGAGAGAGAGGCAGAGACACAGGCAGAGGGAGAAGCAGACTCCATGTAGGGAGCCCGACGTGGGACTCTATCCCAGGACTCCAGGATCACACTCTGGGCTGAAGGCAGGCGCTTAAACTGTTGAGCCACCCAGGCTGTCCAATTTCACTGATTTTTACTCTGATTTTTATATCTTTTCTTCTGCTTACTTGGATTTAATTTGCTCTTCTTTCTCTAGGTTCCTAAGGTGGAAACTTAGAATACTAATTTTCGATGTTTCTTCTTTTCTAATATATATGCATTTAGTGTAACAAATGTTCCCCTATGCACCGAGTTCATTTGCATCCCCGAATTCTGACAAATTGTGTTTTCATTTTCATTTAGTTCAAAATACTTGTTCAAATTCTCTTGAGATTTATTCTTTGATCCATGTGTTATTTAGAAGTGTGTTTTATGACCTAGAATATACCTACCTTAGTGAATGCTCCATGTGAGCTTGAAAAGAATGTGCATTCTGCTGTTGTTGAAGTCTTCTGTAAATGTCAATTAGATCTGGTTTATTGATGATGCTCTGGGTTCAATTATATTTAATTATACTGATTTTTTTATCTCCTGTCTTTCTCATTTAGTAATAGAGGGAATATTGAAGTCCTCAAGTACAATAGTGGATTTGTCTATTTCTCCTTGCAGTTCTCTCAGTTTTTGACTCACATATTTTGACACTGTATTGTTTTTTGGTTTTTTTTTTTTAAAGATTTTATGTATTTACTCATGGGACACACACACACACACACAAAGGCACAGACACAGGCAGAGGGAGAAGCAGGCGCCATGCAGGGAGCCCGATGTGGGACTTGATCCCGGGACTCTAGGATAATACCCTGGGTTGAAGGCAGCACTAAACCACTGAGCCACCTGAGCTGCCCGGCGCTGTATTGTTAAACACGTACACATTAAGGATTGCTGTCTTCTGGAAAATTGAGTCTTTTGCTGTTACATAGTGCCCCTCTTTATCCCTGGTCATTTTCCTTGTTCTGAAGCTTGCTTTGTCTGAGACATTCTAGCTTTCTTTTGCTTAGTATTAGCATGGAGGGGCAGAGGGAGAGGGAGAGAGAATCTGAGGCTGACTCCATACTGAGAGTGGAGCCCAATGTGGGGCTTGATCTCATGACCCTGAGATCATCACCTGAGTGGAAACCAAGAGTTGGATGCTTAACCAACTGTCTTACTCAGGCGCACCTGTGTCTTTATACTCAAAGTAGGTTTCTGGGGTGCCTGGGTGGCTCAGTTGGTTAAGTGTCTGCCTTCTGCTCAGGTCATGATCCCAGTGTCCTAGGATTGAGCCCCATGTCAGGCTCCCTACTCAGTGGGAAGCCTGCTTCTTCCACTCCCTCTGCCTGCTGCTCCCACTGATTGTGCTCTCTCTCTCAAATAAATAAATAAAATGCTTTTTAAAAAGAGAGAGACGGGGCACCTGGGTGGCTCAGCAGTTGAGCATCTGCCTTTGGCTCAGGGCATGATCCCAGTCTGGGGATCAAGTCCCCCATCCGGCTCCCTGCAGGGAGCCTGTTTCTCCCTCTGCCTGTGTCTCTGCTTCTGTGTGTTGCTCATGAATAAATAAATAAAATCTTTAAAAAAGAGAAAGAGAGAGAGAAACACAGAGAGAGGCAGAAACATAGGCAGAGGGAGAAGCAGGCTCCCCACAGGGAGCCCGATGTGAAACTCAATCCCGGGACTCCAGGATCACACCCTGAGCCAAAGGCAGATGCTCAACCACTGAGTCACTCAGGTGTCCCTAAATAAATAAAATCCTCAAAAAAAAAAAAAAAAGTAGAGTAGGTTTCTGTGGTGCCTGACTGGCTCAGAGGAGCGTATGACTCTTGATCTCAGGGTTGTGAGTTTGAGCCCCATGTCGGGTGCAGAGATTCCTTAAAAATACAATCTTCAAAAAAAAATTAAAAAAAAACTTTAAAAACTAAAGTACGTTTCTTGTATGTGACATATAGTTGGCTCTTGTTTATTTTTTTTAATCAAACCTTACTGTCTTGCAAGATGATGGAGTAGGGTCCCCAAGTCACCTGTCCTCACCAACTTACCTAGATAACTTTCAAATCATCCTGAAAACTAACAAATTCAGCCTGAGATTTAAAGAGAGAACAGCTGTAACGCTACAGTGAGAAGAGTTCGCGCTTCTATCAAGGTAGGTAGATGGAGAAAAATCAATCAATCAATCAATCAATCAATCAATAAATCGAGTGGGGGAGGGGCCCCGCGACGAGACAGCCTAAGGCCGGGCGGGGAGAGCCCCCAGGACAGGGGAGCCCAGCCCCGGGGAGCCGTGAACTTTAACTTCTTCCCCGGAGGGAAAGGTGCTGGCAGGGAAATCGGGCAGGATCCCAGGAGGGGCAGTGGAGCCCCCATGTTCCCAGGGGCACTAACAGAGGAGGGGCGCCACGGGGAGAGCGCCCCGCACCCCGCGGGCCGAGCACGATAAAGGGCTGGAGCACCGGGCAGGGTCGCGGGAGCAGCTCAGGTGGCGGCTCCTCGTGGAGGGGGCTGTGCGGCCCCGGGAGCGCGATTCCAGCAGCGCAGGCCCTGGAGCCCAGGGTGCGGGGGGACACAGCCCAGGATAGGGCGCTCCCCTCAGGACAGGCAGAGGTGGGGAGGACCCAGGACAGCGAGGACACTCTTGTCACCTGGCGCCCCCAAGCTCTGCAAGTCAGCGCCCCCCGCCTCCGGAGCACCCAGGCCCCTGTGGACTGGGAGCTGCGGTAGTTCCTGCTAGAGCTGACTCCAGGGCTGGAGAGGTGGCCGCCGCCAGTGGGGTTGTCCCTCCTGGTGTCACCCTGTGCCTGGGACAGAGCAGGCTGCCAGGGAGCAGGGGCTTCACAGGATAAACAGCTCCCACTGAGCAGTGCACCTGGCAGGGGATGGGGCAGCTCCCCTAGGTGCACACACCTGAGAATCAGCACAGCAGCCCCTCCCCCAGAAGACCAGCTAGAAGGACAGGGGAAGAGCAAGTTCTTGATTGATCAGCACTGGAAAGCTCCAGGGGAAGTCGAGGAACTTACAGTATATAGAATCAGAGGATACCCCTCCTTGGTTTTTGTTTTTTGTTTGTTTCCTCTCCCTTCCCCCCCCCCCCTTTTTCTGGATGCTTTTTCCTTCCTTTTTCCAGTACAACTTGTTTTTAGACACTCTGCACTGAGCAAAATGAGTAGAAGGAAGAACTCACCACAAAAGAATCAGAAACAGTCCTCTCTCCCACAGAGTTACAGAATATGGATTACAATTCAATGTCAGAAAACCAATTCAGAAGCACAGTTATAAAGCTACCGGTGGCTCTGGAAAAAAAAGAATAAAGGAATCAAGAGACTTCATGACTGCAGAATTTATATCTAATCAGGCCAAGATTAAAAATCAATTAAATGAGATGCAATCCAAACTGGAGGCCCTAACAATGAGGGTTAATGAGGTAGAAGAACGAGTGAGTGATATAGAAGACAAGTTGGTGGTAAGGAAGGAAGCTGAGGAAAAAAGAGAAAAACAATGAAAAGATCATGAGGAAAGGTTAAGGGAAATAAATGACAGCCTCAGAAGGAAAAATCTACGTTTAATTGGGGTTCCAGAGGGCGCCGAAAGGGACAGAGGACCAGAAAGTATATTTGAACAAATCATAGTTGAAAACATCCCTACCTTGGGGAGGGAAACAGGCATTCAGATCCAGAAGATAGAGAGATCCCTCTCTAAAATCAATAAAAACTGTTTAACACCCCAACATTTAATAGTGAAACTTGCAAATTCCAAAGATAAAAAGAAGACCCTTAAAGCAGCAAGAGACAAGAAATCCCTAACCTTTATGGGGAGAAGCATTAGGTTAACAGCAGGCCTCTCCACAGAGAGCTGGCAGGCCAGAAAGGGCTGGAAGGATATATTCAGGGTCCTAAATGAGAAGAATATGCAGCCAAGAATACTTTATCCAGCAAGGTTCTCATTCAGAATAGAAAGAGAGATAAAGAGCTTCCAAGATAGGCAGAAACTGAAAGAATACGTGACCACCAAACCAGCTCTGCAAGAAATATTAAGGGGGGGGGGGGCGTAGCCCAGGTGGCTCAGCGGTTTAGTGCCGCCCACTAAACCCACTTCGGGCTCCCTGCATGCAGCCTGCTTCTCCCTCTGCCTGTGTCTCTCATGAATAAATAAAATCTAAAAAAAAAAAGAAATATTAAGGGGGACTCTGTAAAAGAAAGAGGAAGTCCAAGGAAACAATCCACAAAAACAGGGACTGAATAGGTATTATGATGACACTAAATTCATATCTTTCAATAGTAACTCTGAACGTGAATGGGCTTAATGATCCCATCAAAAGACGCAGGGTTTCAGGCTGGATAAAAAAGCAAGACCCATCTATTTGCTGTCTAAAAGAGACTCATTTTAGACCTAAGGACACCTACAGCCTGAAAATAAAAGGTTGGGGGCTTTTACCATTCAAATGGTCCTCAAAAGAAAGCAGAAATGGACCATTTGCCATTCAAATGGTCCTCAAAAGAAACCAGGGGTAGCCATCCTCATATCAGATGAATTAAAGTTTATCCCAAAGACTGTAGGAAGAGATGAAGAGGGACACTTAAAGGATCATACTTAAAGGATCTATCCAACAAGAGGACCTAACAATCATGAATATTTATGTCCGTAATGTGGGAGCTGCCAAGTATATCAGTCAATTAATAACCAAAGTTAAGACATACTTAGATAATAATACACTAATACTGGGAGACTTAAATATGGTGCTTTCTGTAATTGACAGATCTTCTAAGCACACCATCTCCCAAGAAACAAGAGCTTTAAATGATACACTGGACCAGATGGATTTCACAGATATCTACAGAACTTTACATCCAAACGCAACTGAATACACATTCTTCTCAAGTGCACATGGAACTTTCTCCAGAATAGACCACATACTGGGTCACAAATCAGGTCTTAACCGATACCAAAAGATTGGGATTATCCCCTGCATATTTTCAGGCCATAATGCTTTGAAACTAGAACTAAATCACAAGAAGAAATTTGGAAGAAATTCAAACACAAGGTGGTTAAAGACCATCCTGCTAAAAGATAAGGGGTCAACCAGGAAATTAGAGAAGAATTAAAAAGATTCATGGAAACTAATGAGAATGAAGACACAACCACTCAAAATCTTTGGGTTACAGCAAAAGCAGTCCTGAGGGGGAAATACATCGCAATACAAGCATCCATCCAAAAGCTGGAAAGAACTCAAATACAAAAGCTAACCTTGCACCTAAAGGAGCTGGAGAAAGAACAGCAAATAAAACCTTCACCCAGCAGAAGAAGAGAGTTAATAAAGATTCGAGCAGAACTCAATGAAATGGAGACCAGAAGAACTGTGGAACAGATCAACAAAACCAGGAGTTGGTTCTTTGAAAGAATTAATAGGTAGATAAACCATTAACCAGCCTTATTAAAAAGAAGAGAGAAAAGACTCAAATTAATAAAATCATGAATAGGGATCCCTGGGTGGCGCAGCGGTTTAGCGCCTGCCTTTGGCCCAGGGCGTGATCCTGGAGACCCGGGATCGAATCCCACGTCAGGCTCCCGGTGCATGGAGCCTGCTTCTCCCTCTGCCTATGTCTCTGCCTCTCTCTCTCTCTCTCTCTATGACTCATAAATAAATAAATAAATAAAATAAAATAAAATAAAATCATGAATAGGGATCCCTGGGTGGCTCAGCAGTTTAGCGCCTGCCTTTGGCCCAGGGCGTGATCCTGGAGTCCCAGGATCAAGTCCCATGTCGGGCTCCCTGCATGGAGCCTTCTTCTCTCTCTCTGCCTGTGTCTCTGCCTCTCTCTGTGTGTGTGTGTGTCTCTCTCATGAATAAATAGATTAAAAATCTTTAAAAAATAAAATAAAATCATGAATGAAAAAGGAGAGATCACCACCAATAGCAAGGAAATACAAAAGATTAAAAAACTTATTATGAGCAGCTATATGCCAATAAACTAGGCAATCTACAAGAAATGGATGCATTTCTGGAAAACCACAAACTACCAAAACTGGAACAGGAAGAAATAGAAAACCTGAACAGGCCAATTACCAGGGAGGAAATTGAAGCAATCATCAAAAACCTCCGAAGACACAAAAGTCCAGGGCCAGATGGCTTCCCAGGGGAATTCTATCAAATGTTTAAAGAAAAAACAATACCTATTCTACTAAAGCTGTTCAGAAAAATAGAAAGAGATGGAATACTTCCGAACTTGTTCTATGAAGCCAGCATCACCTTAATTCCAAAAACTGACAAAGACCCCATCAAAAAGGAGAATTAGAGACCAATATCCCTCATGAACACAGATGCAAAAATTCTCAACAAGCTACTAGCCAATAGGATCCAACAGTACATTAAGAAGATTATTCACCACGACCAACTGGGATTTATGCCCGGGATGCAAGGCTGGTTCAACACTCGTAAAACAATCAATGTGATAGATCATATCAACAAGAGAAAAAGCAAGAACCATATGATCCTCTCAATAGATGCAGAGAAAGTATTTGACGAAATACAGCATCCATTCCTGATCAAAACTCTTCAGAGTGTAGGGATAGAGGGAACATTCCTCAGCATCTTAATAGCCATCTATGAAAAGGCCACAGCAAACATCATTCTCAATGGGGAAGCACTGGGAGCCTTTCCCCTAAGATCAGGAACACGACAGGGATGTCCACTCTCACCAGTGCTCTTCAACATAGTACTGGAAGTCCTAGCTTCAGCAATCAAACAACAACAACAACAAAAATAAAAAGCTTTTAAATGGCAAAGAAGAAGTCAAACTCCCCCTCTTCGCAAATGACATGATACTGTACATAGAAAACCCAAAAGAAAAAAAATCCAAAAGACTCCACCCCAAGATTTCTAGAACTCATACAGCAATTTGGCAGTGTGGCAGGATACGAAATAAATGCCCAGAAGTCAGTGGCATTTCTATACACTCACAATGAGACTGAAGAAAGAGAACTTAAGGAGTCAATCCCATTTACAATTGCACCCAGAAGCATAAGATACCTAGGAATAAACCTAACCAAAGAGGTAAAGATTCTATACCCTAAAAACTACAGAGCAATTCTGAAAGAAATGGAGGAAGACACAAAGAGATGGAAAAATATTCCATGCTCATGGATTGGAAGAATAAATATTGTGAAAACGTCAATGCTACCCAGGGCAATTTACACATTTAATGCAATCCCTATCAAAATACCATGCATGGACTTTCTTCAGAGAATTGGAACAAATCATCTTAAGATTTGTGTGGAATCAGAAAAGACCCTGAATAGCCAGGGGAATATTAAAGAAGAAAACCAGAGCCAGGAGCATCACAATGCCAGATTTCAGGTTGTACTACAAAGCTGTGGTCATCAAGACAGTGTGGTACTGGCACAAAAACAGACACATAGATCAATGGAGCAGAATAGAGAATCCAGAAATGGGCCCTCAACTCTATGGTCAACTAATATTTGGCAAAGCAGGAAAGACTATCCACTGAGAAAAGGACAGTCTCTTCAATAAATGGTGCTGGGAAAACTGGACAGCCACGTGCAGAAGAATGAAACTAGACCATTCTCTTACACCATACACAAAGATAAACTCAGAATGGATGAAAGATCTAAATGTGAGACAAGATTCCATCAGAAAAAAAAAAAAAGTTTCCATCAAAATCCTAGAGTAGGAGAGCCCTGGTGGCTCAGCGGTTTAGCGCCACCTTCAGCCCAGGGCGTGATCCTGGAGACCTGGGATCAAGTCCCATGTCAGGCTCCCTGCATGGAGCCTGCTTCTCCCTCTGCCTATGTCTCTGCCTCTCTCTGTGTGTCTCTCATGAGTAAATAAATAAAATTTTTTAAATCACTTAAAAAGAAACAACAAAATCCTAGAGGAGAAAGGGGTGACCCTTTTTTAACTTGGCCACAGCAACTTTTTGCACGATACATCGATGAAGGCAAGGGAAACAAAAGCAAAAATGAATTATTGGAACTTAATCAAGATAAAAAACTTCTGCACAGCAAAAGAAACAGTCAACAAAACTAAGACAACCTAGAGAATGGGAGAAGATATTTGCAAATGACGTATCAGATGAAGGGCTAGTATCCAAGATCTATAAAGAACTTATTAAACTCAACAGCAAACAATCCAATCATGAAATGGCAAAAGACATGAACAGAAATCTCACAGAGGAAGACATAGACATGGCCAACAAGCACATGAGAAAATGCTCTGCATCACTGGCCATCAGGGAAATACAAATCAAAACCACAATGAGATACCACCTCACACCAGTGAGAATGGGGAAAATTAACAAGGCAGGAAACCACAAATGTTGGAGAGGATGTGGAGAAAGGGGAACCCTCTTGCACTGTTGGTGGGAATGTGAACTGGTGCAGCCACTCTGGAAAACTGTGTGGAGGTTCCTCAAAGAGTTAAAAATAGACCTGCCCTATGACCCAACAATTGCACTGCTGGGGATTTACCCCAAAGATACAGATGTAGTGAAACACCGGGACACCTGCACCCGATGTTTATAGCAGCAATGTCCACAATAGCCAAACTGTGGAAGGAGCCTGGAGGGTATTATGCTGAGTGAAATAAGTCAATCGAAGAAAGACAAACATTATATGGTCTCATTCACTTGGGGAATATAAAAAATAGTGAAAGGGAATAAAGGGGAAAGGAAAGAAAATGAGTGAAAATATCAGTGAGGGTGACAAAACACGAGAGACACCTAACTCTGGAAAACGAACAAGGGGTAGTGAAAAGGGAGGTGGGCAGGAGGTTGGGGTGACTGGGTGATGGGCACTGAGGGGGGCACTTGCGGGATGAGCACTGGGTGTTATACTATATGTTGGCAAATTGAACTCCAATAAAATTTTTTTAAAGATTTTATTTATTTATTCATAGAGACACAGCTAGAGAGAGAGAGGCAGAGACACAGGCAGAGGGAGAAGCAGGCACTATGCAGGGAGCCTGATGTGGGACTCGATCCCGGGTCTCCAGGATCACACCCCGGGCTGCAGGCGGCGCTAAACCGCTGCGTCACTGGGGCTGCCCCAATAAAATTTTTTTAAATCTTACTGTCTCTGTCTTTTAATTGGCATATTTAGACTATTCACATTTAAAATTATTGATATATTCAAATTAATATCTACCATTTTTTTAGATTTTTATTTATTCATTCATGAGAGACACACAGAGAGAGAGAGAGAGAAAGAGAGAGAGAGAGGCAGAGACACAAGCAGAGGGGCAAGCAGGCTCCATGCAGGAAGCCCGACGCTGGACTCGATCCTGGGACTCCAGGATCACGCCCCGGGCTGAAGGCAGGTGCTAAACCGCTGAGCCACCCAGGGAACCCCAATATCTACCATTTTTAAAAAAGATTTTATTTATTCATGAGAGACACAGAGAGGCAGAGACACAGGCAGAGGGAGAAGCAGGGTTCTTGCGGGGAGCCTGATGTGGGACTCGATCCCCGGACCCTGGGGTCACGACCTGAGCCAAAAGCAGACGCTCAACCACTGGGCCACCTGGGTGTCCCAGTATCTACCATTTTTATAATAATTTTCTATTCATTGTCATTGTTCTTAGTTTCTATTTTGTCTTCCACTCTTTCTCTGCCTTCTGTTTTTTTCTAAGATTATTCATTCATTCATTCATTCATTTCTGAGGGACACAGAGAGAGAGGCAGAGACATAAGCAGAGGGAGAAGCAGGCTCCCTATGGGTAACTTGGTGTGGGGCTCAATCCCAGGACCCTGAGATCACAACCTGAGCCAGAAGCAGACACTCAACCACTGAGCCTCCCAGGTGCCCCTGTCTTCTCTGGTTTTAATTGATCTTTTTATAATGATTATGATTCAGTTTTCTCTCTTAACATATCAGTGACACTTAGAAATCTTTTTTAGTGGTTTTCAATATACATCCACTTTCAAATGACACTAGATAATTTCACGGGTAGCACAAGTACCTTATACACAGTGTTCCCAATTCCTTTCTCCTGTCTTTTATAACACTGCTGTCACTCATTTCACTTATCTGTATACTATAATCACTGAATACATTTTTGCTATTATTATTTTGAACAAACTGTTATTTGTTAGATCAATTAAGAATATTATAAATAAGGAGCACCTGGGTGTTGCAGTCAGTTAAGCATCTGACCATTGGCTTTGGCTCAGGTCATGATCTCAGGGTCCTGAGATTGAGCTCCATGTTGGGTTCTGTGCTCAGTGCAGTCTGCTTGAGATTCTTTGCCTCTCCCTCTCCATCTGCCCCGACCCCTGCGCTCTCTTTCTCTAAAATAAATAAATTTTGTAAATTAAAAAAAAAAAAAGACTCAAGGTGCCTGGGTGGCTTAGTCCGTTAAGCATCCGACTCTTGGATTCAGCTCAGGTCATGATCCCAGAGTCCTGGGCTTAAGCCCCACTTCAGGCTCCCTGCTTAGTGCGGGGTCTGCTTCTCCCTCTCTCTCTGCCTCTCCCCCCAACTTGTGATTTGTCTCTCTCGAATAAATGAATAAAATCTTTAAAAACAAAAAAAGACTCTCTCCCTCTGTCCCTCCCCTCTAAAAATAAATCTTTTTAAAACATAATATTATGAATAAAATATTTCATCTTACCTTCACTTATTCTTTCTCTAACACTTTTCCTTTCATTATGCAAATCTGAGTTTCTGACCTACATTATTTTCCTTGTCTCTAAGTGCTTACAACATTTCTCGCAAAGCAAGTATACTGGTGACAAACTAAAATTTTTTATTTGAGAAAGTCTTCATTTCTCCACACGTTTGAAGGATAATTTTGATGGATACAGAATTCTAGATTAATGGTATTTTTCCTTGTCAAATGCTTTAAATATTTCACTTCACTCTATTCTTGCTTGCATATTTTTCTGAAGAGAAGTCTAATGTGATTCTTACCCTTGCTCCTGTATAGGTATTTTTATTTTTCATCTGGCTTCTTTCAAGAATTTTTTTTTTTTTCCTTTTTTAAAAATTTTAGTTTTTTTTTTTTTTTTTTTTTTCTTTTTTTTTTTTTATTGGTGTTCAATTTACTAACGTACAGAATAACACCCAGTGCCCGTCACCCATTCACTCCCACCCCCCGCCCTCCTCCCCTTCTACCACCCCTAGTTCGTTTCCCAGAGTTAGCAGTCTTTATGTTCTGTCTCCCTTTCTGATATTTCCCACACATTTCTTCTCCCTTCCCTTATTTTCCCTTTCACTATTATTTATATTCCCCAAATGAATGAGAACATATAATGTTTGTCCTTCTCCGACTGACTTACTTCACTCAGCATAATACCCTCCAGTTCCATCCACGTTGAAGCAAATGGTGGGTATTTGTCATTTCTAATAGCTGAGTAATATTCCATTGTATACATAAACCACATCTTCTTTATCCATTCATCTTTCGTTGGACACCGAGGCTCCTTCCACAGTTTGGCTATCGTGGCCATTGCTGCTAGAAACATCGGGGTGCAGGTGTCCCAGCGTTTCATTGCATTTGTATCTTTGGGGTAAATCCCCAACAGTGCAATTGCTGGGTCGTAGGGCAGGTATATTTTTAACTGTTTGAGGAACCTCCACACAGTTTTCCACAGTGGCTGCACCAGTTCACATTCCCACCAACAGTGTAAGAGGGTTCCCTTTTCTCCACATCCTCTCCAACATTTGTTGTTTCCTGCCTTGTTAATTTTTCCCATTCTCACTGGTGTGAGGTGGTATCTCATTGTGGTTTTGATTTGTATTTCCCTGATGGCAAGTGATGCAGAGCATTTTCTCATGTGCATGTTGGCCATGTCTATGTCTTCTTCTGTGAGATTTCTGTTCATGTCTTTTGCCCATTTCATGATTGGATTGTTTGTTTCTTTGGTGTTGAGTTTAATAAGTTCTTTATAGATCTTGGAAACTAGCCCTTTATCTGATATGTCATTTGCAAATATCTTCTCCCATTCTGTAGGTTGTCTTTGAGTTTTGTTGACTGTATCCTTTGCTGTGCAAAAGCTTCTTATCTTGATGAAGTCCCAATAGTTCATTTTTGCTTTTGTTTCTTTTGCCTTCGTGGATGTATCTTGCAAGAAGTTACTATGGCCGAGTTCAAAAAGGGTGTTGCCTGTGTTCTTCTCTAGGATTTTGATGGAATCTTGTCTCACATTTAGATCTTTCATCCATTTTGAGTTTATCTTTGTGTATGGTGAAAGAGAGTGGTCTAGTTTCATTCTTCTGCATGTGGATGTCCAATTTTCCCAGCACCATTTATTGAAGAGACTGTCTTTCTTCCAATGGATAGTCTTTCCTCCTTTATCGAATATTAGTTGCCCATAAAGTTCAGGGTCCACTTCTGGATTCTCTATTCTGTTCCACTGATCTATGTGTCTGTTTTTGTGCCAGTACCACACTGTCTTGATGACCACAGCTTTGTAGTACAACCTGAATTCTGGCATTGTGATGCCCCCAGATATGGTTTTCTTTTTTAAAATTCCCCTGGCTATTCGGGGTCTTTTCTGATTCCACACAAATCTTAAAATAATTTGTTCTAACTCTCTGAAGAAAGTCCATGGTATTTTGATAGGGATTGCATTAAACGTGTATATTGCCCTGGGTAACATTGACATTTTCACAATATTAATTCTGCCAATCCATGAGCATGGAATATTTTTCCATCTCTTTGTGTCTTCCTCAATTTCTTTCAGAAGTGTTCTATAGTTTTGAGGGTATAGATCCTTTACATCTTTGGTGAGGTTTATTCCTAGGTATCTTATGCTTTTGGGTGCAATTGTAAATGGGATTGACTCCTTAATTTCTCTTTCTTCAGTCTCATTGTTAGTGTATAGAAATGCCACTGACTTCTGGGCATTGATTTTGTATCCTGCCACGCTACCGAATTGCTGTAGATAAACCATTAGCCAGCCTTATTAAAAAGAAGAGAGAGAAGACTCAAATTAATAAAATCATGAATGAGAAAGGAGAGATCACTACCAACACCAAGGAAATACAAACGATTTTAAAAACATATTATGAACAGCTATACGCCAATAAATTAGGCAATCTAGAAGAAATGGACGCATTCCTGGAAAGCCACAAACTACCAAAACTGGAACAGGAAGAAATAGAAAACCTGAACAGGCCAATAACCAGGGAGGAAATTGAAGCAGTCATCAAAAACCTCCCAAGACACAAGAGTCCAGGGCCAGATGGCTTCCCAGGAGAATTTTATCAAACGTTTAAAGAAGAAATCATACCTATTCTCCTAAAGCTGTTTGGAAAGATAGAAAGAGATGGAGTACTTCCAAATTCGTTCTATGAAGCCAGCATCACCTTAATTCCAAAGCCAGACAAAGACCCCGCCAAAAAGGAGAATTACAGACCAATATCCCTGATGAACATGGATGCAAAAATTCTCAACAAGATACTGGCCAATAGGATCCAACAGTACATTAAGAAAATTATTCACCATGACCAAGTAGGATTTATCCCTGGGACACAAGGCTGGTTCAACACCCGTAAAACAATCAATGTGATTCATCATATCAGCAAGAGAAAAACCAAGAACCATATGATCCTCTCATTGGATGCAGAGAAAGCATTTGACAAAATACAGCATCCATTCCTGATCAAAACTCTTCAGAGTGTAGGGATAGAGGGAACATTCCTCGACATCTTAAAAGCCATCTATGAAAAGCCCACAGCAAATATCATTCTCAATGGGGAAGCACTGGGAGCCTTTCCCCTAAGATCAGGAACAAGACAGGGATGTCCACTCTCACCACTGCTATTCAACATAGTACTGGAAGTCCTAGCCTCAGCAATCAGACAACAAAAAGACATTAAAGGCATTCAAATTGGCAAAGAAGAAGTCAAACTCTCCCTCTTCGCCGATGACATGATACTCTACATAGAAAACCCAAAAGTCTCCACCCCAAGATTGCTAGATTTCAAGAATTTTTGAATATGTATTTTTTGTTATTTATCCTCCTTGATGATCTTTGAACTTTCTGGATCTGTTGTTTGGTGTCTGCCATGAGTTTGGAAAAATTCTCTGCCAGTATTACTCTCTTTTTTTTTTGGAAAGTTAAAAAAAATTTTGGTATGGTTGACACACAATGTTATATTAGTTTCAGGTGTACAACATAGTGATTCAGTGTGGTCCCTATCAAAATACCAACAGCAGTGTGCCTGAGTATCTCAGTCAATTGAGTGTCCACGCTTGATTTTGCCTCAGGTCATGATCTCAGAGTGTGAGATCAAGGCCTAAGTCAGGCTCTGCACTGGGCATAGAGTCTGCTTAATATTATCTCTCTCTCTCTGCCTCTCTTTCCTGCTCATGCTCACTCTCTCTCTCCTCCATGTCTCTCAAAAAAAAAAAAAAAGAAAGAAAGAAAGAAAAAGAAAAAGAAAAAATACCAACAGCATTTAAAAAAAAACTAGAGCAAATAATACTGCAATTTGTATGGAACCACAGAAGACCCCTAATAGCCAAAGCAATCTTGAAGGAAGAACAAAACTGGAGGTATCACAATTCCAGATTTCAAGATGTACTACAGACCTATGGTAATCAGAACAGTATGATATTGGCATCAAAATAGACAGATAGATGGAACAGAACAGAGAGCACAGAAATAAACCCATGCCTAAAGGTCAATTAATCTATGCCAAAGGAGGGGCGCCTGGATGGCTCAGTTGGTTAAGTGCCAAACTCTTGATTTTGGCTCAGGTCATGACCTCACAGGTGTGAGATCTAGCCTCATGTCAGGCTCTGTGCTGGAGTGTGGAGTCTACTTAGGATTCTCTCTCCCTCTCCCCCTCTTCACTCTTTCTCTCTCTCTCTCTTAAAAAAAATCTGTGCCAAAGGAGGCAAGAATATACAAAAGGGAAAAGACAGTCTCTTCAATAAATGGTGTAGGGAAAGCTGGATGACAACATAAAGAAGAATGATGGGTGTAGAGATTATATTACTTAAAATTTTTTTAAAGGCAATTTTCAGGGGAGCCTGGGTATCTCAGTTGATTAAGCTTCTGCCTTCGGCTCAGATAATGATCCCAGGGTCCTGGGATCGAGTCCTACATCAGGCTCCCTGCTCAGCATGGAGTCTGCTTCTCCCTCTCTTTCTGCCACTCCCCTCCCGGACTCGTATTCTCTCTTCCTTGCTCCTCTCTCTCTCAAATAAAAAACCTTTTTAAGGGGATGCCTGGGTGACTCAGTGGTTGAGCATCTGCCTTCAGCTCTGGGCATGATCCCGGGGTCCCGGGATTGAGTCCTGCTTTGGGTTCCTTGCATGGAGCCTGCTTCTCCCTCTGCCTATGTCTCTGCCTCTCTCTCTCTCTCTCTCTCTGGGTCTCTCATGAATAAATAAATAATATCTTTTTAAAAAACCTTTTTAAAAAAGGCATTTTTCTGTTCTGTCACAGTATTTTTGATTTCTAGTATTTCCTTTTGATTCTTTCTTAGTGTTTTTATCTCTTGGCTTACATTATTCATCTGTTCTTGCATGTTCACATTTTTCGTGAAAGCCTTTAGTATATTACTCATAGTTATTTTAATTCCAGATAAAAAAATTCCAAGATTTCTCCCATATTTGAGTCTGCTTCTGATGGTTTGTCTCTCCAGCATATGTTTTTTTTAAAAAAGATTTATTTATTTATTCATGAGAGACACACAGAGAGAGGCAGAGACACAGGCAGAGGGAAAAGCAGGCTCCATGCAGGGAGCCCGATGTGGGACTTGATCCCAGACTCCAGGATCACACCCTGAGCCGAAGGCAGATGCTCAACTGCTGAGCCACCCAGGCATCCCACTCTTAATACTCCTTTGGCATTTCAAGGCCCTTTGCACAATATTGAGTCTTTTACATCTTTTGTTTCCCCCAACATAGCTAGGTGGTAGTTTACATGTAACAACAACGAATACGCAATAATAACAGTCACAATTTTATAACAGGGCTTACTGTGTACCTGGACTGAGCTAAGCAACATGCACAAATTACCCTAAGCCTTTCCTGCAGACAAGGAAACTAGCACAGGGAGAGGTTAAATAACAGGCTCAAGATCACACAACTGACTAGTGGCTACAATGAAATTCATTGAATTAAATATTCAATTCACAATAAATTCTTGAAATTGGAGAGAAAAATGTACTAGTGCATGTTTTCACATTTCTTTTCAATAGAAAAGATGGAAAGAAATAAAAAAATGTAAATTGTGTGTTTATTCTCAGTTTGTCCTAACATTTCATTAACCAAAATAATCCCATATAATCCAATAATTCATTAATCCCAATAATTCCACTGAATTAAGGATTTGCATTAATATATCTATATGTAGCATTTCTAGATTAACAGTAAGATGATTAGGGACACCTGGGTGGCTCAGCGGTTGAGCATCTGCCTTCGGCCCGGGCTGTGATCCTGGAGTCCTGGGATCGAGTCCCGCGTCGGGCTCCCTGCATGGAGCCTGCTTCTCCCTCTACCTGTCTCTGCCTCTCTCTGAGTGTCTCTCATGAATAAATAAATAAAATAAAATCTTTAAAAAAAAAGAGTAAGCATTAGGTACAAACCAAGTATTTCTCATTTCTTCTTGTACCTGCACCACTTAAATGGATTATCTTTTTTATGCTTTAAACTACCTTTTTTATTATTCATTCATTCATCTATCCATTTATTCTTTGTTAGGATTTAAGGCAATATATAAGATGCATACAATACAATAAAAAGAAAAAGGAAAAGTTGTTTAAAAAAAAACTGGATTGGGGCATCTGTGTGGTTCAGTGGTTGAGCATCCGCCTTCGGCTCAGGGCTTGACCCCAAGATTCGGGATTGAGTCCTGCATTGGGCTTCTTGGAGGGAGCCTGTTTCTCCCTCTGCCTGTGTGTGTGTGTGTGTGTGTGTGTGTGACGAATAAATAAAAAAAATTTTAAAAAAGGATTATTAAGAGTTATTCAAAATATCACTTGTCGGGGGTGCCTGGGTGGCTCAGTTGGTTGAGCATCTGACTCTTGGTTTTAGCTCAAGTGATGGTCTCAGAGTCTTGGGATCCAACCATATGTCAGGCTCTGTGCTCAGTGGGGAGTCTGGAATTCTCTCTCTCTCTTCCTCCATCCCTCCCTCTGCTCACACATTCACATGCTCTCCCTCTCTTTTAAATAAATTATATATATAATTTATATATAATTTTTATATAATTTATATATAATATATATATTTATATATATATAAATCATTTGTCTATTGCCCAGGGGTTAAGGTCTTCACTTGGTTCTCAGGGGAAGGAATGGTGAGAAGAAGCAGGGTGAGGCTAATGGACCTCATCTCTGGCCTTGAATTTGGTTGCTACTTAGCTACCGCATAACTCTGAGCTCTCTTTCCTCATCTTTTCACACCCCCACCTCCACCAGGATGGTGGTCAGCTTTCTTGTTTCTTGCTTGGAATGAATGGACTGAACACTCTTTTAAGCTAAAGGTTAAGTGGAGTTTTGAAAACTATAGAATGTGTTTATCTAACAGGAGGACCGGTTTGGCTGTGGAGACCCCTTAGGTCTAAATTTTTCTCTATTTTTTTTAAGATTTTATTATTTATTCATGAGAGACACAGAGAGAGAGGCAGAAACATAAGCAGAGGGAGAAGCATTGAGCCACCCAGGTGTCCCCTAAATCTCTGTGTTAAATAGATATCCGAAGAACCAATTTAACACCTTGAAATTTTTTAATTTTTAAATTTATTTTAGAGAAAGAGTGCATGCACATGAGCGAACACTATTGAGAGGAGGGGCAGATGGAGAGGGAGAGGCAGAGAATCTCAGACTCTGTGCCAAGCATGGAGCCTGGTGCTCACTTGATCTCACCCCCTTGAGACCATGACCTGAACTGAAACCAAGAGTTGGACACTTACAGACACTTAATTGACTGAGCCACTGAGGCTCCTTGCCTTGAAATATTGTTGTCTGATTCCCTGTTGGAAAAGAGGTTTTGATGTGATGGGTGGGCCTAGAGAATTCATTGAATATTCTTGGAATTTTTTTCTGCATAAAATAAAAGAATAGGACCCTTTTGGATTTTTCTTAGGGTGTTGGAGTTAGGGACCTGTACTAGGTCAATCCCATTGTGAGCCCCCCTCCCCCCTCCCTGTTTTGACTTTTTCTGCTTCTTTATGAATATTTCAATACTGATGAAATTCCTTAAGGTGACGATTTGAGTTAAAAAGAGGGCAAGCTAGTGAGAAAAAGATCTGTTGCTTGACTTTATGGTGGTGGCTATGAAAGGAGATGTAAGGAACTCATTTGCATATGAACCTGAGTTCTGTTTTTCCTTTCTTTTATATGCCCAGCTGGTCAGAGCCATCTCCTTGTGCCTGTCCCCCCTACATACACACCTCCCAGAGGAAGTGCGGAGCTGCCAGGCCCCCTCACCACCTAGCTCCAGAAACCTGATCAATAGCTCTGGGCCCAGCTGTTGACCTTGATTTCTTACCCCTCTAGGTCTCCACAGTCTCCTTTTCCATTTCCTAATTTTTTAAAAAGATTTTATTTATTTGAGAGAGAGACAGAGAGACAGAGAGCACAAGCAGGGGGAGGAGCAGAGGGAGAAGGAGAAGCAGGCTCACTACTGAGCAGGGAGCCTGATGCAGGACTGGATCCCAGGAGCACAGGATCATGACCTGAGCTGAAGGCAGATGCTTAACTGACTGAGCCACCCAGGCGCCCCCCCACTTTCTATTTAAAAACAACTTTTGTGGGGTGCTGGGTGTGGCTCAGCGGTTGAGTGTCTGCCTTGAGTGATCCAGGATCCAGGATTGAGTCCCTGATAGGGCTCCCTGCGGGAGGCCTGCTTCTCCCTCTGCCTATGTCTCTGCTTCTTTCTCTCTGTGTCTCTCATGAATAAATAAATCTTTTTAAAAAAAACCTTTGTTTCATCTTTTGCCTTCCTTGTTCCAGTGAGAAGTGGACAGAGACTCTTCCTTGCCTCCATCTTTTCCCCCCTAAACCAAGATCCTTGGGCCTGGAATAAGAGAATGTTGTGCTTCAAATCTGCAATTCACATAGCGGCTCTAATTTTGTCTGGGTGCTGTGCTTAGGATGGGTCTAGGCATCCTTTTTTGTAAGATTTATTTATTTATTTGAAAGAAAGTGAGCGAGAAAGCAAGTGAGCACACAGAGGGAGAGGGAGAAGCAGACTCCCTGCTGAGCAGGGAGCCCTGTGTGGGGCTCGATCCCAGGACCCCTGGATCATGACCTGGGCCAAAGGCAAACATCTAATCCACTGAACCACCCAGGTGCCCCTGGGTCTAAGCATCTTGATTTCAAGGTCATGAGTTAAAGCCCCATATTGAGTATGGAGCCTACTTAAAAAAAAAAGAAAAGAAAAGAAAAGAAAAGAAGGGACGCCTGGGTGGTTCAGCAGTTGAGCCCCTGCCTTCGGCCCAGGGTGTGATCCTGGAGTCCCGGGATCGAGTCCCACATCGGGCTCCCTGCATGGAGCCTGCTTCTCTATCTGCCTATGACTCTGCCTCTCTGTGTCTTTCACGAATAAATAAATACAATCTTTAAAAAAGAAAGAAAAGAAAAGAAGAGTCTAGGCATAACAATTATGTACCTATGCCTGAATGCCACCACTATCAATCTTCTGTTTCCCTTGATTTTAAAAGCAAGAGTGTGTGTAGAAGCCCTTTATGTATTTCTAGAGTCTAAAATACTGGCATGTAAATGTTGGGAATTCAAACGTTCCCCTTAAGACCTACCCTTTGTGTATGTGTGGCAGAGATGGAGGTGGAGTACAGCTCATTGCATTCAAAAAGTATATTTATACCACTGCACCCAGGGTCCCTTCCCCATAGCTGCATGATGATATCTGAAAAGGAGCAAGTGTCACATTGATGAAAACAAACCATAAAGGATCAATTTCAAAGTGAAAATTAATTTCTTTTTTTTAAATTTTTATTTATTTATGATAGTCACACAGAGAGAGAGAGAGAGAGAGAGAGAGGCAGAGACACAGGCAGAGGGAGAAGCAGGCTCCATGCACTGGGAGCCCGATGTGGGATTCGATCCCGGGTCTCCAGGATCCCGCCCTGGGCCAAAGGCAGGCACCAAACTGCTGCGCCACCCAGGGATCCCTGAAAATTAATTTCTTAATGACAGTTTTCAAACTATTAGCCTGCTTTCCTAAAAAAGTTCATTCAATACACATGCAAAGCTGGCTTTTGCTCATGGGTTGTGTCACGGGTTGGTAAACTTGGCTTTGAAAGGAAATTGGGGGAAATAAGGGCGGTTGTAATGGAAGCACACTCCAGCCTTTTGTGAAAAGGGTACAAACTGCATCGCTTTCTCAAGGCGATGAAATTGTCAACACCAGGAGACTGAATGCCTGCAGGGGAGGTTGATTACTTTTCCTGAGAGGTAAAATGACTCAGTGATGAGGCTTTGGTGGGAGCTTTGAGTCTTCGGCCCTTTGAAGAGCAGAGTTGTAGGCAGGATGGAGGTAGTAGGCGCTTAGGTACTGAACCTGAGCCAATGTGTGCTGTGTAGAGCTGGATGGTCCCCATCTTAGGGGAGCACGTGGCCGCCGAGAGCCTGATCTCCAGGATGAACTCTGCATGGCTTCTTGGGCTGGCCACTCCCCCGCTCTGGGCCTACATCCCAAATCTGTAAAATGAAGGAAGTGGACTGGATGACCCTGAAAGCCCCTTCCAGTGCAGATGATACTGAGATTTTGTCCCTTAAAATGGATACAGAAGAGAAAGGTGCTTGGCTTGGAAGAGCCACATGACACAATTGGGACTGGTTCTCTGTGGATGCCAGCCTTTCACTGCATGAACATGAACATTTGTCTCTCTTGCCAAATTGAGAAATTTCGTGAGGGACGCCTGGGTGCACAGTGGTTGAGCGTCTGCCTTCGGCTCAGGGCGTGATTCTGGGGTCTTGGGATGGAGTTCCTGATTGGGATCCCCACAGAGAGCCTGCTTCTCCCTCTGCCTGTGTCTCTGCCTCTCCCTCTCTCTGTCTCTCATGAATAAATAAATAAAGTCTTAAAAAAAAAAAAGAAATCTCGTGTGAGAGTTCCACAAAGGAAAATGAGAATATGCTTGCTAAGAAAGATGATCTGGCTGAGGCAAGGACTGGCTCTCACTGGAACACTTTACTGCTTTGGCTTAATGGGAGGAGGGAATGTTAGGAAAGTCTTAAATGAATTCTCAAATAAAAGTAATGGCACGCAGCATTCCTAGGATGAGGGGTATTTTTGTTTTGTTTTGTTTTTAAAGATTTTATTTATTTATTCATGAGACACGCAGAGAAAGGCAGAGACACAGGCAGAGGGAGAAGCAGGCCCCATGCAGAGAGCCCAATGCAGGACTCGATCCCGGGACCCCAGGATCACGCCCTGGGCCGAAGGCAGGCACCAAACCACTGAGCCACCCAGGAATCCCCTTTTTACTCCATTATTTCACTTCCAGGATTCCAACATTTCCTAGAGGTGTCATATCAGCACCAAATGACTGCATGGTAGGTCAGTACATGCCTCCGGGTGCTCAGAGCATGCCCAGTGAAAAGCACAGCACCCCACAATCAGAACTCTGGCAAATGGGGGCACCTGGGTGACTCAGTTGGTTAAGCTCTGACTCTTGATTTCAGCTCAGGTCGTGATTCAGGGTCGTGGGAACGAGCCCCACGTCAGGCTCCGCACTCAGCACAGAATCTGCTGATCTCTCTCCCTTTTCTTCTGCCCCTACCCAATCTCTCTCTCAAAAATAAATCTTTAAAAAAAAAACCCTGGAAAATAAAATATTTCTGTCCTTTTTTTAAAAAAAATTTTATTTATTTACTTATGAGAGAGAGGCAGAGACATAGGCAGAGGGAGAAGCAGGCTCCCTCCGGAAGCCTGAGGCAAGACTCGATCCCAGGACCCC
The DNA here is from genome assembly GCF_053574225.1 of Canis aureus. Lineage (NCBI taxonomy): Eukaryota > Metazoa > Chordata > Mammalia > Carnivora > Canidae > Canis > Canis aureus. The sequence goes on along the minus strand of NC_135649.1, from coordinate 31,988,692 downwards.
CGGGATCACAACCTGAACCAAAGGCAGACACTCAACCACTGAGCCACCCAGGTGTCCCAAGAAATAGAATTTCTTAATGCAATTTTCCCAAATGAAGCAACATATTGTATGGGACGTATGTTGGTACTTGTACACCTTGGATTTCCCAGAGACTTGGGTAATCAGTCAGCCAGATCAAACCCTGGAAATTCTGGTAAGTGAGCTTTTATGGACCAGTTCTACATGAAAGATGATGTCACTGCAAAGGATGTCACTCATGGGAGTGGAATTCGTGACGTGATACCAGGTTCTGTCATTGACGCCACATTGTTCAATCCTTGTGGGTATTTATTGAATGGAATGAAATTGGATGGAACTTATTGGACTCTTCACATCAATCTAGAACCAGAATTTTCTTATGTTAGCTTTGAAACAAACTTAAGTCAGACCTCCTATGATGATCTGATCAGGAAAGTTGTGGAAGTCTTCAAGCTAGGAAAATTTGTGACCAACCAGTTTGTAAATCAGAGTTCTAAATGTCTCACAGTGCTTTCTTCACCTCAGAAGATTGAAGGCTTTAAATGTCTTGATTGCCAGAGCACTATGTTCAATGATTACAATTTTGTTTTTGCCAGTTTTGCTAAGAAGCAGCAACAATAGCAGAGTTGATTAATAAAAATGAAGAAAAAATGCAAAAAAGAGAACACACATAGAAGGAGGGGGTGGCTGCTTATTAGATGTTAGTATCAGGGGCCATGCTCTCCATGACCACCACCTTGTAGCTGCAGAAAGCCCTAGATGTAATGATAGTGTAATCATTTTGAATTGTATGCATGATTCAAAAGTCAAGGAGTTGCTCTCTTCTGTGTTTAGGTATCCTATGCCATTCTTGCTGTGAAATTGAAGTGCATGTAGAAAAAACCTTTCACTATATGAAACTTTACAACACTTGTGAAAACAAGTCACTTTGGTTTACCCACAGTGTAATATTTCTCCAGGTAGCATCCAAAATTCCCCACAGACAAGGCTTTCGTCCTCATTAGGTGTTGGCTTCAGCCTAATCACCTAGGACTGTTCTCTTAAATTGCAGCCAGGATTTTACATCCAGTTATTACCTCTACTTTCTAGCACATATTCTCTACTACTATTACTGAAACCAGTTTCTACTTCATACAGATGTTTTTTTGCAACAGCAATAGAAGTTTATCTTCCACAAGTCAAGTCCTCTCAAGAAAATGATTGCAGGGACACCTGGGTGGCTCAGCGATTGAGCGTCTGCCTTGGGCTCAGGGTGTGATCCTGGGGTCCCAGGGTCGAGTCCCACATTGGGCTCCCTGCATAGAGCCTGCTTCTCCCTCTGTCTCTCTCTGTGTGTGTCTCTCATGAATAAATAAATAAAATCTTATTTTTTAATGTTTTTTAAAAAGATTTTATTTATTTTTATTATTGAGAGACACAGAGTAGAGAGAGAGAGAGAAAGAGAGACAGGCAGAGGGAGAAGCAGGCTCCACACAAGGAGCCCGACGTGGGACTCGATCCACGAGTCTCCAGGATCAGGCCCTGTGTTGAAGGTGGTGCTAAACCGCTGAGCCACCCGGACTGCCCTAAATAAAATCTTTCAAAAAAACTTTTAAAAAAATGATTGCAGTTATCCATTTTATGTATTACTATTTTAACATTATTGCTTCCTGTACCTCTACTTCCTTTCATTGATTTTATTCCTCACCATGGTGTCTTGCCTCCCAACTCCACCCCCTCCCCACAATGAAGCAATATGCTGTTAACCTTGTGGGTTTATACTAATCTTATACCCGGAAGGGGGAAGGGAGAGTGGACCCCGGGCTTAATTTTCTTTTAAGGTCAAGGGAGTTTGGCGTCCTTTTATATTGACATGGGTTCTTTGGGGAGACAGTGACAAAAATAAGCCTGTTGATTAGCAAGGAAGACCCATAAATTTACATTAGGGTATAGTGGCAAAACTATTCCAAAAACCATGCCATTGTGTGTGTTCCCATTAAATGAGATTAGCTTCTCATGAGTACCATGCCTTTAGTAACTTGCTAAGTAGTTGTATAAAAGAATTTTTAAAAGATTTTATTTATTTATTCATGATAGACATAGAGAGAGAGGCAGAGACACAGGCAGAGGGAGAAGCAGGCTCCATGCAGGAAGCCCGATGTGGGACTGGATCCCAGGTCTCCAGGATCACACCCTGGGCTGAAGGAGGCGCGAAACCCTTGAGCTACCCGGGCTGCCCTGTATAAAAGAATTTTTTTTAATTTATTTTTTATTGGTGTTCAATTTACTAACATACAGAATAACCCCCAGTGCCCGTCACCCATTCACTCCCACCCCCCGCCCTCCTCCCCTTCCACCACCCCTAGTTCGTTTCCCAGAGTTAGCAGTCTTTACGTTCTGTCTCCGTTTCTGATATTTCCCACACATTTCTTCTCCCTTCCCTTATATTCCCTTTCACTATTATTTATATTCCCCAAATGAATGAGACCATATAATGTTTGTCCTTCTCCGACTGACTTACTTCACTCAGCGTATAAAAGAATTTTTATCACTAAGTTTGTTAACAAGGAAATTAAAGGTTGTAGTTACAGGATTTAATAAGTCAGCTCAGATGATTCACCTTTTATTTTAGCAGCTACCTCCAATCATTTTCGTTCCTAATATGCCATAAATTTTGGATGAAAATGGAGTCTGTCTTTGCCATCTTGTGACTTAAAGTTTTTTGATTTTGTGATGCATTATGATAGTGATCTGACTTTAACTCTTTTTCTTCCTGGTGTTCATTTAACCATGATTTCATAGCATCAAGTGAAACTTTGCAGAATGTGAACTGTTCAGGTTACTCAGACATACTCAATGAAACAAAATACTATCCATAAGACATAAAATTCCAAACTGGTCAATGGGAAATGACTAAAAATACAGGTTTTGAGGAGTTGGGATCTTTTAGCTATATTTGCAAATACTGAGATTTAAGCAGCTGAGAAAACAGAAAAATTGACTAAATTTTTTGTATTCTTGTCCTCACAAAATTTTTTTGATTCTTTCTGGATTGATGCAGTGATGTTTTTGTTCCTTCTGTATTTGTAAATGAAACACATTTTTAGTGTTTCTATTTTTTAATATTTTATTTATTCATGAGAGACACATAGAAAGATGCAGAGACATAAGCAGAGGGAGAAGCAGGCTCCCTCTGGGGAGCCGGATGCAGGACTTGAGCCCAGGACCCCAGTATCACACCCGGAGCCCAAGGCAAATGGTCAACCACTGAGCCACTCAGGCATGCCATTGTTTCTTTTGCTTTTTTAAGATTTTATTTATTTATTCATGAGAGACATAGAGAAAGAGGCAGAGACAGGCAGAGGGAGAAGCAGACTCCCCATGAGGAGCCCAATGCGGAACTCGATCCTGGACCCCGGGATCAGGACCTGAGCCGAAGGCAGACGCTCAACCGCTGAGCCATCCAGGCGTCCCATCCCATTGTTTCCAAACATAAAATCTATTTGGTTTGAAATCAAGTGGTTGGAACGCAAATTTTGACTTTTATTTTAAGAATGTTGATTGGAAGTTTCACTGAAGAAACTTTCAGTCAAATGGATCAGTTTGATTCTGTAATTAGCACACAGTACCTAATGTTTCAGTACTATTTTGAGGACCAATGCGCAAAGTGGATTTTGTTCTTTTTTTTTTTTTTATGATAGTCACACAGAGAGAGAGAGAGGCAGAGACACAGGCAGAGGGAGAAGCAGGATCAATGCAGGGAGCCCGACGTGGGACTCGATCCCAGGACTCCAGGATCGCACCCTGGGCCCAAGGCAGCGCTTAAACCGCTGGGCCACCGGGGCTGCCCTGGACTTTGTTCTTGTACAGTGTGCCAATACAGTTGATGACAGGTCCGATTTTTTCCACTAATAGTTAAGACTTCGATCTAATGTTGAAAAGCTGCACAAATTTGCATGGAATAAAGCCTAGAAAAATTAAAACTAGATTAACTAGTAATCGAGGGACACCTGGGTGGCTCAGCAGTTGGACGTCTGCCTTCGGTTCAGGATGTGATCCCAGAGTTCTGGGATCGAGTCCCACATTGGGCTCCTGCATAGAGCCTGCTTCTCCCTCTACGTGTGTCTCTGCCTCTTTGTGTCTCTCATGAACAAATAAAAATAAAATTTTTAAAAAAAGGAAGCTTCTTTGCCATTCTGTCTGAATGGTATACCCTTAGAAATTCCCATCAAGGGGTGCCTGGGTGGCTCAATCAGTTAAGCATCTGCCTTCAGCTCAGGTCATGATCCCAAGGTCCTGGGATGGAGCCCCACATGCTTTGCCTCCCCCCATGCTTTCTCTCTCTCTCAAATAAATAAAATTTTTAAAAAAGAAAAAAGAAATTCCCATCCATATGCTATTAAACCCATTTGAGGCACAGAAACAAATATTCTGAGAATCTACCTCTTTACTGAAAACATACAAAAATGTGCCCTACTCAAAAACAGGGGGGCCTGGGTGGCTCTGTTGGTTAAGCGTCTAATCTTGGTTTTGGCTCAGTTCATGATCTCAGGATCATGAGATCAAGCCCTGTGCTGGGCTCTATGCCCAGTGTGGAGCCTGCCTGGGATTCTCTCTCTCCCTTTCCTTCTCCCCCTCCAGATTGCGCTCTCTCTCTCTCTCTCTCTCTCTCAAATAAATAAATCTTTTTAAAAAACCAACAGGGGACTGACTTTGTTCATTTATTCACTCATTTAACAGGCATTTGAAGTGCTCTTGATGCTGTGCTATGTACAAATGGAATCTGGCAGAAAAATTCTTCGGAAAAACTGTCGTGGAGACCATACCGTAGTAAAGAGGGACTACCAAATGGCTCCTGCTGCTGAGGACCCATTCCAGGCCAAATGAGGCCAGGCCAAAGGGAAGCCAGGGCAGAAGAAGAACAGACAGCGTAGGCTGCCCAGGTGACAGTGGCTCCAGAAAAACCCATTTCCAACTGGGCTCCAGAACAAGGATGGCATTATAGAGTCCATCCAAGATTATGCTCACAAGGTGGCCCAGGGTGATGGGGGCTATATTTGTATATACTAATACCCTCTGACATCTCCTCCACTTGACCCTCCTATTCTTTCTTTTTTTTTAAATTAATTATTTATTTATTTATGATAGTCAGAGAGAGAGAGAGAGGCAGAGACACAGGCAGAGGAAGAAGCAGGCTCCATACACCGGGAGCCCTACGTGGGATTCGATCCCGGGTCCTCAGGATCGCGCCCTGGGTCAAAGGCAGGTGCCAAACCGCTGCGCCACCCAGGGATCCCTTGACCCTCCTATTCTTAAACCAACCCTTCAATCAGAGGGGGAAAAAAGAGACTGGTTTAGTATATTAAGCAATTAATTTCATAATAAAAAAACCCTGGGGTGCCTGCCTGGCTCAGTCAGAAGAGCATGTAACTCGACTTCTTCGGGGTCGGGGATCATGAGTTAGAGCCCTACATTGGGTGTAGAAATTACTGAAAAGATAAACAAACAAACAAAAAACTCCACAGGGGCACCTGGGTGGCTCAGTCAGTTAAGCATCTGCCTTCAGCTCAGGTCCTGAGATGGATCCCCACATTCCTGAGCAGGGAGCCTGCTTCTCCCTCTGCCCTCACCCCCTCATGCAAGCATGCACATGCTCTAATAAATAAATTCCTTTTAAAAAAAGAAAAAACACCCCACAACATATGGCTCTTTATACCATTGAGATATCAAACTCCATCAGGAGAAGCTATTTTTTATTAGTAAAACATTTTAAGGGGAAGCCTGAGTGGCTCAGCGGTTTAACGCCACCTTCAGCCCACCGCCTGATTCTGGAGACCCGGTATCCAGTCCCACGTCAGGCTCCCTGAATGGAGCCTGCTTATCCCTCTGCCTGTGTCTCTGCCTCTCTGTGTGTCTCTCATGAATAAATAAAATTTAAAAAATAATAAATTAATTAAATTAAATTAAACTAAAAAAAAAAGCTATCTCCCTATGGAGCCCCTGGGTGGCTCAGTGGGTTTAATGTCTGCCTTCAGCTCAGGACATGATCCCAGGGGCCTGGGATATCCAATCCTCAGGCTCCTCCTCCCCGTGCTCATGTTCCCTTTAATCCCCTCTCCCCCTCTCAAATAATTAAAATTAAAAAAAAAAGAGTCTGATGCTTAGTTGACTCTTGGTTTCCAGTCAGGTCATGATCTCAGGGTTGTGAGATGGAGCCCTGTTTTGGGCTCTGAACAGGGAGTCTGCTTATGATTCTCTCTCTCTCCCTCTGTCCTTTTCCCCCCTCAGATGCTCTCCCAAATAAAGTCTTAAAAAAAATAAGAAATAAAAGCTATCTCCCTGCATCAGTCTCAGTGTAACTAAATAGATATTATTCATATAGTATGTTCTCTATGAGTAATTCCCTTACCCCAAGGCCTGAATATTTATAAATCTACTATTTTGTGTATTTAGCTAAGAACTTGTGTCTAGTTTTAAATATTTAAAGTAACAATACAGGGGTGCCTGGTTGGCTTAGTCGGTTAAGCATCTGACTTCAGCTCTTGTCATGATCTCAGCATCCTGGGGCCAAGCCCCATATCAGGCTCTGAATTCAGTGGGGAGTCTGCTTCTCCATTTCCCTCTCCCTCTGCCCCGCCCCCTGCTTGAGCCCTCTCAAATCCTCTCATAACCTAGGTCTTCCCTAACGTGCATACTTCCCAGATTTGACCCAGCCCCAACATGACTCCACACAGAAATACTCCTTAAATATGTCATAAAGAGTAAAACTTTATTTGTATTTAATTTTGCACAGGAAATAGGAGAAGCAGGTTCTCTTTTATCGTTTTCCTTCAAGAAATCAAAATCCTGGTAATGGGCAATTTCCATAAAGTAGGGTTTACTTATCCCATTTTCCACTCACCAAAGCCCTAAACTTCAAAACTTATTTTCCAAACATGGAAAAGACAACCAAAACAAGTTGGGAATGTGTAGAACAGAAGCATCAGACGTGAAGCAGGTTTTACGATTGCTCCCCAGGCAAATTGCTTTTTTCAGGTTTACTGGTCTCTGAGACATCCACGCATATTGTAAGATCCTTTCTGAGGGAAGAAAATTGCAAATATTTAGTATCTGAAGTTGTGGATGAAATGAGACATACAATGTACATTTTATGCTTGTTTTTAAATTCATATTTTCCACCATTCCCCAGCACACGTTTCTGTAACACCCAAGTCCGGGCTTGCTTTAGGGACAATTTTTCTTTGTGTGCAAAATTTAAGGGTACCTTGAAAAACTCAGAACTCAAAATTAAAAATTACAATGTATTTAAAAGACTAATGCACAATAAATTCCAGGACGACCAAGTTATCAAAATTTTAAATAAAGGCAAGATCCACCCCCTGCACTCACACAACCGTGCCTCTTAACCTGCTGTCACTCCTAATCCTGGTCGCAATCTGCTCCAACAGAATATTATTTACAAAAACAGGGGCGTGGTCCGAGTTTCCTGACGACTCATTTCTATACTGCATGAAAAGATTTCCCTTGCTGCCCACTAGGCATCGCCCCCCCCGGACGCAGTCCGAGCCCCCTAGGTAGCTCTGGCTCTGGAGGGAAGGGAGACCTGGGAGAGAGCCAGCAGCGCCCCGGCCGGCCGAGCCGAGCGTCCTAGAGAGCGGGGCGCCTGCGGAGCGAGCGGCTCACCGCGCGAACACGTCAGGGTATTGAGCGCGTTGGAAAACGCTCTCCAGCTCCTTCAGCTCCAACCGGGTGAACAAGCCGCGGAGGAGGCGCTGCTGCGGGTCCTGGGGCTGCGGCCCCTCGGCGGCTGCGGAGGCCTCGTCCTGCTGCTGCGGGGGCTCCTCCTCCTCCTCCTCGTCGCCGCCGCCGTCGCCGCCGCCCCCCCTCTGGTTTTCGTCGTCCACGGGGCCGGGAGCTCCCGCGCCACCGTGGCTTTCTTCTGCGGCTGCCTCTGCCCCCAGCTCAGGCTCGGACTCGAGATCCTTCTCGACGTCTCCTGTGGTTACTGAGATCACCACAGGCTTCGTATCTGGAAAAAAAAAAAAGAGAGACTGAGAGGGATCTGGGCACTGGAGCCCAGGGTGCCTCCGACGACGGCGACCCGAGAGCCGCGAATTCGGCCGCGCAGCTGCGGCGTCACGCCCCCTGGCCACCCGCAAGGAAAGGACGTCTCCTAGACTTCGCCAAACCGACGTCCCGGTTCGGGGGCACTCACCAGGCCGTTCTCCTCGGAGCTCCTCGACGCCTGGGCCGCGGTAAGCGGCGTCGTCTTGGCTGCTCGCGGGCGGAGGCTCCATGTCCAGAGCGCTGTCGACGCCGCCGTGGGCCTCCACAAGCCCGCGGCGACCGACGAGTCCCGGCCTCTTTCCGCGCGGCGACCGGCTTACGGGGCGTCTGCCTCACTTTCAACGTCCGCACGCTCCGGCTTAGATGCCAGAGACCCTCCAACAGCGCGGCGTGCGGTGGGCGGGGCTTGGCGGGCGAGCACGCGGCCGGGGCGTGGCCACGGTGTGGGCGGGGCGGGGCGGGGCGGGGCGGGGCGGGGCGGCGGCTGCAGGGCGCTGCCGGCAGGGGGCGCGCGCGGGCCGGGTGTCCTAACTGGCCGCTCAGCGGGCGGCTCCAGATTCCCGCGGGGCGCCGCCCGGGGAAGGGGCTTTGGAGCGTGGTGCGAGCCCGCCGCGGGCGCGGGCGCGGGCGGGGAAGCGGGAGAACGGAACTTCCCACCACGCCCCCGGGCCCTGGGAGACGCCGGGGAAAATGGCTCAGCGCTCGGCCTCGCGGGACGCAGGTCGGTGCAGGGCTGTCGCCCCGAGCTCCTCCAGGGCGAGGGACTGAGAGGTAGGGCTGGACAAGGCGCGGGGCCCCCGGCAGCCAAGCGACGGTAGTGCCGCTCGCCGTGTGGGCTCCGAGCACGACTCTTCCCTTCCGGCCGGTGGACAACTAATAGGTGGGACTCCGGGTGGGGGTCCGTTCGCACCCAGAGTCCGCGAACCCCGTGATTCGGACGAAGCGATTAACGTGGGGGCTGCTTGCTTCCGGTCTTTGCGATAATGAGCTGAAAGCGGAGCCCACCAAGCTCCCTGGTGCGCTCAGGAGCGAGAGCTTGAGGCTGAGTTTGCAGAGCATTAGTGGGTGCTCAGATGCACGGTGTAGGAAACCCAACCCCTAGGACGCCTGGGTGGCTCAGCGGTTTAGTGCTGCCTTCGGCCCGGGCCGTGATCCTCGAGTCCCGGGATCGAGTCCCACATCGGGCTCCCTGCGTGGAGCCTGCTTCTCCCTCTGCCTATGTCTCTGCCTTTTTCTCTGTGTCTCTTATGAATAAATAAAGTCTTAAAAAAAAAAAGAAACCCAACCCCTCCCTTGTGAAAGGAACAAATACTTACATGTAGTAAGGAACTCACATCAATGGTACAAGTGTAGAACCCTGCCCACCGTTTTGCGCATCCAAGAATGCTTACGCAGCACAGGCCCTTCCTTTGGTCAAGGATGCGACCATGGGGCTTACAACCTCTGTATGCTAAACTCCACTACCCCGCCTCTGGCTGCAGGTCCTCTGCAAAAGCGCACATGTTTTTGTGCTGGGTGGGTGCTGGGGACTTGGGTTAGTTTCCACTTTTTTATTCACCTCCCCCGCCGTCCTCCTCTTCCTCCATCTCCCTTTGTCTAGAACTATCTTCCAGAGCTCTTGCTGAGCTGACAAATGTCAAATAAAAAAGATTGTGGGCAGACTGAGGGCTCTATTTCTACCTTCAAAAAATGTTTTACATAGTGTTGAATACCGCTTAATGACAGCCCATGCTCGCCCCTCTTCCCTCTGGCTACAGTTAGAAAAAATATATATGTATATAGCCAGTGCCCAATAACTTGCTGGACGTGGTGCAAAGGAAAGCTAACTTATACTCTGATGCCGGTGAAAGATCAGCAATCACGCAGTGATCGGGTATCAGAAAGACGTCAGCATCTGATTCCCTCAAGGAACATATTAACTATTCAGTGCTGTCCTCTTGGATGACAAGATCCAGAGCCATCAACTTCTCATAAACACCTTCCACTCATACAATCCAATTTTTAAGAAGTCAAATTATTTTGATGGTTTTCAATTTTACCCATTTCTCAAGGATGAGTAATGAATTCATAGAATTTCATGAATGATTAAAAAAAGTCATGTTTTTAATTGTGTCCCTATGCTTTCTTTTTACTTTCATCAAGCCCCAGCAATCAGAGCTCTGGTCTCTAGAATTAAGCATCTATTAATAAATTCAATTTAGATTACCCCCATGCCCCTCCCGCCCACCACAAAGGATGTTTTGCAGGTGGGAATGTGTTAGTATCCTGAGTATGGAGAATAGCTTCTAATAATGGGCCCCACGTTTGACAATGCACATGACTTATCCTACTTTTACTTTCTCAAGCACCATTGTCATCAGACCCATTTTTAAAAAAGATTTTATTTATTCGTTCATGAGAGACACAGAGAGAAGACAGAGACACAGGCAGAGGGAGAAGCAGGCTCCACACAGGGAGCCCAATGTGGGACTTGATCCCGGAACTCCAGGATCAGGCCCTGGGCTGAAGACGGTGCTAAACCGCTGAGCCACCAGGGCTGCCCATCAGACCCATTTAATAAAATAAATGAAACCATTTTCATAGGCCCCTAAAAGTATGGGGGGGGCCTATTCACCTCACATTATTATAATTAATAATAATTATCACCTACTGTGCATGACAAATCGGGATACTTTCTCAGTGCCTCTTGTTCCCACAGCGTGAGTAGAAAACCAGTTACTTGGCAATAGCAAGTGGTTGAATTCACTGTGAAAAATCTGTCAAGCGATTTCATTCCCACAACCGCTCCCTAACTAATCAAGCCTCCTCAGGCTGGCTCTTGCTGGGTTCTGCAGACCTCCTCCTCGCCTGGCTAGGTAGCCTGTGATCAGTTTGGGCTTGGGATCAATTATAGCATGAGAGAGCTATAGCGGTTAGGATCCTGGTGTGCATTAGCTTGCTAGAACATCCATTACAGTTCGGGTGGTATGCTCTCACATTTGAGATTTCCATGATTTACTCCAGTGCTTTCTGAACCAGTCATTTCTGTACCCTTTTGGTGAGCATTGCCTGTCAAGACATCAGGCAACGTAGTATTTACTTAAAAGTTTCAGTTGAGTTGATTCACTTCCTTAAAATCTTACATACCTGATTGAGCCTCATCTAAGTAAAAATAGGCAGGAATTGTGGGTTTGCTGTACCAAATTTATGAGGGCAGAGACCCTTGGAGTCAGACTCCTGGCATCTGTATACCAGCTTTGCTTTTCTGTTGCTAGCTAGCTAATCTGATGAGTTGCTTTTTCTTCTTACGCCTCAGTTTCCTCCTCTGTAAAATTGAATAATTATAGTACCTACCTTGTGGGGTTGCTGTGAGGACTATGTGAGCTAACAGAAACGCACACTTAGCTGGTTCTGACTGTGTTCCAGGTAATGTTCTAAGTGATTGATTTGCATTAACACATTTAATTCCCTTAACCGATAGACTTAGAGATGCTATTATCTTCACTTTACAGGTGATGTTACTGGGTCACAGAGATATTAAATAACCTGCTTAAAGTCACTCACTTGGGAAATGTCCTAGCCTCCAAGTACCATCCCTCACACAGAGGATGTGCTCGGTAACATTTGCTATTATTGTACTTTTGTAGTTAATGGGAGATAGAGATACGATCATCTTTCAACTCAAAATTCTCTTTGTTAAACTAATGAATTGGTACCATGGATGTCTAGTGGTACCTCAGTCATTCGTAACCGAGGGTTAAATGATGATATCCAGAATAAGTTGAAACCACGATGCCCAAGAAAAGTGGTTGAATTCAGGAAGATAGATAACCCTTCTCAATACTACATTCTTGTCTATTGTTGATACCCAGGAAACGAGCTAGTTGGAGATAACTAGAGATCTGTTGGTGAAGCCAGAGACTGGAGAACACATTCTTCTCAGAAGTCACTTTTTAAAAAAGATTTATTTATTTGAGAGAGAGAGAGAGAGAGAGAACATGCAAGCAGTAGGGGAAGGGGCAGAGGGAGAGGGAGAGAATCTCAAGCAGACTCCCCACTGAGTGTGGGGCTCACTGGACAAGACAGGATATGGGACTCGATGTCACAACCCTGAGATCATAATCTGAGCCAAAATCAAGAGTCAGATGCTTAAAGCTATGCTACCCAGGCACCCCAGAACTAACTTTTATATCTTGTTAGCATAATAAATTAGTTCTCTATAACTAAAGGTATCTAGGTAACTACTGAACCAAAAACAACTGGAGATAACTAAAACAAAACAAAAACAGAGAAGACCAGAAGCTGAAAAGCTCATCTTTCACAAATCCAAGTTCTTATTTATTGTTCAAATAATGAATTTGTAATGTAGACATTAAGTGGTATCTAGGTCCATAGTAAGTAGAGTTAGCATGAAATAACCAGAAAAATAAATATTTGAAGCTATGAGATTTAAAAATCATTCATTCGATAGAGCATACAACTCCTTTTTTTTAAAAAGATTTTATTTATTGGGATGCCTGGGTGCCTCAGCAGTTAAGCGTCTGCCTTCAGCTCAGGGTCCTTGGGTGGAGTACCACATCAGGCTTTCCTGCATGGAGCCTGCTTCTCCCTCTCCCTTTCTCTCTTTCTCTGTGTCTCTCATGAATAAATAAATAACATCTTTTAAAAAGATGTTATTTATTTATGGGGAGCCTGGGTGGCTCAGTCAGTTAAGTGTCTGCCTTTAGCTTAGGTCATGATCCCTGGGGGTTTTTATTTATTTGAGAGAGAAAGAGCACAAGCAGGAAGAGGGGCAGAAGGAGAGGGACAAGCAGACTCCCCACTGAGTGTGGAGCCCAACACAGGGCTCAATCCCAGGACCCCAAGATCATTGCCTGAGCCAAAATCAGATGCTTAACCAACTGAGCCACCCAGGTGCCCCTATTGTTGGAATAATGATTCTGTACTATGGATACTGGTACTAGATGTCTAGTTTCTTAGAGATAGGTAGAGATATCTCAAACAAGTAGTTGAAGTTAGGAGCTTAAATGTAGATTCTTCCAGACTTTAAAATTCCTTTTTTCTGGGATGCCTGGGTGGCTCAGCAGTTGAGTGGCTGCCTTCAGCTCTGGGTGTGATCCCAGGATCCGGGATCGAGTCCCACATCAGGTTCCCTGAGAGAAGCCTGCTGCTCCCTCTGCCTGTGTTTCTGTGTCTCTCATGAATAAATAAATAAAACCTTTAAAAAATATTTTTTTCTCTTGGTGGATTAATGAGTTAATAATGAAGATGCATAATGGTACTTAGGTAACTAATTACCTAAATATTAGTATAAGGAGTTGAAGTCTTGAATTGGAAAATATTTCCTTCTTACTCTATATTTCTTATTTTTCTAACTTTATGTTTCATGTTGAAAGAACTCAAATCTGAGATGAATAGTGGTTCATAGGTAACTAGTTTACAGGAGATATCTAGAAATTGCTAGTAGTACTCAATGTCAGGAAGCTAAAAAAGACATTCTTTTCAAATCTAAATTCTTATTTTCTTTTGGAATAATGAGTTAGTACCACAGATATGTAGGGGGACCTAGATTATTAGTTAACAATAGATAACTCATGATAACTAGAATAATCGGTCAAAACCACAATCATTTCATGTTTTTTTTTAAAAAAAATTATTTATTTGAGAGAGAGAGAGAGAGAGAGAGAGCAGGAGCAGGGGGAGAGGGAGAAGCAGACTTCCCACTGAGCAGGGAACCCGATGCAGGGCTCAATTCCAGGACTCCGGGATCATGACCTAAGCCAAAGGCAGACTCTCAACTGACTGACCCACCCAGGTGCTCCTCATTTCATGTTTAAAAACTACACTAGGGATCCCTGGGTGGCGCAGGGGTTTAGCGCCTGCCTTTGGCCCAGGGCGCGATCCTGGAGACCCGGGATCGAGTCCCACGTCGGGCTCCCGGTGCATGGAGCCTGCTTGTGTCTCTGCCTCTCTCTCTCTCTCTCTCTCTCTCTCATAAATAAGAAAAAATAAAAACTATAATAATTTCATGTCCCAATTCATTTAAAAAAAAAAAAAGGTTCCACAACCAATGTGTGGGGCTTGAACTCAAGACCCTGGGATCAAGAGTCGGATGCTCCACTGACTGAGCCAGTCGGGTGCCCCTCATGTCTAAAGTCTTATTCTTCATTCTAAAAATGAGTTAATTGGGGGCACCTATCTGGCACAGTCAGCAGAGCATGAGACTTGATCTCAGGGTTGTGAGTTGGAGCCCCACATTGGGTGTAGAGATTACTAAAAAAAGAAACTTAAAAAAAATTAAAATGAGTTAATTAGAGCAGTCCCGGTGGCTCAGCGGTTTGGCGCTGCTTTGAGTCCGGGGCGTGATCCTGGAGTCCTGGAATCGAGTCCCACATCGGGTTCCCTGCATGGAGCCTGCTTCTCTGCCTGTGTCTCTGCCTCTCTCTCTCTGTGTCTCTCATGAATAAATTTTTATTTATTTATTCATGAGAGACACACACAGAGGTGCAGAGGATTAAGTTTTATTTATTTTATAAAGGATTTTATTTATTTATTCATGAGAGACAGAGAGACAGAGAGAGGCAGAGACACAGGCATAGGGAGAAGCAGGCTCCATGCAGGGAGCCCGACGCGGGACTCGATTCCGGGTCTCCAGGATCACAGCCTGGGCCGAAAGTGGCGCTAAACCGCTGAGCCACCCGGGCTGCCCATAAATAAAATCTTTTAAAAATAAAATGAGTTAATTATGTAGCATCCAGTTGGATCTAGGTAAACCAGGAGTTGTAAATGTTCCAGAGATTTCTGGGCTGACGAAAAAAAAAAACTATATGACCACAAGGTGGCAGTAGGATACACAAGATTTATTGTGTAAACCTGACAGTTGCGGCTTTGGCAGTTTTGTGCTTGGGCGGGACTTGTGTCTGAGGCTGAGGCTCTTGGTTGCCGTCATTTGGAAGCGGGCCGCGAGGGGCAGGCAAGTTACCTCCGGCTGGAGAAGGGAATCAGCGGAGAGGGACTTAGAAGTCTGGATGATGTTATGTAGCAGCATGTTGGAGAGTATCTGGTTCAAAAAGCACCAAAGGGCAGCAGTGGCTTGTGGTCTTTATGGCCCAGGGCTTATTTTATCTAAATGTTGGACCCAATTTCATGGAACCTGTAAAGCAGCTGGGTTTCAAACGGCTAAAAATGTGGTTATGGGGGATTGCCTGGCTGGCTCAGTGAGTAGAGCAAGTGACTTTTGATATCAGGGTAATAAGTTTGAGCCCCACATTGGGTATAGAGCTTTTTTTTTAAAAAAAATTTATTTATTTACTCATGAGAGACAGAAAGAGAGAGAGGCAGAGACATAGGCAGAGGGAGAGGGAGAAGGCAGATGCTCAACCAGGTATCCCTCTAGCAGGGTTTCGAGGTAATGGGTCTCAGCAGTAAAGAAATAAAATAACCGAGGGGCAAATAGACTGAGGCTATTTTTGGCTCATCTGTACAACATAAATTGAAGTCACCAAGTTGGAAAAATATAATCTTCTGAACCCACATTCGTATTTCTTGTTGGAATAAAATATGAGTACTGGAAATAACTAGTAATACTTAAGCAACTGCTTTACTAGTGTTAACTAGAGGTGACTAAGAAAATTGGTGAATCCAGGAACTTGTAAGATCACTCATCTCAACACTAGCCTCTTATCTCATTTGAATAATGAGTTAATACAAGAGATAGTTAATGGGGGGCAGCCCGGATGGCTCAGCAGTTTAACGCCACCTTCAGCCCAGGGCATGATCCTGGAGACCTGGGATCGAGTCCCACATCAGGCTCCCTGCATGGGGCCTGCTTCTCCCTCTGCCTGTGTCTCTGCCTCTCTCTCATGAGTCTCTCGTGTGTCTCTCATGAATAAATAAATAAAATCTTTAAAAAAAGAGATAGTTAATGGTATCTAGGTAACAAGTTAAGCAGAGAAATAAAGTGATCATGGCATGAGACCAGGAAATGGAAAACAAATTATCTTCACATCTGAATTCTTCTGTTGTTGAATTAGTGTATTAGTCCAATAGGAAATTAATCCTACCTAGGTATCTATTTTATCAGCGGTATCTAGATATAACAAGATGCACTGCTATGTTGTTGGCGTTGAAAAAAAATTCTCACATACAAATTTTCATATCTTTTTAGAATGTGAAAGTAGTGCTATAACTAGCTAGATTTATCATGTTTGGTTTACTTTTTTAAAAGATATATTATTTATTATTTGACAGAGAGAGAGATCCAGAGAACACAAGCAGGGGGATTGGCAGAGGGAGAAGGAGAAGCAGACTCCTCACTGAACAGGGACCCTGACATGGGGCTGAGATCATGACCTGAGCAGAAGGCAGATGCTTAACTGTCTGGGCCACCCGGGTGCCCCCTGTGTTTGGTTTATATTGAGAATTATATACTATCTGAATGACTAGGTAAAGGCAGGAAGCTGAAAACATATTTCTCAATTTATCTTTTCTCAGTGAAATGCAACAGTAATATAATTAGTGGTAAATGGGTAACTTTAAAGACAACTGGAAAAAAACTAGAAAAATAATTGAAATCAGGATGCTGAAAAGTAGACTCTTCTGAAGTGTAACTCATTTCTTCTTGAAATAAGATATTGGAAAGACAGGTAAATACTAAGTAAGGCATTGAATGGTAGATAAAATTTAACTAGAGATAACTAGTTATAGTTGGAAAACTTCTTGAAGCCCCAATGCTGAAAAACACATACATCTCATCTTTAAAATATTTTTTAAAGGAAGAATGAATTATTGGGGGGATCCCTGGGTGGCTCAGCAGTTTAGCGCCTGCCTTTGGCCCAGGGCGCGATCCTGGAGACCCCGGATCGAATCCCACGTTGGGCTCCCGGTGCATGGAGCCTGCTTCTCCCTCTGCCTGTGTCTCTGCCTCTCTCTCTTTCTGTGTCTATCATGAATAAATAAATAAATCTTTTTAAAAAAAAGAATGAGTTATTGCTAGTAATAATTAGTGGAATATAACCATATAGTGTAAACTCTGGCTATCTAGAGATAAGAAGTTAAGGGGTACCTGGGTGGCTCAGCAGGGAGTCCACTTGAGGATTCTCTCTCCCTCTCTCTGCCTGTACCCTCTGCTCATGCTTACTCCCTCACAAGAGACACACAGAGAGAGGCACAGACATAGGCAGAGGGAGAAGTAGGCTCCTTGTGGCGAGGAGCTTGATGCAGTACTCAATTCCAAGACCCCAGGATCATGCCCTGAGCCAAAGGCTCAACCACTGAGCCACCCAGGTGCCCCAATAAATAAATCTTAAAACAAATAACTAGTTAAACCTATGGATGTGAAAAACACAACCTTACCAACTACAAATTCTCATCTCTTCTTGGAAAAATGGATTACTTCTGCAGATTTTCATTGTACTTTTGTAAATACTTAACTAGAGACAAACAGATATAATAAGAATGACAAATTGAAGACAGGAAGCTAAAAATCAAATTCTTTGCAATTCTAAATTCTCTTTACATGTTAGTGCTACATATATCTAGTGGTACCTTAGTCTTTTGTAACCTAGGGATAAATAATGATATTCAGAATAATGAGTCAAAACCAGGATACTGAAGAAAAATGGTTGAATCCAAGAATTTGATAATAATTCTTTTCAACACTACGTTCTTATCTAGAGTGTGAATAGTGAGTGAGTACTACGGATAACTCCTTGTACCCAGGAAACTAGTTAATTGGAGATAACTACAGAGATATGTAGGTGAAGCCAATGAGTGAAAACACATTCTTTTTATAACTAACTTCTTCTGGGGCACCTGGGTGGCTCAGTAGTTGAGCATCTGCCTTTGGTTCAGGTCATGATCCTGGGGTCTTAGGTTGTGACCAAGGGTCCTGGGGTTGAGTCCCCGCATTGGGCTCACCACAGGGAGCCTGCTCCTTCCTCTGCCTATGTCTCTTCTTTCGCTCTGTGTCTCTCATAAATAAATAAAAATCTTTAAAAAATAACTAACTTCTTCTATCTTGTTAGCATAAGCAGTTAGTTCTATATCACTAGTTGTACTTGATAACTAGCGAACTGGAGACAACTAAAGATAACTAAAAAAACCTGAGAGAAGCCCAGAAGCTGGAAAACACATCCTTCACAACAATTCTAGATCCCTACTTTTAAAAAAATGAATGTATACTATAGATCAGATCTCTATAGTGGTACCTAGATGAGTGATAAAATAAATTGCAAATTACCAGAGGAAATATTTAAAACCAGAAATTGGGGGCATCTGGTAGTAGTTGGTAGAGCATGCAATTCTTGATCTTGGGGTCATGAGTTCAAGCCCTACATTGAGGGTTGAGTGTACTTTTAAAAAATTATATTAAAATAAATAAAATGAGAAATTGAAAATGCATGACTCACTACTCTAAGTTCTTATTTTGGTATAATCATGAGTTAGTACTATAGATAGCTAGTGTACTTTTCTCATCAGTTAACTAGAGATAACTGGATATAATTAGAACAAGTATTTGAAGCCTGAAAGCTGAAAAAGACAGCCTTGCAATACTTTGTTCTAATTCCTTGCTGGAACATCGCCTTAGAGCTATAGAACCTAGAACTGATACTATAGAACTAACACCTAAAAAATTAGATATCTAGGGGATAACTGGAGATAACTAGAATGACTATAGAGTAAGCCAGGAAGGAAAAAAGTATGCTTCTCAACTCTAATCATATTTCCGGTTGGGATAATGCATTAGTACTTTGATAATTCATGACACCTAGGGAATAAGTAAACTACAGTTTGTGATAATTAAAGTAATTAGTTGAATCCAGCAAGTTGAAAACATATTCAACTCAACTGTTTCTTCTTATTTCTCTTTGGGATAATGAGTTATTACTACAGATAACCAGCTTATCAAGGGAACTAGTTAACAAGAAATAAGTGGAGATAAGTAGAAAAAATGGTAGAAGCCAATAACCTAGAACACTATTTCTTCAAATACACATTTTTATTACCAGTGGAATAATGAATGAGTAAGTAGTATGGTTATCTAGTGGTACCTAGGTAATTAGTTAAATAGAGATAAATAAAAATAACCATAATAAATATTTGAGATCAGGAAGTTAATCAAGACATTATCTCCAAATCCAACTTTTATTTCTTTGGATGATACTGAGTTAGTATTATTGATGATAGAAGAAACTATTTACTAAGAGGTAGCTAGATATACTGAGAAGAATAATTGAAGCAGGAAGTTTAAAAACCATTCTTATCACTAGTATATATTAATTCTTACTATTTTTTTAAAGATTGATTTGGGACACCTGGGTGGCTCAGTGGTTGAGCATATGCCGTTTTGTTTTGTTTGTTTGTTTGTTTTGAGCATCTGCCTTTGGCTCAGGACGTGATCCTGGAGTCCTAGGATCGAGTCCCACATCAGGCTCTCCTTGAGTTGCCTGCTTCTCCCTCTACCTATGTCTCTGCCTCTCTCTCTCTGTATCTCTTATGAATTAAATAGATAAAATATTTTTTAAAAAAGATTGATTTATTTTAGAGAGAGAGAGCATGAGCGAGAAGGGCAGAGGGAGAGAGAGTCTCAAACAGACCCCACAACAAGTTCAGAGCCCAATGTGGGGCTGGATCTCAGCACTCTGAGATCATGACTTGAGCAGAAACCAAGAGTTGGTTGCCCAACTGACTGTGCCACCCAAGCACCCCAATTCTTACTATTTTATTTATATTTATTTATCTATTCATCTAGTCATTTATTACTGTTATTTATTTATTCTTGCCATTATTTATTTAGCACTCTAAATAGCTATTGTACCTAGGTAACTAATTTATTAGTGATAGCTAAAGATACCAGGAAATTTGTTTGAAAAACCATTTCTCACAATCCCGATTCTTATCTCTTATGGTCATAGATTTAGAACTATAGATTATTTAGCACTGGGCAACTAGTTAAACTAGAGCTACAGATAAATAGTTGAAGGTATAATGTAGAAACTGCCATATACTCAGCCAAAAAATCTTATTTACTATTGAAATAATACCAGTTCCTCAATTTTCCAAGACTGAGTAGGAAAAAGCCATCAGGTAGCTGGATTCTTCAGCCTTCTATTGCAAAAAAATTCTTTACTTTTGCTATCAAGCTATTCAGCAAGCCATAACGTTAGGGTTTTTTAAAAAGATTTTATTTATTTATTTGAGAAGGAGACAGAGGGAGCACAAGCAGGGGCAGTGGCAGAGGCTCCCCACCAAGCAGGGAGCCCAGTGCGGGGCTGGATTCCAGGATATGACCTGAGCCGAAGGCAGACACTTAATTGAGCCACCGAGGTGCCCCATAAGCCATAAGATTAAAAAGAAATAAAAACCAAGAAGTAAGGATTTAGCTATGAACCCAAAATAGTTCCCTGCAAGACCGTATAGCAAGAGGGCAATAAGCACAATTTCTATGAAACATTACAAAATGCCTTAAGAAGCACATAAAATTAGGTTTGGAACTAAATGCAAATATGAATTGTGCTATGTCCAAGTATGTGCTAACACAGAAAAGAGAGGTGGAATTAGTTACAAAGGACAGTTTATTTTAAAGAATTCTGGGGGATCCCTGGGTGGCTCAGTGGTTTAGCGCCTGCCTTCAGCCCAGGGCATGATCCTGGAGTGCTGGGATCAAGTCCCACGTCAGGCTCCCTGCATGGAGCCTGCTTCTCCCTCTGCCTGTGTCTCTGCCTCTCTCTCTTTCTCTCTCTCTCATGAATAAATAAATAAAATCTTTAAAAAAAATTCTGGTTCAGGGCCGCCTGGGTGGCTCAGTAGGTTAAGCATCTGACTCTTGAATTTGGCTCAGGTCGTGATCTCAGGGTTGTGAGATCAAGCCCACATCTGGCTCTAAGCTCAGCCAGGAGTCTACTTGAGATTCTCTCTTCCCCTCTCCCTCTGCCCCTCCCCACTGAGCATGCATGTGTTCTCTCTCTCTCTCAAATAAATAAATAAATCTTAAAAAAAAAACATTTAAAAAAATTCTGGTTAGGAACAACTGGATGGCTCAGCAGTTAAGCTCTGCTTTTGGCTCAGGGCCTGATCCTGGAGCTCAGTACCACATTGGGCTCCCTGAGGGGAGGCTGCTTCTCCCTCTGCCTATGTCTCTGCCTCTCTCTCTCTCTGTGTCTCTCATGAATAAATAAATGAAGTCTTTTTAAAAAATTCTAGTTCAGCATGGGAGGCATTAAGCTTTCTTCCATTTCAGCAGAATTCCTCCATCAACCTAGGTTGCTGGAGTTTACATTAAAATTGTCCTTACTCGATGAAAGTAGGACTAGATAAAGTACTAGCTGGGTGATAGGGCAGTAGCAAAGAAAAGTCACCTTGAAATGTAAACTAGATCACTTAGGAAAATGACAAGGGCTTCTGTGCCATTCTCCTGAGCCTATACATCCATCTGGATGCTATATTCGGCTCAAAATCAATGGACTCTGTTATTGATACACATCAGGTGACCCACAAAGCATTCATGGTATTAAAATTAGCAATATAACCGAACCTGAGAAAACAAAGTACGTGCAAAGCAGAAGTTCAACATGTCCTGGTCCTTCTAATCAGCCAGAGTAAAACCATGTCTCTAAGGGAATTAGGCAGAAATTAAAAATGGAAGGAATGTGATTAATATGGAGGCAATGGAATCTGGTCTTGAGAGAAAAGAATAAAACAATTCATAGCACAATTTTAATAAGGCTTCCACCTTCCCATTCTGATTGTAAAGAGTACTCCCAGAAGATTCACAGAGATAGTTTTTTTTAAAGATTTTATTTATTTATTTGAGAGAGAGAAAGCACATGCGGAGGGGGGGCAAGGAGGAGCATAGGGGGAGAGACATGCTAAGTAGGGAGCTTGACGCTGGGCTCCATCCCAGGACCTGGAGATCATGACCTGAGCCCAAGTCAGACACTCAACTGACTGAACCACCCAGACATCCCCCAACAGAGATGATTTTGATATGATATCTTGAAATGTGGTGTTGCTTGAAGATAGAAAGGACTATAAGTTTAACCCTAGACCCCCTGCTTGGGTAAGACTTGGAAGGAAAAAACAAATATTGAGTATTTGACTTTTAGAGAGTCTGGAGTATGTTACAATAATTAATATTCTCTCGTGTTCAGTTCCTAAATCTTACAATTTGTTCAATTTATATTATATCAGAATATGTACAAAAATGTCTTAAGAATGGGCACCTGAAAAAAAAAAAAAAAAGAATGGGCACCTGAGTGGCTCAATTGTTAAGTGTCTGCCTTCGGCCAAGGTCATGATTTTCCCTCTCCCCACCGCTTGTGCTCTCTCTTGCTATCTCTCTCTCAAATAAGTAAATGAAATATTTTTTAAAATGTCTTAAGCAGTAGGACTGAGTGAAAATATAAACCACATTCTTATACCTTCTTTATGGGAAGAGTGAGAAGATAGTGCTTTTAACTTTCAGCAAGTTTACACTTTGTGTACTCCACAAAAGAGGGAAAACCATTTTATTTACATATCTTGAGCAGCCAGAGTTAACTCAATTTTAATATAATCTTCCCAAATGCTGTCAAGAACATGGGTACCTATGTAGAACAATCAGGAAGATCATGCAACATGGTACATTTTTTTTTTACACCTGGACAAAATAGAGAATGTTAAGTTCTTCCTCTAAAGTCTTCTTCCTCTAAAGTCTCTCCTTTCCTGATGACTCCTCTGCTTAGCTTTGTTTCTTCTCCACTCTACTACAGAGATGTGAATCCAGCTTTGCTGTGAGTAAGCTTGCCTGAAAGTTATTAAGAACAGCTCTTGGGGCAGCCTGGGCGGCTCAGTGGTTTAGCGCCGCCTTCAGCCCAGGGCCTGATCCTGGAGACCCAGGATCGAGTCCCGTATCGGGCTCCCTGCATGGAGCCTGCTTCTCCCTCTGCCTGTGTCTCTGCCTCTCTGTGGGTGTGTCTCTCTTGAATAAATAAATTTAAAAAATTTAAAAAGAACAGCTCTTCTCAGATCCCAGCAACTCCTCTGGCTGGAGGAGGAAAGATTACAATGAGGGAAACATCACACAAATGATACCTGGTGTACACAGTATGTGCAGTGACAGGTCAGGGATATTAGTTTAGGAGAGGATAAATTCTCTCAAACCACCATAACCCTATTAAGTGCCCATTTCTCCTATTCTTTGTATTATCTGTCTGTTCTTTTTTTTTTTTTTAAGATTTTACTTGCCTATTTGATAGAGAGAGTGCACGCACACAAGCACCTGGGGAAGTGACAGAGGCAGAGGGAGAAGCAGGGGCTTCATCCCAGGACCCTGAGATCAGGGTCACAACTTGAAGGGAAGGCAGATGCCACCAACTGAGCCACCCAGGCATCCCTGTCTCAGTCAGCAGTTCTGGAACTCTCCTTTTGTAGAATATTACTTTGAAGTTGCAGAAACACTGTCTTCCTTTTATACTACCTAAAATGTATGCTGTCTCCCACACTGGACTTCAGTACTTCATGTGTAGGGCTTGTTCACTCAAACTCTCTTGTATTGTCCCATCCCCCAAGAGGTAATATTGTAGAGGCTCTATACACACACCTGTTAATTTATCCAGTGTCACCACAGCATGGCGGTTTAGAGCAGGGACTTGATGTCAGACAGACATAAGGTGAAGATTGAGCTCTGTCACTTGCAGGCACAGGGACCTTGGGCAAATCATTTCCCTTCTCTCTCAGTTTTGTCATCTGTAGGCTGGGAATAATTACAGTAATATAGATAAGACATTTAAGGAACAAGATATGGTGTCCTCACCTGCACCCCAATGTTTATAGCAGCAATGGCCACAATAGCCAAACTGTGGAAGGAGCCTCGGTGTCCAACGAAAGATGAATGGATAAAGAAGATGTGGTTTATGTATACAATGGAATATTACTCAGCCATTAGAAAGGACAAATACCCACCATTTGCTTCAACGTGGATGGAACTGGAGGGTATTATGCTGAGTGAAATAAGTCAATCGGAGAAGGACAAACATTATATGGTCTCATTCATTTGGGGAATATAAATAATAGTGAAAGGGAATATAAGGGAAGGGGGAAGAAATGTGTGGGAAATATCAGAAAGGGAGACAGAACGTAAAGACTGCTAACTCTGGGAAATGAACTAGGGGTGGTGGAAGGGGAGGAGGGCGGGGGTGGGAGTGATTGGGTGACGGGCACTGGGGGTTATTCTGTATGTTGGTAAATTGAACACCAATAAAAAAAATAAAAAATAAAAAAAAGATATGGTGTCCTGTCCTCACTTATCTGACCCAGGAATGAGATGTAACATGGGCCAAATCATATTCTTGCCAAAATAAGCTACATACAGAAAGCTTATAAAATTATTTTAAGCTATTTTCTCCAGATATCAGCCTTAAAATGGGAGCTGACTATAATTTAAAAAACAGGATTCATGATATCTAGTACCTTCAAGATCTGCCACATGCCACATATATTACGTATTTTATTTATTTCAGCTACTCTAAGTTATAGATTTAGAGCACATGATCAAGGAAGCAAAAAGCTGGAGTAAATGAAGAATAATTATGTTACAACTGCGATGCCGTAGGGGGCGCTGTCTGACTTGGTTTCATAATCTATATCTTTAAATAGAAATGCTGGGGCACCTGCCTGCCTGCCTAAGTAGAAAGAGCCTGCAACTCTTGATCTGGGGGGTTGTGAGTTTTAGCCCCACGTGGAGTATAGAGATTAAAAAATAAACTTAATAAATATGAGTACTGACATGTTCTAAAATAATTTATTTCTGACATGATCTTTGTTTTATTTATTTTTATTTTATTTTTGTAAAGATCTTTGTTTTAAGATACGATTTCTTGTTAAGAAATCAGAGTTGGGCAGCCCGGGTGGCTCAGCAGTTTAGCACCGCTGTCAGCCCAGGGCCTGATCCTGGAGTCCCGGGATTGAGTCCCATGTCAGGCTCTCTGCATGGGGCCTGCTTTTCCCTCTGCCTGTGTCTCTGCCCCTCTCTCTGTCTCTCATGAATAAATAAATAAAATCTTTAAAAAAAGAAAGAAAGAAATAAGAGTTCCGGGATCCCTGGGTGGCTCAGAGGTTTGGTGCCTGCCTTCCGCCCAGGGTGTGATCCTGGAGTCCTGGGATCGAGTTCCGCATCGGGCTCCCTACATGGGGCCTGCTTCTCCCTCTGCCTGTGTCTCTGCCTCTCTCTCTCTCTCTCTACCTCTCTCTCTGTGTGTGTGTGTGTATGTGTCTCTCATGAATAAATAAATAAAATCTTTAAAAAAAAAAAAAAAGCAAAAAAAGAAACCAGAGTTCCTTGGTAAAATGGCTGATCTTAGGTCTAGGGCAGGAAAAGTAAGAGTTGCTCAGGAAGTCTTTGTTCTAGAAAACAAATACATGCTCAAAGACCAATAAGGCCATGCCAGAAGGGATCACAAGAAGTTTAAAGAAATTTATATTATAGCAAATGTGGGACAACTTGACCATTAAAGAGAATAATCAAAATAAAGAATGAAAAATAATGGGGGCACTTGGGTAGTTCAGTCGATTAAGCATCTGATTCTTGATTTCAGCTCAGGTCATATCTCAGGGTCATGAGATTGAACCCCCTGTTGAGCTCTGTGCTGAGCACAGAATCTGGTTGAGATTCTCTTTCCCTCTCCCTCTGACCCTTCCCCTCTTTACACTCTCTAAATAAATAAATTAAAAAAAAAAAAAAGAGACAGACACCTGAGTGGCTCAGCGGTTGAGCGCCTGCCTTTGGCTCAGGGCATGATCCTGGAGTCCCAGGATCGAGTCCCATATCAGGCTCCCTGCATGGAGCCTGCTTCTCCTTCTGCATGTTATCTCCTCTTGTTATCTGCCTCTCTCTCCCTCTCTGTGTGTCTCACATGAATAAATAAATAAAATCTTTAAAGATAAATAAATAAAATGTTAAAGTCTTAAAAATTAATAAAAAATAATGAAAAATAATCCACTGGCTTTTGAAACATACGAGTCCATAATTAGAGAGAGAGGGAAGACAAGACAGAGTGTTAGAGGGAAGGAGAGTGAGAGAGATGAGAGGGCCAGGGATAAAAAGAAAGATTTCCTTTTAAAAGAATACCACCTCAGGGGCTCAGTTGAGCATCTAATTCCTGGTTTCAGCTCAGGTCATGCTCTCAAGGTTGTGAGATCCAGCCCCACATTGGGCTCCACACTCAGTGCAGAGTCTGCTTGAGATTCTCTCTCCCTCTCCTACTGCCCCTCCTTCCCATGCTCTCTCTCTCTCAAATAAATAAATAAATAAATAAATTATTTTTAAAAAAGGTTATATTGATTTATTCATGAGAGACCCAGAGAGAAGGCAAAGACATAGGGAGAGGGAGCAGCAGGCCCCCCTCAGGAAGCCTGATGTGGGACTCGATCCCAGAACCCTGGGATCATGCCCAGAACCAAAGGCAAATGCTCAACTGTTGAGCCACCCAGGAGTCCCTAAATAAATAAATCTTAAAAAAAAATAATTTAAAAACATGACAATACCAACTCACTTATCATGGTGAGCATTGCATAATGTATAGAATTGTGGAATCATTATGTTGTACACCTGAAACTAATATAGCATTGTTTGTCAAGTACACTTAATTTTTTAAAAAATGGATACCCTGGGAGCACCTGGGTTGCTCAGTCAAATATCTGCCTTTGGCCCAGGTGGTGATCCCGACCCCACATTGGGCTCCCTGCTCAGCTGGGAGTCTGCTTCTCCCTCTACCCCTCACCCTACTCGTGCTTGCTCTCTCTCGCTCACTCTGCCTCTCAAGTAAATAAAATCTTTTAAAAAATGGATACCCTGGGATAAAATTACATTATCCTTAATAAATTCTAGCTAGGCATTGTTGACTGTCACAGTCTCTAATGTTCAAAAAATTTAAAAAGATATAAAAACTACCAGCCTATAAAGGGGGAAACAACATTAACATTTATGAAGTCTTGTCAAAATGCTTAACCTGAACTGATTCAATTATGTTGCGTGATCTACCCTTTAGTTGATTGGAAATATAGGAACACATTAAATGACACTATAATAAAAGAGTAATCCAGAAGGTGCAACAATCTACAAGATAACTTTTCAAAAAGCCAATGTCATAAGGGAAAAAGGTGGGAAATAGATGTGTCGTAGATTAAAAGAATATGAAGAGACATAATATCGATACAACATAAGTGCAATGCACGATACTTATTCTAAAAACTATAAAAGACATTTGGGACAATTGGGGAGATATGAATATAGACTAGATGTATAATGCTATTATGATATTTTCTAAAAGTTTTTATTTATTTATGTGAGAGAAAGAACACAAGCCAGGGGGAGGGGCAGAGGGAGAGGAAGAAGCAGATTCTCGCCGAGCTGGGAGCCCAACTCAGGGTTTGATCCTAGGATCCAGGTCAGGATCATGACCTGAACCGAAGGCAGATGCTTAACCAACTGAGCCACTCAGGCACCCCTATTATGACATTATTGTTTTGTTGTTGTTGTTTTAAAGATTTTATCCATTCATTCATGAGAGAGAGAGAGAGAGAGAGGCAGAGACACAGGCAGAAGGAGAAGCAGGCTCCCTGGGGGAGCCGGATGTAGGACTCGATCCCAGGTCTCCAGGATCACGCCCTGGGCTAAAGGCGGCGCTAAACCGCTGAGCCACCCGGGCTGCCCTATGATATTATTGTTAATTGTTTTTAGATGTGGCAATAACATTGTGGTTATGAAGGAACATTTCCTTTTTGAAGGAGATGTCTGATGAAAATAGTTATAAGTGTCATGACAACTAATTTTCACAAGGTTCAGGAGACAGAGAAAACAAATATGGCAACATCTAATTTTTTAAAAATATAGGTGAAAAAATATATAGGTGAAAGATGTACGAAGACCATTATCCTAGTATTCCTTCACTTTTCCTGAGTATGTGAAGTGATTTGATAATAAAAAGAAATTGGTTAAGGAAAGGATATAAAAACAAGTATTTCCAGACATGGTATATGTTCACATCATGAAATTCATTTTCAAGGAAATTATATAAAATGTCACTAATACTTGTAATACACTTAAGGGGATTTCTAAATAAATTTGAGGACTTTGTAAAGCACCAGATTTATGTTCTGCAATTTATACACCCCAACAAAGTTATTCTTGTGCCTGGGGAAGTCTGTATACGATACTGGTTAAAACAGGTAGAGGCTTGGGACGCCTGGGTGGCTCAGTGGTTGAGCATCTGCCTTCAGCTCAGGTTATGATCCTGGGTCTGGGGATTGAGTCCCCGCATTGGGCTCCCTGCAGGGAGCCTGCTTCTCCCTCTCTCTGTGTCTCTGCCTCTTTCTCTGTGTCTCTCATGAATAAATAAAAATCATTAAAAAACAAAAACAAACAACAAAAAACCAGGTAGAGGCAGGATCACTAAAATCCTTTTAAGGATTTGCTCTCAACAGAAAACTCAAGCATATCCAGCAGAAATATTGTATATAGCTAGTACATGTTATCTCCTCTTGTTATACCCATCAAATTTCTGGAGAGAATGATGGAAATGAAAAACATTGGGACTATAAAACCAAAGAGAAACTCACTTCAAAAAGATCCAGTACAACCATTCCCTAATCTTTCCCTTTCCCTTCATGAAGGGTTGAGATAGGCAGGAAACATGACAAACACCTTTTATTTCATGCTTACTACTTAGTGTGGCTCATAAAACAAAAATACTTAGCAAGTGTCCTTCAGCTAAATAATTAGCAAACCTTCTGATAAGCAATAGGTACAAACCAAACACGGATGCTCGAAGTAGAGTATAGTAGTTACATGTTCATGCTAGAACTGAAAATTGCTTATATTTGAAATGTGCAATTTAAAATGCTAAATGAGGGCAGACCCGGTGGTTCAGCAGTTTAGCACCGCCTTCAGCCTGGGGCGTGATCCTGGAGTCCCAGGATCGAGTCCCACGTCGGGCTCCCTGCACGGAGCCTGCTTTTCCCTCTGCTTGTGTCTCTGCCTCTCTCTGTGTGTCTCTCATGAATAAATAAATAAAATCTTTTTAAAAATAAAATAAAATGTTAAATTATTTTTTTAAAATCCCAATCAACACCTGGTGCCAAAACCTGCACTCTATCACAAGGTCTGAGGTATGTCATGAAATGATTAAATATGAGAATTTTTTTGTATATTTTTTATTGGAGTTCGATTTGCCAACATATAGTATAACACCCAGTGCTCATCCTGTCAAGTGCCCCCCTTAATGCCCGTCACCCAGTCACCCCATCCCCCTGCCCACCTCCCCTTCCACTACCCTTGTTCGTTTCCCAGAGAGGATTTCCTCAGTTAGGTGATTATGGACTTATCACTGGGTTCCATTTAGTCACAAACACAAGGGACAGAATCTAAAGCAAACATTATTATATCTCTATTGAAATCATTGAAATTCTTCTTTTATTCAGCAAAAGATTTACCTACTCAGGTTAACACAAAAATGTCTACATTACTAGAGCCCCACATCAGGGGTGCTGTATCTAAGGATAAGCAGATCTGAGAACAAAATTAGAAGTGTGTGTGTGAGTGTGTGCACTCACACATTTGAGCCTCGTAAGCCATCTAACTTTGAGTGTAATGTTCAGAACAATCAATGTGAAATTCACAGTTATGAAAGCACTTTGAAAAGTCATGCCCTCACACACTTTGCGCACAAAAATTTTACTTAGTGGCAATTTTCATTTTCCAAGTCTTTCTTTTTAAAGATTTTATTTATTTATTCATGAGAGACAGAGAGAGAGAGAGAGAGAGAGGCAGAGACACAGGCAGAGGGAGAAGCAGGCTTCATGCAGGAAGCCCAGTGTGAGACCCGATCCCGGGACTCCAGGATCAAGCCCTGGGCTGAAGGTGGCGCTAAATAGCGGAGCCACCAGGGCTGCCCAAATAAAATCTTAAAAAGGGGGGTGGGGGGGCAGCCCAGGTGGCTCAGCGGTTTAGTGCTGCCTTCAGCCCAGGGTGTGAGTCCCAGGTCGGGCTCCCTGCATGGAGCCGGCTTCTCCCTCTGCCTATGTCTCTGGCTCTCTCTGTGTCTCTCATGAATAAATAAATAAAATCTTTAAAAAAAAGGAATAATTCACCAGAGATGTCCATGCCCAAATCCCCATATCCTGTGACTATGTTAAGTACCAAAAAAGGGCTTGGCTGGGGCACCTGGGTGGGCCAGTCAGTTAAGGGGCTGATTTCAGCTCAGGTTGTGATTTTGGGATCATGGGATCAAGCTCTGAGTTGGGCTCTGCGGTCAGTGGGGAGTATGCTTGAGATTCTCTCTCCCTCTCCTTCTGCCCCTCCACCCACCCCCCTGACTAGTGCTTGCTTGCTCTCTCTCTCTCTCTCTAATAAATAAATAAAATCTTAAAAAAAGGAGTTGGAAGATATAATTAAGGTTATAGACCTTAACATACAGAGATTATCCTGGGCTAGCAGGGTGGGGCCAATCTAAGCACATGAGCATCTTAAAAGCAGAGAACTTGGGGTGCCTGGGTGGCTCAAACAGTTAAGTGTCTGCCTTCGGCTCAGGTCACGATACTGGAGTCCTGGGATCAAGCCCCACATGGAGCTCCCTGTTCAGCAGAGAGTCTGCCTCTCTCTTTCCCTCTGCCTGCCATTCCCCCACTTGTGTGCTCTCTCTGTCAAATATATAAATAAAATCTTAAAAAAAAAGCAGAGAACTTCACCTGGCTGGAGGCGATAGAGGTGAGGCAGAAGGAGCAGTTGGAGAGATGCAGATGGTGAGAGGGACTCCACCCTCAGCTGTGGCTGAAGGAAGGCCACATGAAAAGCATGAGAAGGAATGAGGGCAGTTTCTGGAAGCAAAAACTGCCTCCCAGCTGACATACAACAAGGAAATGAGGTCCTCAGCCCCCAAAATGCAAGAAACTAAGTTTAGCTAAAAACATGAATCAGCTTGGTAGTGAATTCATTCCCAAAGTCTCTAGAAAGAACAGCCCTGCTGACTCCTTGATTTCAGCCACGCCACAGTGTGAACAGAGGATCTAGCGGAGCTAATTACCTAGACTGCTGACCTACAGAACCAGGAGATAAGGAATTTGCGTTAAGTGACTAAGTCTGTGGTAATTTGTAATGGCAGCAATGGCAAATTCATACATGCTGTGTTGGGGAGGAGGATTCTGAGCCTAGATCTGGGGACTGTGGGAAAATGCTTATTGACTGATCAAAGATATGTGCCATGGAAACAACATAGACATGGCTTATATGGGTCTTCATTTGTCACCCACGATCTACATGCTGTGCTCAGGAGTAGAAATTACCTAGCTATTCCTTCTGCCTGCACAGCCTTGCCCCCAGATATCTGTAAAGGCTTCTCATTTTCTTCTGTCCTACACTCAAGACCAATTCACCATGGGTCTTTACTGCCCACCCTCACTAAAATTTCATCTCTTGGGGCACCTGGGTAGCTAGGTGGTTGAGCACCTGCCTTTGGCTCAGGTCGTGATCCTGGAGTCCTGGGATCAAGTCCCGCATCAGGCTCCCTGGAGCCTGCTTCTCCCTCTGCCTCTGCCTCTCTCTGTGTGTCTCTCATGAATAAATAAATAAAAATCTTTTAAAAATTTTATCTCTTGACCTTCTGGAAACATTCTACTCCATTTCCCTGCTCCATTTTCCCCCTTTAGCTCTTCTCATCCTGTCATACCCTTATTTACTTGGCTTACTACTTGTGTCCCCACCAGTAGAAAGTAAGCCCCATGAAGTCAGAGGTTTTTGTGTCTTTTGTTTGACAGTTTATTCCCAGAACCTAGAACAGTGCCTAGAGCATAAATATCTGTTGAAATTGGCACCAAGATGAGGAGACCCTTTTTTTTTCTGGATTGTCAAGTGCACACATCCCAGCCTACCACAGTCATCTTATATGGAGGGACCCTCAAGGAGGCCGGTTGGCGCAGAGTACAGAAGGCATAACCACAGTGACCACACATTCCCATGGTGGAGCTCTGCTCTTCCATCACAGCTGGCAGCATGGATGGGAGCAAGTCACCACACCCTCTTCAGGTCTAGGGAGGACTGGAGGAGAACGTGTTTATGATACGCAAATGATCCTTGTTGCGCTAGTTCTTTCACCTGGAAGGAAGTGGACCACATGACAAAGTTGGCTGTCTTCCCACCCAGCTCTGCCCCCGATGCTGTAGCACAGGGAAGCCCTTAGGATTCTGTGCCACTGCTGGTGCTTCGACATGTAAGACCTTCTCACTTCAAGTTGCAACCAAGTATGGCTATCTTTTGATTAAATGCTAAAATAACCAAATTAACTCAACTAAAGGATGTGGGCCGCAGACACCAAGCTCACAAAAAGAAAGGCTGGAGCATTCCCAAGGATGATGGGATTTCATCAGGTTTACAAAGTCAGTGGCCAGCATTACAAAATAACATTTGCCCCACCAAAGACTGTTGATTTCAGAGTCAACTTGCTTAGACACAAGCAGCCCTCTTGCTGGATAGAGCGCAGATTAAGGCCTGGC
Organism: Canis aureus; assembly: GCF_053574225.1. Taxonomy (NCBI): domain Eukaryota; kingdom Metazoa; phylum Chordata; class Mammalia; order Carnivora; family Canidae; genus Canis; species Canis aureus. The sequence goes on along the minus strand of NC_135649.1, from coordinate 31,956,127 downwards.
TCCAGGCCTGGGAATGTCCTGGTGAGCCCCTTAAATGAAGTTCTCCAGAAGCAGGTTCCCATGGGGAAATGGGATTGGAAAGTGAGTTTTCAGATGGGTAAGCAGTCACCTGACTCCAGGTGGCCACTAAAGGGCACTTTGGTTTGGGGCAGTTGAGGCACTGAACTTGGTCCTACATGATCTGGCATCTGAAGTAGTCTTTTCAACAGTCCCTGCACATACGTGCTTACAGGTCAAGAACCACCCGCATTCACTGCCGAGCTTGAACCAGAAACTGCAATGACATGGGTACGCTTTTCTGATAAAGCACTTTTGCGTCTGATTTTGATCAAAATCAGAGACTACATGGATCAGATTCAACAATCATACCATATCCTGCACAACTCTGTCATGTGCATCTTCTTTTGGACTTCTTCAGAGCCAGTTGCTCCTCTACTATATGTTCCCTTTTGGGAGGGGCTGGGGCTGTCCTTCTCTGCGTGTTTCTCTGAGCACTGTATTGACCTCAAAGGGGGAGATAATTATGTTCAGATATGCAGGGGTCCCTTCCTTTTTTTAAAAAAAATATTTTATTTATTCATGAGTGACAAACACAGAGAGAGCAAGGTAGAGACACAGGCAGAAGGAGAAGCAGGCTCTATGCAGGGAGCCCGACGTGGGACTCGATCCCAGGACTCCAGGACCACGCCTTGGGCCAAAGGCAGGTGCTAAACCGCTGAGCTACCCAGGGATCCCTACAGGAGTCCCTTCCTTAAGAAATTACATACATGGGCAGCCTGGGTGGCTCAGCAGTTTAGCACCGCCTTTGGCCCAGGGCGTGATCCTGGAGACGCAGATCGAGTCCCAGGTCAGGCTCCCTGTGTGGAGCCTGCTTCTCCCTCTGCCTGTGTCTCTGCCTCTATCTCTCTCTCTCTGTGTCTCTCATGAATAAATAAATCTTTTAAATAAAAAAAAAAGAAATTGCATACAGGCAGACAGGACTCCCATAGACATGTACATTCTTTTTTTTATTATTAAGATTTTATTATTTGACAGAGGGCACAAGCAGGGGGAGCAGCAAGCAGAGGGAGAGGGAGAAGCAGGCATGAGGTTTGATCCCAGGACCCCAGAATCATGACCCGAGCTGAAGGCAGATGCCCAACCAACTAAGCCAACCAGGCACCTCAGACATGTACATTCTTTCTATAGATTTCCTAAGTGCTTGCAGACAGCAATTAGCTGTGAGAAATTTGGGAAATTTGGAAAAGAAAGAATATGTTGCTTTCAATGCCTGTCTTATAACTTAAAAAAAATCATTGGTTATTCCTGAAACTCTTTTATTTTTTAAAAAAGATTTTATTTAGTTTATTCATGAGAAACACAGAAAAAGGCAGAGACATAGGCAGAGGGAGAAGCAGGCTCCCCCGCCGAGATAGCCCGATGCGGGACTCAATCCCAGAACTCCAGGATCATGACCTGAGCCAAAGGCAGATGCTCAACCACTGAACCACCCAGGCACCGCCCTGAAACTCTTTTAAAATTCATTTTGTTACTTCTCCTTTTTAAAAAAAAGATTTTACTTATTTATTCATGAGAGACACAGAGAGAGAGGTAGAGACACAGGCAGAGGGAGAAGCAGGCTCCCTGCAGGGAGCATGATGTGGGACTCGATCCCACAACTCCAGGATCACAGCCTGGGTCAAAGGCAGACGCTCAACCGCTGAGCCACCCAGGTGTCCCAAACTTTGTCAATTCTGTGAAATACTGTGCTGCAGAAGGAAATAGCATTACCTTTGCTTAGAAATGTCTGCCTGAATACAACATCATCAAATGATACAAGAAAGAAACACCATCTGGGATGAGCACTGGGTGATATGCTATATGTTGGCAAATTGAAATCCAATAAAAATAATTAAAATTAAAAAATTAAAAAATTAAATGCTTCTTAGGGGGACAGCCTGGGTGGCCCAGTGGTTTAGTACCACCCTCAGCCCAGGGTGTGATCCTGGAGTCCCGGGATCGAGTCCCACATCGGGCTCCCTGCATGGAGCCTGCTTCTCCCTCTGTCTGTGTCTCTGCCTCTCTCTGTGTATCTCTCACAAATACATAAAATCTTTAAAAATAAAATAAAATAAAATAAAATAAAATAAAATAAAATAAAATGCATTTTACGGGGCATTTGGGTAGCTCAGTGGGTTAAGCATCTGACTCTTGATCTCAGCTGAGGTCTTGATCCCAAGGTCATGAGTTTAAGCCCCATATTGGGCTCAAGACTGGGTGTGGAGCCTACTTTAAAAACTTAATTAATTAAAAAAATAATAGAATGCATTTTAGGGAGGAAAAAGAACTGGATTGGTATTAGAGTGTTTCTGATTCTCTGCAAGCCTATCTAGATACTCTACAATAATTATCAGAAACAGAAAGGTAAAAAATACTGCTATCATGCTTACATTCATTACAAGCCCCCCAAAGAGTTTAACTTCCAGAGGGAAAGCTCACATTTCTCAAGTTTAAGCAATCAAAGTATAAAGCATTAGATACTTTCTTCCTTAAAAGTGGTTTGATCAATTTAATTTGGAAAGGAAATATGGAGGTTTTTCCACTGGATATTTAAAACGTTTTTCAGGGGTGCTGGGTGGCTCAGCTGGTTAAGTGTCTGCCTTCAAATCTGGTCATAATCCCAGGGTTCTGGGATTGAGCCCCATATCATGATGGCTCCCTGCTCAGTGGGGGGCCTGCTTCTCCCTCTCCCTCTGCCTGCTACTCCCCCTGCTTGTGCACACTCTCTCTCTTTCAATACATAAATAAAATCTTAAAAAAAAAAGATATGAGCCAGGAGTCCAACTGTGCCCGCTCCTGTGGAGACAGAGACAGGAGTTTTCAACCCAAGTTAGGGGCTCTGGACAAGACATCAAGATTCCCAGGGAAAGGGGCACCTGGGTGGCTCAACGGTTGGGCGTCTGCCTTTGGCTCAGGACGTGATCCTGTGGCTGGGATCGAGTCCCACGTCAGGCTCCTTGCTGAGAGCCTGCTTCTCTCACTGCCTGTGTGTCTCTCTCTCTGTGTCTATCATGAATAAATGAATAAAATCTTAAAAAAAGACCAATAAAAAATAAAAGATTCCCAGGGAAACCACAAAAAGGCCACACTTTAGGGTGAAAGAGTGTATGCCTGGACCAAGAGATTCTCCCTAAAAGAACGGGAAAACTGAAACAGACATGCTAAAAAAGGATAAATTTGTCAGTAATGTAACTACTTGCTAAAACAAACCACAACATAGTTTAGGGGTACGCTCAAAAGAATTTTGGAGGGGATCCCTGGGTGGGTCAGCGGTTTAGCGCCTGCCTTTGGCCCAGGGCGTGATCCTGGAGTCCCGGGATCCAGTCCAACATCGGGCTCCCTGCATGGTGGAAATATTAGGTGAGAATTATGCGTTGGGGATATCACACACATTCAAAATTCTTTAACTACCAAGTGCCTTAGTCAATGTTCTGTTGAGACATTTCTTGCACCTCTGATTTTTATCTTCCTTTTTGTGGTCCTATTATGAAGACCCGATATGGAATTTGTCACTAGTGGGGGCTGATTATTAGCTCAGGCTGGATTTTTACATGAGTTAATTTGAGATACTTTTTCATTGGCTCAGTCAGTGATGGCTCATTTGTGGCTCAATAACATCAAGGGGTGATTGTCTGAGATTAGAAAAAAAGCTTAAATTGTCTCAAAGGATAATTTGAAAATAACAAAACAAAAAAAAAGAATAAGAAAAGAGACACCTGGTGGCTCAGTCACTTAAGTGACCAACTCTTGATTTTGGCTCAGGTCATGATCTCAGGGTCCTGGGATGGAGCCCCACTCAGTGGGGAGTTGGATTGAGATTCTCTCTCTCTCTCTCTCTCTCTCTCTGTCTCTGTCCTCCTCCATGACCACACCCCCAACCAGCCCCACACCCATACTCTCTCTCTGGCTTTCTAATACATAAATAAACATTTTAAAAAAAGAATAAGAAAAAGAGGAAAAGAAAACTCAGGATGGGTTTGCTAGCTTTGCTGCATGCACAGTGTATTTTGTGATGGAAAGGGGCTGCAAAGTGCACATGGAGAGGCCATACAGGCAGCCCAACAAAGCAGGCCCCTGAGACCAGGGCTCCCAGGAGGTGTGGCCAAGGCTAGGGAGGCCCCTCTGCTCTGTCAAGAAGGCAAAGCAAACTCAGAGGAAAAGATACTCTTAGTGTGGGTGGGTTGATTTTCCTTCCATGGGCTTGCATAGTGCTCCCTCAGTGAGGTTCTGAAAGGCAAAGGAGCCACAAGAAACAAATGAGGAAAAACACCTAATGTTCTCATCCATTTCCAAACTCTACAGCATGAATTTTTGTAGAAAAATTTCCCCACTTTTATTAAGATATAATTGACATGCAGCCCTGTGTAAGTTTAGCAAGTAAGCATAATAATCTGATTTACATATACTGTGAAATGATTAGCAAGGTAAGTTTAGTTACCATCCATCATGTCCTAGAGATGCGAAGAGAAAAAGAAAACAATGTTTGTGAGAACAACTTTTAGGATTGAACCTCTTACTAATTTCCATATGTGCCCTACAGCAGTAGAGCCTATAGACATGCATTGTTCGTTCATTGCATCCCCACTATTTATTTATCTTAACGTGCAAGTTTGTACCTTTTTAAAATATTTTATTTATTTATTCATGAGAGACAGAGAGAGGGAGAGAGAGAGAGAGAGGCAGAGGGAGAGGCAGGCTCCATGCAGGGAGCCCAATGTGGGACTCGATCCCGGTACCCCAGGATCATGACCTGAGCCAAAGGCAGATGCTCAATCGCTGAGCCACCCAGGTGCCCCAAGTTTGTACCTTTTGACCACCTTCACCCAATTCCACCTCCCAACCTCCTCTGGTAACCACAAATCTGATCTCCTTTTCTATGAGATTAGGGGGGGTTGTTTTTGTTTCACATTCCACATATAACAGATGGTAACATGTTACTATAAAGAAAATGTTGATGGATCCCTCCCTCTATTTGGCAAACACAGTAAGAGTTTTTTTTTTTTTAAGAGTTGTTTTATGAAACCAGTATTGGAAATATAGAACTAGTATGAGCCTGTACCTCAGTGGGCCTGCTTTGTGCTTTAGTTATTTATGCACATTTGACCCCCAGAAACTTGGGTCCCCCCAAAATGAGCTCCAAGACACTGGCTTTTTTAGCCAACATGCTCATGCAGCAGAAGGACCAAATAGGAAGACAGGAGAGGGGAAAAGAGGCGACAGACAGGGAGAGGCTTCAGCTTAGATACTCCATTGAGTCAGCCTAGGTCAGCATGAGGCCTCCTTTCAGTTGGGCAGCCCTCCACACCCAAACATCCATGTCACCAAGGCCAATATGAACCAGGGTAAAACCTCCTCTGGGGGTAATTCCTGCCTCCCACACTAAGTGTGAGGGGCCCTTTTTGTTTTTTGCACTATGGCTGCCAATTGTTTCATTTTAGCCCATTAAGCGGAGCTTCCTCCCCAGCAGAACATTGCAGGTAGCCAGGCAGCCTCCTTTTCCTTGGCTCCAGGGTTAGGTCCTTAGGGAAAGACAGCCTGGGCCTGGGCCTGGGTCTGTGTGTGTGTATGTGTGTGTTGGGAGGGAATACGGAGCCCCCCCTTGGCACTCCCATTTGACCTTTTCTGTCTTTATCATTGTGTGGATGGTTACCAGCAAAGCCAGGGGTAAGTTGTCCTCCTGTCAGGGTGATATTGTGCTGCCTTCCCCTAGAGCACACCAGTCCTCCTCCTCATCGTGATCCCCTTTGAAAAGATCCAATGCAATTGATAAACTTTAGGCAGACTCATTAAAAAGAGAGAGGGCAGAAGTCAGAAATGAAAGAGGAGAAATAACTGACACCACAGAAATACAAGAATTATAAGAGAATATTATGAAAAACTATACGCCAACAAATTGAACAACCTAGAAGAAATGGATAGATTCCTAGAAACATAAAAACTTCCAAAACTGAGTCAGGAAGAAATAGAAAATTTATTTTTTAAGATTTTATTTTATTTATTTATTTATTTATTTATTTATTTATTTATTTATTTATTTATTTATTTATTTGACAGAGAAAGGGAGAGAGAGAAGAAGCAGGCAGAGTGACAGGGAGAAGGAAATGCAGGCTCCCCACTGAGCAGAGAGCCCCATGTGGGGTTTGTGGGGCTGGATCCTAGTATTCTGGGATCATGATCTGAGCTGAAGGCAGAAGCTTAACCGACTGAGCCAGCCAGGTGCTCCAGAAATGGAAAATTTAAATAGACCAATTACCAGCAACGAAATTAAATTACTATTCAAAAAACTGCCAACAAACAAAAGTCCAGGACCAGACAGCTTCACAAGTGAATACTATCAAACATTTATTTTTATTTATTCTTAATTTTTTTCCTAAAGATTGTATTTATTTATTCATGAGAGACACAGAGAGGCAGAGACACAGGCAGAGGGGGAAGCAGGCTCCCCACAGGAAGCCCGATGCGGGACTCCATCTCAGGAGCCCAGGATCACGCCCTGAGCCAAAGGCAGATGTTCAACCACTGAGCCACCCAGGTGCCCACTATCAAACATTTAAAGAAGACTTAATACCTATTCTTGGGACACCTGGGTGGCTCAGCAGTTGGGCATCTGCCTTTGGCTCAGGGTGTGATCCTGGAGTCGTAGGATTGAGTCCCGCATTGGGTTCCCTGCATGGCGCCTGCTTCTCCCTCTGCCTGTGTCTCTGCCTCTCTCTGTGTGTCTCTCATGAGTAAATAAATAAAATCTTTTCAAAAAACACTTATTCTTGAACTTTTCAAAAAAATAGAAGGAAGGCTTCCATTTTCATTCTAAGAGGCCAGCATTACCCTGATACCAAAACCAGATAAAGACACTCCAGAAAAAAGAGAACTACAGGCCAATATCTCTGATGAGCATAGATACAAAATCTCAACAAAATACTGGCAAAACACATCTAACATTACATTAAAAAAATCATTCATCATAATCAAGTGGTATTTATGCCCAGGATGCAAGAGTGGTACAGTATTCACAAACCAATCAATATGATACATCACATCAATAAGAGAAAAGATAAAAACATCATGATCATTTCAATAGCCACAAAAAAGTACGGGACAGAGTACAACATCTATTCATGACAAAAACCCTCAACAAAGTAGGTTTAGAGGGAACATACCTTAACATCATAAAGGCCTTATACGAAAAATCCACAGTTAACACCATACTCAATGGTGAAAACCTGAGAGCTTTCCCCTAAGATCAGGAACAAGACAAGGATGTCCACTCTCTCCACTTTTTTTTTTTCTTTTTGGAGAAAAAGTACACAGGAGGGGCAGGAAGGGCAGAGGGGGAGAGAGAGAGAGAAAGAGAATTTTATGCAGACTCGAAGCCCAGGATGGAACGAGGTCAGATGCCAAACCCACTGGGTTTGCAGGTGCCCCAACTCTCAGTGGTTGAGCATCTGCCTTCATCTCAGGGTGTGATCCCTGGGTCCCAGCATCAAGTCCTGCATCGGGCTCCCAACAGGCAGCCTGCTTCTCCCTCTGCCTGTGTCTCTGCCTCTGTCTCTGTGTCTCTCATGAAAAAATAAAATCTTTTTTAAAAGGCTCCCCCCAAAACTGCTAAAACTGAGAAATGAATTCAATAAGGTCGCAGGACACCAAATCAATATATAGGAATCTGTTGCATTTCTATACAATAATAATGAAATAGCAGAAAGAAATGAAAAAGATCCCATTTACAATTGCACTAAAAATAATAAAATACCTAGGAATAAACTTAACCAAGGAGGTGAAAGACCTGTATTCTGAAAACTATAAAACACTGATGAAGAAATTGAAGATGACAAAAACAAATGGAAAGAGAGTCTATTCTCCTGGGTTGGAAGAACAAATATTGTTAAAATATGCATACTACCCAAAGCAATCTAATTTAATACAATCCCTATAAAATACCAACAGCATTTTTCACAGAACTAGAACAAACAATCCTAAAGTTTGTAGGGAACCACAAAACTTTTGAGTAGTCAAAGCAATTTTGAAAGAGAAGAACAAAACTGGAAGTATCCCCCAAAATACAAAAACAGTAATTCAAAGGGATACGTGCACCCCTATGTTTATTTTTTTAGTTTTTTAGAAGATTTTATTTATTTATTTGAGAGAGAGAGAGTATGTTCAAGCAAGCAAGTGGGGGAGGGAGAGGGTAGAGGGTTGGAGAGGGCAGAGGGACAAGCAGATTCCCTGCTGAGTGAGGAGCCTGAGGAGGGGCTCAATCCCAGGACCCTGAGATCATGACCTGAGCCAAAGCCAGACACTTAACCAACTGAACAACCCAGGTATCCCTGCACCCCTATAATTATAGCTGCATTATTTACAATAACCAAATTAGGGAAGCAGCCCAAGTGCCCATTGATAGATGAATGGATAGAGAAGATATAGGGTGTATGTGTCTATGTGTGTGTGTGTGTGTGTGTGTGTGTGTGTATATGTATGTGTATGTGTATATGTGTGTATATATATGTGTGTGTGTGTGTGTATATATATATATATATATATATATATACATATATGAGTATTAGCCATAAAAAAGAATGAAATCTTGCCATTTGCAATAACATGTATGGAGCTGGAGAGTATTATGCTAAGTGAAATAAGTTAGTCAGACAAAGACAAATACAATATGATTTCACTCATGTATGGAATTTTAAAAAATATTTTTTGAAGATTATTTAATTAAAATCTTTAAAAAAAAAAAAAAAGAGCGTGGGGGGGATCCCTGGGTGCTTCAGAGGTTTGGTGCCTGCCTTCTGCCCAGGGCATGAACCTGGGTTCCCGGGTCCGGCTTTCTGCATGGGGCCTGCTTCTCCCTCTGCCTGTGTCTCTGCCTCTCTGTGTGTGTGTGTCTCTCATGAATAAATAAAATATTTTTTAAAAAAATATAGACATAAAGAGAGAGGCAGAGACACAGCCTTGACTCCGGGATCACGCCCTGAGCCAAAGGCAGATGCTCAACCGCTGAGCCAACCAGGAGTCCCTCATGTATGGACTTTGACAAACAATAGGAACAAAGAAGAGATAAACCAAAAAACACTCAACTATAGAGAACAAGCTGATGGTTACTGGGGAAGGGGGTGGGGGATGGGGAAACGGGATGACGAATAAGAGTACACTCATCTTGGTGAGCACTGAGTAAGGTATAGAATTGTTGAATCACCATGTTGTACACCCGAAACTAATATCACACTCTATGTTAACCATACTGGAATTAAAATTTTTTAAAGTGCAGGCATAAGTTTTGACTCCTCCCAAATTTACCTACCTCTTGTTTACTGGAAGTCTTACTGATTAACAGGCGATTAATGCATATTTTGTATATATATGAATGTATCACACCCTGTGTTCTTACAGTACAGTAAGCCAGAGAAAAAACGTTATTAAGAACATCATAAGGAAAAAAAATAAAAAAAGAACATTTTAAGGAAGAGAAGATACTTTACCGTACTGAATGTATATTTATTGAGAACAGTCCGTATGTAGGCGGGCCTGGCGGCCAGGCGGGGAGGGGAGGGGCAGGGGGGGGCTGGCTCTGTCCCGTCCCGGTGGTGATGCTCTGCAGCCGGGGAGCTCCTGCAGCTGCCCTACCAGTCGCCGGGCGGCTGCAGCCCCACAGGAGCGCACTCGGGCTCTGGGATGCCGTGGGCCCCGGCGCCCTTGGCGCCCTCGTGGGGAAGGGTCTGAGCCTGGCCCAGAGCGTGGGGAGGTGCCCTGCAACCTGCTGCAGCCCGCAGCCTGCTGCATTCCGCAGCCAGCTGGGGGGCCTCCAGCGGCAGGGGGCCTGGGGGACCCAGGGGCTCCCTGCCAGCGCTACCATTGACCTCCCGGGGTGTTCATCTCATCTTCAGTCCAGGCTCCTGGCTGCCAGCCTCTGACGCTGGCCCGGACGAAGCAGTCAGCACTCGCGGGTCCTGCAGCCCTGCCTGCCCTGGGCGCCCCAGGACTGCAGCTGGCCCTGGTGGCTCCCCTCCCCCCGCCCGTGCTCGTACTCGGAGCGCAGCGGGTATGATGTCTGGCCCGACCTTACACTCAGTCCCTGGAGACCACTGGGCGGTTGTGAATAAATGGCTTGTGGTTTTTGCTATCAACTCTTTAAACAAATAAACAAAACGCATAGGAGTGGACCCACACAGCTAAAACTCTGTGTTTACCTCATTTTGCCTGTCTTCGGAATCTCTCCTGTTTATGTGGATTCCCTATAGGTGTGCGATGCCAGCCAGAAAAAATTCTGAGAGGTGGAGAAAAACTTTTCTTCCACAAGAGCTGAGCACCACCCCAGCCGCCCTCCAGGTAATAGAAGATTAATGGGAGAAAAACAGAAATTTAATAAGATGTGAGCCTCCTCTATACATTTCAGAGAACCCCCAAAACTAAGTAAGTCCCCCAGAATGGTGCCAGCCACACCTTACATTACCGTCTCCAACTTAAGACAAAAGATTATATTGGGGAATTGGGGACGCCAGTTTTGTGAAGTTTTCCAGGGAAGTGCTGTGACTAGGATACACTTGTTATGCAGATTTAAATTGTACCTTCTCTGGCTGATTAGTTTCTAGTACCTGAGACACCCCCTCCTTCGAGCTTCTTCGAGGGAGCCATCCTTCAAATCTCCAAATGGAGATTTTAAACCTCTCTTATGAAAAAACGGCTTCTGCTCAGGTTTCAGATTTTTTTTCCTGTGCCTGCAGTTTCTGAAAAATAATCGTCCTAAAATAATCCTTATGCCAAAGAGGCATATTTTGGGGTGGCAAATTCCGCTCCCCTTTAGTACTCAGAATCACCAGCTTAGCCATAGGAAGCTCCCCTGATGTAGTCCATTATCCGGTTGGTGGGGGTCAGCCCACCCGCAGGGCAAGGTCCACAGGTCTCCTCCGTCTGGCAGGGGCCTAGAGGGGGACCAGCCAGGAAGGCTGCCCTCCTTCAACAGGCAGCCTTGGGCCTGCATTCGCTCAGCTCAGGCACTACGTGTTGCCAGGTGACTGGGACACGGGATGAGACCACGACAAAAACACACTAGAATACAACGCAGAGAAATGTGACACCGAACTGAGATGGAGGCATTTACAATAAAAAAAATTAATTTATTATATTTATTATTTTTTGGCACTTCCAATTTAGACTCCCGACCTAGATCGTTTATTTGCCAGTTTATTTGCCAGTCGGCTAGCCTAATGACTGGGTGGGTGGATCCCTTATCAATTTCGGGATCATGGGGCAGCCCGGGTGGCTCAGCGGTTTAGCGCTGCCTTCAGCCCAGGGCGCGATCCTGGAGACCTGGGATCTAGTCCCACATCAGGCTCCCTGCATGGAGCCTGCTTCTCCCTCTGCCTGTGTCTCTGACTCTCTCTGTGTCTCTCATGAACAAATAAATAAAATATTAAAAAAAATTCGGGATCACTTCCCAAATCCTTCCCTTTCCTTATGACCATTTGGTAGTAAGTTAGAGGAATCTGAGGACTGAGCAAGGAAAAGCGAGGACTGAAGAGGCAGAAGCACAGGGGAACCTCCTTTGGGCAATGACTTGACAGGTGGACAGGTGGGGCAAGTCCCTTCTAGTTTGAGGCCTCCCAAAGGCTAATGTGGGGGGGGGCGACACCACCCCCAGAAGTGGAGGAACATGAGGGAAATCCCAGAGGAGAGACAGATGGCAGAGGGGACTTGTAAGTCTAGGTGACATCACTGCAACACAGTGCATGGAGGTTCTGAGTTTCAGAGCTCTGAAGGGCAGCAGCAACTTGGGGCTTTTTATAATTAAAAAGTTTATCTTGCTTGGGGTGCTTGAGTGACTCAGCCAATTAAGAGTCTGCCTTTGGCTCAGGTCTCCATTTCCGGGTCCTGGGATGGAGCCCTGAGTTGGGCTCCCTGCTCTGCAGAGTCTGCTTCTCCCTCTCCCATGATCACTCTCTCTCTCTCTCTAATAAATTTTAAAAAATTAATAATAAAAATAAAATATATAGGGACACCTGGGTGGCTCAGCAGTTGAGCATCTGCCTTTGGCTCAGGGCATGATCCCAGTTCGGGAATTGAGTCCCACATCAGGCTCCCTGTGAGGAGCCTGCTTCTCCCTCTACCGTGTCTCTGCCTCTCTCTGTGTCTCCATGAGTAAATAAATAAAATCCTTAAAAAAATAAATACGGGGGATCCCTGGGTGGCTCAGCGGTTTGGCGCCTGCCTTCGGCCCAGGGCATGACCCTGGAGTCCCAGGATCGAGTCCCGATTCGGGCTCCCTGCATGGAGCCTGCTTCTCCTTCTGCCTGTGTCTCTGCCTCTCTCTCTGTGTGTCTCTCATGAATAAATAAATAAAATCTTTAAAAATAAATAAATAAAAATAAAATATTTAACTTACGCATGGCTAGCAGAAGTTGAGTGCAGTTTCTTGGGATATGCAAAGCAGGGAGGCTCTACATGGTTAATGGTCTGCTTATTTGGGCTGTATTTACAACAACTGGACAGGTACTGTGAGCTAACAGGTCCTGGCTGGCTATGAAGGAGTGAATAATAAACTCCCAATATACAGAGGCCATCTTTGACTCACTTAAAGAATCCTGTAACATGTAAGTAGATGATGGCTAATTAGAAGAAATGACAATGACAGCGTTCTGGGCAGGTCACCCCAGAGCGTACCATCCTATTTTGTGTTGAAGACAATCCCAGCCCAGGGAGCACAGGTGGAGCTTTTTGTCTCTCCCTGCCTCCTGGGTGGCTCAGTGGTTGAGCGTCTGCCTTTGGCCCAGGGCATGATCCCGGGTGTGGGGATCGAGTCCTGGCATCAGGCTCCCTGCGAGGAGCTTGCTTCTCCCTCTGCCTGTGTCTCTGCCTCTCTCTCTCTCTCTGGGTATCTCATGAATAAATAAATAAAATCTTAAAAAAAAAAACTAGATGTGGTAGACAAGGAGGAATTTAGCAAAATCTTTCTTTCTTAAAATTTCTGTCACATATTTTCTGTGTGGCCCAGCAAACATTTCCTTACCAAATGTTTATAATTTTTCATATTTCTTTTAAAAACTATTTATTTATTTATTTATTTATTTGAGAGAAAGAGGGAACACAGGCTGGGGTTGTAGGAGGAATAGATGGAGAAGCAGACTCCCTGCTGAACAGGAGCCTGATGCCTGATGTTGGGCTTGATCCCAGCAAGCATCCTGGGATCATGACCTTAGCCAAAGGCAAATGCTTAACTGACCCAGCCACCCAGGCACTCCTTTTCGCATCTTTCTTGAATGGTTTTCTTTACCTTTGAAGTCCCAGCCACCTTCCCTCACCTCCTTAGTTCCAAATGACATATACCTCATTTGCCTATCTTTAGAATCTCTTATGTTTATGTAGCTTCTCTGTAAGTACATAATTATACTTGATTTCCTCCTGCCTCATGTCACTTTAATTCTTTTTTTTTTTTTTTTTTGTCAATTCAATGCTAAAACCAGCCAGGTGAACTTTGAATCTGGGTAAAGGAAAGAAAGTAAAAGAACAATTTCCAAGAAAGTGTTCCTCACTTAACAAAGGGGTAGTGTTAGGTGAGAGTATGGCTTGGGGATATCACTCAAATTCAAAATTTTAATTCATTGGTGAATATTGTATTGAGGAATATTGTATTGAGGAATAGTAAGTTGTGAGTTTTGTTGGAATTTGGGAGGGGGGTTTGCAACATTTGAAATATGTCAATAATAGGGATGCCTAGGTGGCTCGGCGGTTGAGCACCTGCCTTTGGCTCGGGGCGTGATCCCAGAGTTGCGGGATCGAGTCCCGCATAGGCTGGGCTCCATGCATGGAACATGTTTCTTCTCCCTCTGCCTGTGTATCTGCCTCGCTCTCTCTGTCTCTCATGAATAAATAAATAGGATCTTTTAAAAAAGAAAGAAATATGTCAATAATACAAAACAGAGTTAAAGAACTATTTTTAAAATTTTTGAAAAAGATTTATTTATTCATGAAAGACAGAGAGAGAGAAAGGCAGAGACAGAGGCAGAGAAGCAGGCTCCATGCAGGGAGCCCGATGTGGGACTTGATCCCAGGACTCCAAGATCATGACTTGAGCTGAAGGCAGATGCTCAACCACTAAGCCACCCAGGCGTTCGTATTTTTAAATGTTTTAAAAAAGTAATCTCTACACCCAATATAGGCCTCCAGCTCACAATCCTGAGATCAAGAGACATGTGCTCTATCAACTGAGCCAGCCAAGTGCCCCTAAAGCAACTATTTCAAACAAAGTTCCACCCATCTAACAACTGTGAAAGTGTTAGGTGAGAATAATGCCTTGGGAACATCACTCAAATTAAAATTAAGCATCTGCCAAATGCATTAGTAAATATTCTATTGAGGAATTTCTAAAACCCCAGATATTTGTCTTCCTAATTGTGATTCTAGTATGAAGACATTGTATGGAACTTATCACTAGGAAAGGGATGACTTTAACCTCAGGCTGGATTCTTACATGTGATAATTCCAAATACTTTCTCATTGGCTCAGTCAGTGATGGCTCATTTGTGGCTCAATGGATCAAGGGATGATGGTTTGAAACCAAAGCAAACCCTAAATTGTGTCAAAGGATAATTTTGGGGAAAAACCACAAATAAGAAGAAACCAAAGAGGAAAAGAAAACTCAGGGTGGGCTTGTTAGCTCTGCCGCACGCACAGGGTCTACTTCTGTGAAGGAAAGGGGCTGCAGAAGTGGACACAGGGAGGCCACCCAGGCAGCCCAGCAAAGCAGGCCCAGGAGAGCAGGGGCTGGGCTGCGGTGAAGCAGGTGTGGCCAGGGCTGGGGAGGCCCCTCTGCTCTGTCAAGCGGGCCAAGTAAGCTCAGAGGAGAAGACAGACACCCTTAAGTGTGGGTGGGTTGATTTTCCCCTCCATGGGCTTGCATAATGCTCTCTCAGCGGGGTTCTGAAGGGCAAAGGAGCCAAAGTTTAATTACCATCCATCATGTCCTAGAGATACAAAAAAGAAAAGCAAAAGGAAAAATGCTTTTTCCATTGTGATGACAAGTTTGAAGACTGACCCTCTTAACAGCTTCCATATATACCCTACAGCATGGGGCCTATAGGCATGTTGTATATTATATCCTCAGTACTTAGTTATTTTTAAGTGCAAATTTGTGCCTTTTGACCACCTTCATTCAATTCCCCATCCCTACCCCTGTCTGGTAACCATAAATATTATCACTTTTTCTATGAGGTTTTTTCAATATTCCACATATAATTGAGACTGTAACTTGTGTGAAGAAAATGTTAATGTAGGGGCGCCTGGGTGGCTCATTCAGTTAAGCATCTGCCTTGGTTTAGGTCATGAATCCAGAGTCCTGGGATGGAGCCACACATCTAGCTCCTGGCTCAGTAGCCATTAGGCTTCCTGCTCTTGGGGAGCCTGTTTTTCCCTCTCCCTCTGCTGCTCCCTCTGCTTGCGCTCTCTCTCTCAAATAAATAAGTAAAACTTTTAAAAAAGAGAAAATGTTAATGGAGCCCTCTCTCTAGTTTGCAAACACAGTAATGTGGAGGCCAAGAAAAATTCAGGCCATTCCACCTCAAGTTTAGCATTAGCACAAGTACAGCCATCTTAGGCCCCTGGGAATAAGAGCTGAACTTTACAGGAAAAACTGCAGAATGTCCTAGGTAGGAAATCCCGTATGGGAAAGACAACAAAGCTCAGAATGCCCTCTGCAGAGAATCCCATATCAGATCTTAAGAAACTCCCCGACCCTTTCCCCATATTGGAAAGAAAAAAAAAATTCCTCCACCTCTTCTGAAAATCCCCTAGACCAGCCCATAAAAAACCCAGCTGTAACCCACTTAGGGGTCCAAGCCCCTGCTCTGCTGTGTGGAGTATACTTGAACCCAAGCTCGAGCTTGTAAATAAACCCTCGTGTACTTGCATGGGTGTCGGCTCTTTGGTGGTTTCCCGGATTCGCAATCTTGGGCACAACATTTGGGGGCTCGTCCGGGATCCGAGAGACCTCCAGAACCCTATCTGGGTGCACTCAACTTTTTCCACCTTTTGCGCGCATATTCTCTGAGAGCTCCAAGCTGTATTTTTACCTCTAGGAATTCCAATCTGGATTGGATCGACATTGGCTTAGGCGGACGCGCTGGTGGGCCGTCCACCGGGGGTCTTGAGGAGACATCCCTTGCCCCGCCTGGAGGACGGGGTCCTTATCTGTAAGCGGGACGGGGTCCTCATCTGTAAGGAGGGCCGGCTGCCAGCCCTTCGGGTTACTTTGTTTTGTCTCTGCGGCCGCACTGGAACATTTGTCTGTTACTGTGTTCTTGTTAACTGTTTTGTGCACTGGTCTGTGTTCCTGTGTTCACTGTTAACTGTTTGTGCGTTTGACTGTGTTATTTGCTTTTTTTTAAGATTTTATTTATTTATTCATGAGGGGCACACACACAGAGAGAGAGGCACACACACACACACAGAGAGAGAGAGAGAGAGAAGCAGAGACACAGAGGGAGAAGCAGGCTCCGTGCAGGGAGTCCGACGTGGGACTCGATCCCCGGTCTCCAGGATCACACCCTGGGCTGAAGGTGGCACTAAACCGCTGAGCCACCAGGGCTGCCCAACTGTGTTATTTGTTAACTGTCATAACTGTCTGTGCCTTGGTGTGGACGGGGGACATAATGGGGCAGACACAAACTACACCCCTGTCCCTTATGCTCTGCCACTTCTCGGACATTAAGAAAAGGGCTCATAATCTGAGCACAGACCTACAGAAAGGGAAATTTCAGACTTACTGCATATCAGAATGGCCGACCTTTGACGTGGGATGGCCCCGAGAAGGAACTTTCCACCTACCTATTATCTTACAGGTTAAGGCCGTGATCTTCAGGGATGAACCAGACGGCCACCCTGACTAGGTGCCCTACATCCTGGTCTGGCAGGACATGATCGAGAGTCCTCCTCCTTGGCTAAAACTATTTTTACCCCCCCCCCCCCAAACAGGACCTACCAAGATTCTAGCCCTGTGGAAAGCCGAGAAGGAGACCAACTCTAAGAGGAAAGTGCCCCCTTTATCCGGTCTTGCAGGATTCCTCTCCGGAGGACCTGATTTTCCCACCACCGCATCCGACACCCCCTTGCCCTTCCGCCCCTCCATTGGAGGCACCGGGGGCTGCAGAAGGGGCCCCCCTCCCAGATGAGGGAGTCCCTGTGCGCAGGCCAGCGGCGGTGACACGCCGAGGGACCCACTGGGCGGCCCCACCCCCTAAAGCGGGGCTGTGGACTCCACCGCCCCTCCCCTCCAGGCCATGGGACCCCCCGACGAGACTGGTGGACAGCTAATGTTGTACTGGCCATTCTCCACCAGTGATTTATATAATTGGAAAACCCAAAATGCAAAGTTCTCTGATAATCCGAGAGATCTAATCGGGCTTTTAGATACTGTTCTCTTTACCCACCAGCCTACTTGGGATGACTGCCGACAGCTCTTGCAGGTTCTCTTCACCACCGAAGAGAGAGAACGAATGCACGTGGAAGCCCAGAAGTCTGTCCTGGGAGAGGACAGACAGCCGACTCAAAACCCAGACCTCATAAACGCTGCCTTCCCTTTATCCCTCCCCACCTGGGACCACAACTCGGCTGAAGGTAAGGAGAGACTCTGGGTCCACTGCCAGACTCTAGGGGCAGGTCTCCAGGCTGCCGCGCGCAAGCCTGCCGAGCTGGCCAAGGTCTATGATGTGAGACAGGGTAAGGATGAGAGTCCAGCAGCCTTCTTAGGGAGAGTCATAGAGGCTTTTAGGCAGTACACCCCTATGAACCCAGAAGCCCCGGAAACAAAGGCCGCAATTATCATGGCTTTTGTTAACCAGGCCGCTCCGACATTAAAAAGAAATTGGAAAGAGTAGAGAGACTGGGAGAGAAGAGCTTGCAGGACTTAGTAATAGTAGCAGAAAGAGTCTATAATAATAGAGAAAGTCTGGAAGAGCAACAAACCAAACTAAGTGACCGGCAGACTCAAAACCTGGCCAAGATCCTGCTGGCCACAACCATGGATGACCCACGAGAAAGATGGAGGCACCTCAAGAAACTGGCTTCAGGGACAGGTAAGGAGGATGGCCCTGGTCCCCGCCGGGAGCGCCCTAAACTGAACAAAAACCAATGTGCTTTTTGCAAGGAAGAGGGCCACTGGGCAAGAGCCTGCCCTAACAAAAGATCTAAGGCCCCTGCCAAGACCTTGGAGATACAGGACCTGGATGACTAGGGGAGTCGAAGTTCGGCACCCCTCCCCAAGCCCAGGGTAATCTTAGAGTGGAGGGGCAACCTGTTGAATTCCTAGTGGATACTGGGGCACAACACTTGGTTTTATTACAACCCCAAGGGAAATTGGCAAGCAAGACTTCATGGGTGCAAGGGGCCACGGGCACCAAACAATACTCATGGACTACTTGAAAAACTGTGGATCTCGGCATGGGCCAGGAATCCCATTCCTTCATAGTCATCCCTGAGTGTCCCTACCCGTTGTTAGGCCGGGACTTGCTCACCAAGATGGGGGCACAAATTCGCTTCCACCCTGAAGGGGCTAAAATCCTAAATAAGGAGGGGCACTCGATTGAAGTGCTTGTCCTGAGTTTAGAAGACGAATATCGTCTCCACCAAATACCCTCAGCCCTGATGACTGACATTGACCGTTGGTTGCAGGAATTTCCCCAAGCATGGGCAGAAACTGGGATAATTGGGCTGGCCCGGCACCGCCCGGTCATATATATAGAACTAAAGCCGGGGGCAGACCCTGTCAGGGTCCGCCAATACCCCATGCCTCTAGTAGCATGAAAGGGAATCACACCCCACATACGGCGATACTGGACTCGGGCATATTAAGGCCCTGCCAATCGGCCTGGAACACTCCCTTGCTGCCGGTTCGGAAACCGCACTCTGCGATTACAGGCCAGTCCAGGACTTGAGGGAAGTCAACCGGCGAGTAGAGGATATGCCCCTACGGTCCCAAACCCATACACCCTCCTCTCCACCCTGCCTCCAGACAAAACTTGGTATACAGTGTTAGATTTAAAAGATGCCTTTTTCAGCCTGCCTCTGGCACCCAGGAGCCAAGACCTCTTTGCCTTTGAATGGACGGACTCTGAGAAAGGCATCAATGGCCAGCTCACCTGGACTCGACCACCACAAGGATTCAAAAATTCACCGACCATCTTCAATGAGGCCTTACACGAAGACTTGGGTGGGTTCCGTTCCGAGCACCCTCATTTGACCTTATTGCAATATGTAGATGATATCCTGTTGGCGGCGGAGGACCAGGACACTTGCCTGCGAGGCACCAGGGACTTGCTCTGGACAATAGCAACTCTAGGATACTGAGCCTCAGCTAAAAAAGCCCAGATCTGGGATCCCTGGGTGGCGCAGCGGTTTGGCGCCTGCCTTTGGCCCAGGGCACGATCCTGGAGACCCGGGATCGAGTCCCACGTCGGGCTCCGGTGCATGGAGCCTGCTTCTCCCTCTGCCTGTGTCACTGCCTCTCTCTCTCTCTCTGTGTGTGTGACTATCATAAATAAAAATAAATAAATAAATAAGTAAATAAATAAATAAATAAGCCCAGATCTGCAGAACAGAGGTGAGCTACCTAGGGTACAAATTAAAGGATGGACAAAGATGGTTGACAGACGCGTGGAAGGAGACCGTCCTGAGGATCCCACAGCCTCAAACCTTTCGCCAGGTACGTGAATTCCTGGGTTCAGCAGGGTTCTGTCGATTATGGATTCCGAGTTTTGCCGAGATGGCCAGACTCCTCTATGAGGCCACCAGGCACCAGCAAAATTTTGTATGGCCATGAACAAAGCCTTTAATGACCTTAAACAGACCCTGCTGTCTGCACCGGCTCTTGGGTTGCCTGACCTAACCAAGCCCTTCTACCTATATGTGGACAAGAAAGACAGGGTGGCGAAAGGGGTCCTTGTCCAGTACTTAGGTCCCTGGAAGAGACCCATAGCTTATCTCTCCAAAAAGCTGGACACAGTGGCTGCAGGATGGCCCCCATACTTAAAAATTATTGCTGCGGTGGCCACTATGGTCAAGGACATAGACAAGCTGGTCATGGGGCAAGAACTGCATATGCTATTGAAGGGGCACTCAAACAGCCCCCAGACCATTGGATTGGCAATGCCCGTCTGACCCATTATCAGAGCCTACTGCTAAACCCCACCAGAATTTTATTCAAACCACCGACAACCCTGAATCCGGCAACACTACTCCCCAACCCAGACTGGGACCCCCCCTCTGCATGACTGTCAAGAAATTTTGGCACAGGTGCACGGAATCAGAGCTGATCTCCAGGACCAGCCACTGCCAAAAGCGGACGCCACCTGGTACACGGACGGCAGCAGTTTTGTCCGAGAGAGAAGGGGTCAGGTAGGCGGGGGCAGCCGTAACCACGGAGCCGGAGGCCGTCGGGGCAGGGCCACTGGCAGCCGGAGCCTCGGCTCAACGGGCAGAGCGATGCCCGGGCCAAGGCGCTGACCATGGGGGAAGGTGAACGGATCAACAGCTACGCCGACGCAGGTCCGCCTCCGCCTCCGCCTCCGCCAGCGCTCACCCCCCCCCCCCCCCCCCGGAGCCCTTGCGGAGAGAGGGCTTCTGGCAGCGGAGGGAAAGACTGTTAAGCGCCGAGCAGCTCCTCCTACTCCCGAGGGCCCCCCGGCTGCCCGCGGCCCCGGCCGTCATCCGCTGTCCGGACCCGCCAGGAGCCGCCAGGAGCCGGGGCACCGGGAGCCGACTCAGAAGCTCAGGAGGCGGCCCTTACGGTGACCCAGGTTTTAACAACCACGCGGCCTGATCCTCATCCGGGGGCTCCCACCCGGCCGACACCCCCAACTGTCCTGACACTGGCTTACGCCGGGTCAAACGCTTGCCTCTGACCCAGGGCTCGCGTGGCTGGGGGAGGGCCGCAGACTCCAGCATCATCCGGCCAGAGGAACCGGGACGGCCTGGCCTGTCCAAAATGCGTCGGAGCGCTCCCGTGGGGACAAGGGAGATGGGAGGCCTCGTACGACATGCAAAGATCACTATTAAAGACTCTCGAGCAAGGATGGAGCGGATTGTGGCAGAGGCTGCCACGCATGCCACTTAACTAACGCCACCGCCCATGGATCTAACCGGGCACCGGCTCCGGGGGGACCGCCCAGGAGCCTACTGGGAAGTGCACTTCACTGAGGTGAAACCTGGAAAATACGGCACAAGTATTTACTAGTGTCTGTAGATACCTTGTCAGGATGGACGGAGGCATTTCCCACCAAACATGAAGCAGCACAGACCGTGACCAAGAAACTGCTGGAAGACCTCTTACCGAGGTATGGTTTTCCTGTTAAGATTGGATCAGACAATGGACCAGGATTCGTCTCTAAGGGTAACACGGGGAGTGGCACTAGTACTTGGGGCAGATTGGAAATTACATTGTGCATGTAGGCCCCAGAGCTCAGGACAGGTAGACAGGATGAACAGAACATTAAAGGAGACCTTGGGGATCCCTGGGTGGCGCAGCGGTTTGGCTCCTGCCTTTGGCCCAGAGCGTGATCCTGGAGACCCGGGATCGAATCCCACGTCGGGCTCCCGGTGCATGGAGCCTGCTTCTCCCTCTGCCTGTGTCTCTGCCTCTCTCTCTCTCTCTCTCTCTCTCTGTCATAAATAAATAAAATATAAATAAATAAATAAATAAATAAATAAATAAATAAATAAATAAATAAATAAATAAAGGAGACCTTAACTAAATTAGCCCTGGAGCCTAGTGGGGACTGGGTGACTCTCCTCCCCTTCGCCCTATATAGGGTGAGGACCTCCCCATATAAGATGGGACTGACCCCCTACGAGATCATGTTCGGTCTTCCTCCACCTATTATCCCCAATTTAAAACCTGAGGTGCTTGCTGAGTTTGATGATCACCAACTCCTTTTCTCCCTCCAAATGTTACAACGAACCCATGAACAGGTGTGGCCTAAGCTGAGGGCTCTCTATGAGACCAGGCCACCCCTGGACCCCCATCGATATCGGCTGGGTGACCGGGTGTATGTCCAGAGATACCAACACCAGACACTTCAACCTCACTGGAAGGGACCCTACCTCGTGATCCTGACCACTCTCACTGCTCTCAAGGTCGACAGGATTACTCCCTGGGTCCACTACACCCACCTCCAGCCAGCTGACCCACACGCCGTTCTCAGGCCAGAATGGAAAGGCCAACCAGACAAGGACAATCCCCTGAAGCTAAGACTGCGTCATTCTCACTTACCCCACTAATGTTGCTTATGCTCTGTCCTCTTTATGCCAGAACCAACCCCATCAACCACTTAACCTAACCTGGCTGGTAGTAGACGGTTCTGGGGAAATTATACATTCCCTCTCAAAAATCGCCCCACTGCAAGCCTGGTTCCCTGACCTTACTTTTAACTTGCCTGTACCCACAGACCGTGTCTATGAAAACCAGGGATCTGGACCTAGATATGGAGGTTGGTCACTCCAACACTTCTATGTTTGCCCAGGATATCTAAAAGGAAAACAGGCAAGACTATGTGGGGGTCCCTCTCATTTTTACTGTGCCAGTTGGAGCTGTGTCTCCACGGGCGAAATTTGGTGGACAGCCCCCTACAAAGGAGATCTAATCACACTTAAACATAACTCCGCATGGGGTGAGCACCTTAAAGAGCTTAGAAGTAGACCAGTCTCGCACAGGTGAAAGTGCTCCCCTGCAGCCTCCAGGCTGCCTCGTCGAAGGACCAATTTGGGCCCTCAACTGGCCGGACTGGTAACCCTAAAATTCATGGAGGCCAGCAAACTAGATACAAGATGGCAGGTGGACTTACCTGGGGCCTATGCTTCTATTCTTCCCTTGCATTGAATCCCAGTATCCTGCTTACTGTTAAACTCCAGACCGGAGCTTACCAAACTGCCTTAAGCCCAAACCCAGAGCTAGCACCTACTCCACCTAAACCTCAGACAACTCCAGTCTCACCACAGCCTTCCCCTGTACCTACTATGCTGTCTGCATCCAATAACATCCCTGATGCAGGTACAATCACTCCCGACCCGGCCTCCTTCCCACAAGAATCCTCCCTTCCTCAGCCCCTCTCAGCACCCACTTTTGGACCTAATGTACCAAGCTTACAGTGCAACCAAACCCAATCTTACTCAATCTTGCTGGCTCTGTTATGACATCCAGCCTCCCTTTTATGAAGGAATTGCAATGTTAGGTCAGTACAGAACAACCTCCAACCCTAATGCCTGTAGGTGGCATCAAAAGACTCAAGGACTCACCTTACAATCAATGTCAGGTCAGGGACTCTGTATAGGCACCCCCTCACCTCAATACCAACCCCTATGTAATGATACAAGATCTATATCTAGCCTAGACTACTACCTACCTCCTCAAGACGGTTGGTGGGCATGTTCTACAGGCCTAACCCCCTGTTTTCATGGTCAGATTCTAAATCAGACAAAGGGTTTCTGTGTGCTGGTTCAACTACTTCCTAAAATTATCTACCACTCAGATGAGCAGGTACTTCAGTGGTTCAATGCAGGTACCCACAGACAGGATAAAAGAGAGCCCATCTCGGCTATCACCATTGCCACGCTGTTGGGAATTGGGTTAGCAGCTGCAGGGACAGGTATTGCTTCACTAGCCGTGCAGAACTTCCACTATAATGGTCTCAGAGCAGCAATCGATCTAGACCTAGAACGAATAGAAACCTCTATTTCCCATCACCAAGACTCCCTAACATCTTTGTCTGAGGTTGTCCTTCAAAACAGAAGGGGATTGGACTTAGTCTTCTTACATCAAGGGGGGTTATGTGCTGCCCTAAACAAGGAGTGTTGCTTCTTTACTGACCACTCAGAAATAGTCCGAGAACCTATGGCAAAAGTCAGAAAAGGTTTGGCTAGACGTAGACGGGAGCGAGAACAGCAACAAAGTTGGTTTGAATCATGGTTTAATCATTCCCACTGGCTCACTCTGAGACCAACCTGGACCCATGATTGAGTCCTTCCTTAGGTTCCTCTGTGAGAGGGAAATGTGGAGGCCGAGAAAAATTCAGGCCATTCTACCTCAAGTTTAGCATTAGCACAAGTACAGCCATCTTAGGCCCCTGGGAATAAGAGCTGAACTTTACAAGAAAAACTGCAGAATGTCCTAGGTAGGAAATCCCATATCGGAAAGACGATAAAGCTCAGAATGCCCTCGGCAGAGAATCCCATATCAGATCTTAAGAAACTCCCCCACCCTTTCCCCCATATTGGAATGGAAAAATTCCTCCACCCCTTCTGAAAATCCCCTAGACCAGCCCATAAAAAACCCAGCTGTAACCCACTTCAGGGTTCAAGCCCCTGCTCTGCTGTGTGAAGTATACTTGGACCCAAGCTTGAGCTTGTGAATAAACCCTCGTGTACTTGCATCAGTGTCGGCTCCTTGGTGGTTTCTCGGATTTGCAATATTAGGCACAACAGGTAAGAACTGTTTTATGAAACCGGTATTGGAAATACGGAACTAGTGTAGGCCTGTACCTCAGTGGGCCTGCTTTGTGCTTTAGTTATTTATGCACATTTGACCCCCAGAAACTTGGGTCCCCCCAAAATGAGCTCCAAGACACTGGCTTTTTTAGCCAACATGCTCATGCAGCAGAAGGACCAAATAGGAAGACAGGAGAGGGGAAAAGAGGTGACAGACAGGGAGAGGCTTCAGCTTAGATACTCCATTGAGTCAGCCTAGGTCAGCATGAGGCCTCCTTTCAGTTGGGCAGCCCTCCACACCCAAACATCCATGTCACCAAGGCCAATATGAACCAGGGTAAAACCTCCTCTGGGGGTAATTCCTGCCTCCCACACTAAGTGTGAGGGGCCCTTTTTGTTTTTTGCACTATGGCTGCCAATTGTTTCATTTTAGCCCATTAAGCGGAGCTTCCTCCCCAGCAGAACATTGCAGGTAGCCAGGCAGCCTCCTTTTCCTTGGCTCCAGGGTTAGGTCCTTAGGGAAAGACAGCCTGGGCCTGGGCCTGGGTGTGTGCGTGTGTGTGTGTGTGTGTGTGTGTGTGTGTGTGTGTTGGGAGGGAATAGGGAGCCCCCCCTTGGCACTCCCATTTGACCTTTTCTGTCTTTATCACTGTGTGGGTGGTTACCAGCAAAGCCAAGGGTAAGTTGTCCTCCTCACTGCCTTCCCCTAGAGCACACCAGTCCTCCTCCTCAGGTAATCCTCTGTGATTCATCTCCCCCAGCAGTTGAAGCTTCTACTTCTTCCCAGGCAGTGTCCTCACCAGGTGTCTGCCTGGCCAGAAGCAGCCAGGGTCAAAGCCCAATGAGTCTGGTGGTTTGAAGCATCTGTTCAGTAGGATGGCAACGTCCTTACCGGGAGAGACAGGAATATCAGCTTCTCTGCTGTAGTCACCTCAAGTAACACCAGCCAGCTCAGCCCAAGGGTTGAGGGTCTCCATCTCTCTCTGGGGAGAGGCTAGGATGATGTCTTCAATAGCAGATCCAGGGATGCCTGGGTGGCCCAGCGGCTCAGGGCATGATCCCGGGATCTGGGAATCGAGTCCCACATCAGGCTCCCTATGAGGAGCCTGCTTCTCCCTCTACTTATGTCTGTGTGTGTGTGTGTGTGTGTGATGAATAAATAAATACATCTTTAAAAAAATAGCAGATCCAAGTGTAGCAGTGGCAGATGCAGGCTGGCTATTTACTAAGGTGATTGCTCCAAGGGCTTAGGATTCTGGCGTCAGCCGCCATCTCTGCCCTGCAGGCTCCTTTACTTGCCACCGAGGTCCCCAGGGAAAAGGAGGTCCTCTTGACTCAGAGTACCGTAGTGGAGGAAGGAAAACTTTCCTTTTAGTCTTCTAGGTTTGGATGTGTAGGGGAACAAATTCTACCCGTCCCCCCAATGTGTTTCATTGGTTGTGAATGATTTTAGGTAGTTATTTTTAATAACCAGAAGACTTTTTAAAAAAAGATTTTATTTATTTATTTATGAGAGACACAGAGAGAGAGGCAGAGACACAGGCAGAAGGAGAAGCAGGCTCCCTGGGGGAGCCCAATGTGGGACTAGATCCCAGGTCTCCAGGATCATGTCCTGGGATGAAGGTGGTGCCAAACCGCTGAGCCACCCAGGCTGCCCAATAAGTTTTTCTTTTTTGCCTTCCTGCTAACTGCCTAAAAGAATTTTATTTTACTTTATTTTATTTTATTTTATTATTTTATTTTATTGCCTAAAAGAATTTATTTATTTATTTATTTATTTATTTATTTATTTATTTATTTATTTTTGCCTAAAAGAATTTAGATGGACCATCTGTTCCAGGAAGGGAGCCATTACCATACATTAATATAATATAATATAATATAATAATATAATATAATATAACATATAATATGGTATCTAACACAGAATACAAGCTTAAACATTGATGTTTTTAGAACAGGAACGACCACAATCATAAAACAACCACAGGCCCAACCAAAAACCATTTTTAAATGTTTATTAAGGGATCCTTGGGTGGCGCAGCGGTTTAGCGCCTGTCTTTGGCCCTGGGCGTGATCCTGGAGACCCAGGATCGAATCCCACATCCGGCTCCCGGTGCATGGAGCCTGCTTCCGGTGCATGGAGCCTGCTTCTCCCTCTGCCTGTGTCTTTGCCTCTCTCTCTCTCTGTGACTATCATAAATAAATGAAAATTAAAAAAAATAAATAAATGTTTATTAAAAGGAGATTGTGGTTAATTCAAATAAAATGTTTCATGTCCAGCCTTAAATAGATTTACACATAGATTATGTGTAAAAGTGAAACTCTTCCATATGTATACATCAACATCACAGGTGACATCGGTATCTGTGAGAAAACAAAATCGTGTAGCATGATCTTTTATGCAGTCTAACTTTTGACCTGATAATGACCTTAAAAACATCTACACTGTGTGATTTGCACTGAAAAATGGTTTGTGGGGCGGCTGGATGGCTCAGTCAGTTAAGCATCTGCCTTCATCTCAAGTCATGATCCTGGGGTCCTGGGATAGAGCCCTATGTTGCATGCTGGTGTCTTCACTTGGCAGGGAGTCTGCTTCTCCATCTCCCTATGACCCTCCCCCTGCTCATGCTCTCTCTCTCTCTCTCTAATAAATAAATAAATAAAATATTTTTTAAAAAGGGGAAAAATGGGCATCCCAGGTGACTCAGTGGTTTAGTGCTGCCTTCAGCCCAGGGTGAGATCCTGGAGATCAAGTCCCACGTCGGGCTCCGCTCGCATGGAGCCTGCTTCTCCTTCTGCCTGTGTCTCTGCCTCTCTCTCTCTCTCTCTGTGTCTCTCATGAATAAATAAAATCTTTTTAAAAAAGGGAAAAAAATAAAAATGGTTTGTATAACAACAAAGAGTTTCTTTGTATGAATAGAAGAGTCCTATATCCTAATTGAGGTGATGGTTACATGCATTTTCACATGTGATAAAATTTCCTTTTTTTGTGTGATAAAATTTCATAGAGAAATACAGCACAAACAAGAAACAAGAACCAACCAAGCAAACAAAACCCCCAAACAATTAAAAAGTACCTGTGAAGGGTGCCAGGGTGGTTCAGTTGGTTAGGTATCTACCTTTGGCTCAGGTCATGATCGACAGGGTTTGAGATTTTTGAAATTATTCATTGGCCGGAGTATAGGAGGTTGATAGCGACTCATATTATTAAGAGCATGGAGGCGGTGGCTTGTGTGAGGAAATATTTTGTGGATGCTTCTATGGCTCGCGGGTTAAATTTTTTTATGAGAATGGGGGAATGACGGCTAATACGTTTACTTCAAATCCGATTCAGATTAATAATCAGTATGAGCTTAATATTACAATTATAGTTCCGGTTATAACGGTTGTTAAGATGGCAATGAGAATGGGGGGTTTTATTAGTACGGGAAGGAGGGGATCCCTGGGTGGCGCAGCGGTTTGGCGCCTGCCTTTGGCCCAGGGCGTGATCCTGGAGACCTGGGATCGAATCCCACATCAGGCTCCCGGTGCATGGAGCCTGCTTCTCCCTCTGCCTATGTCTCTGCCTCTCTCTCTCTCTGTATGACTATCATAAATAAATAATAAAAAAAATTAGTACAGGAAGGATATGAACCAACATTTTTGGGGTATGGGGCCGAGAGCTTAATTTAGCTGACCTTACTGTAGAATATGGTGTAAGTTTGGTAGCACGAAGATCTTTGAATTCTTAGGATTAGGTTCAAAACATATTATTCTAGAAATAAGAGGGCTTAAACCTCTATTATTACTCTATCAAAGTAACTCTTTTGTCAGACATATTTCTTACGATTGGGGTGGAATGATTGCAGTGATAATAGGTAGGGTAACATGTCATATGCACAAGGCTAGTGTTAAGGGTAGGAAATTTGTTCTTAAAAGATGTATTAGTTGATTATAGCAGAATCGAGGGTATGATGCTCGAATTCATAGGAAAGAAATGGTCAGGAGAAGGGTTTTGATAGTGAAATTAATGGTGTAGAGTTCTGGTATGAATGGGTTACGAAATGCACCGAAGAATAAAATTGTTGTGAGAATATATATTATAATAATATTAGCGTATTCTGCTAGGAAGAATAGGGCAAATGGGCCTGCTGCATATTCTACGTTAAATCCTGAGACTAGTTCATACTCTCCTTCGGTTAGGTCGAAGGGGGCTTGATTAGTTTCTGCTAGGGTAGAGATAAATATATTATGGCTAGGGGTCAGGCAGGGAAGATTAGCCATATATGTTCTTGAGTAATGATAAATGTGGATAATGTAAAAGATCCGTTTATTAGTAGGACAGAGAGGAGAATAATTGCTAGTGTAACTTCATATGAGATTGTCTGAGCAACAACTTGAAGGGCTCCAATTAGGGCGTATTTGGAGTTTGAAGCTCATCTGCATCAGAGAATAGAGTACATGGCGAGGCTTGATATTGCCAGCATAAATAGTACCCCTAAATT
This sequence comes from Canis aureus, assembly GCF_053574225.1. Classification (NCBI taxonomy): domain Eukaryota; kingdom Metazoa; phylum Chordata; class Mammalia; order Carnivora; family Canidae; genus Canis; species Canis aureus. The sequence continues at coordinate 31,927,142 of NC_135649.1, read as the reverse complement.
TATGTTAATGAGAGGGTAAGGTATGGGGGGGGAATTCATATAGTCAGGGCCAGCGACAGGGCTAGGATGGGTGCCAGGATAAATATTGATATAGAGGATGTGAGGGGTCATAGGGGTTCTTTTGTGAAAAGTTTTACTACATCTGCGATAGGTTGTAGAAAGCCATATGGACCTACGATGTTAGGGCCTTTTCGGAGTTGTACATAGCCTAGGACTTTTCGTTCTACGAGGATTAGAAAAGCTACAGCAAGGAGGATTGGGACAATTAATGAGATGATATTAATAAAGAACATGGTGTTAGGGAGAGGAGTTGAACCTCTGGGGATAAAGGTTTAAGTTTTATGCAATTACCGGGCTCTGCCACCCTAACAAAGCCCTCTTTCTTGGGCTTATGGGGAGATAAACTGGTTAGATTGAACTTATTCCATCTATTAGTTCTAAGGCGCTTTTGTAAGGTGGGCCTTATTTCTCTTGTCCTTTCATGCTGGGAGAAATTATTAAATAGATAGAAACCCACCTGGATTACTCCGGTCTGAACTCAGATCACGTAGGAATTTAATTGTTGAACAAACGAACCCTTAATAGCTGCTGCACCATTAGGATGTCCTGATCCAACATCGAGGTCGTAAACCCTATTGTAGATATGGACTCTTGAATAGGATTGCACTGTTATCTCTAGGGTAACTTGTTCCGTTGATCAAAGATTATTGGATCAATAAATGATATAATATTTTGACTGGTAAGTCTAAATTTTAATCACTCAGATGTTTTTTTATATTCCGAGGTCACCCCAACCTAAATTGTTAACCCATAAAAATGGTAGTGTGTTATACCTGATAGGTTAATAAGATCCATGAATTTGGGTTAATTAATTAAAGCTCCATAGGGTCTTCTCGTCTTATTGTATTATTCCCGCCTCTTCACGGGAAGGTCAATTTCACTGATTGGAAGTCAGAGACAGTTAAACCCTCCTGTAGCCATTCATACAAGTCCTTATTTAGAGAACAAATGATTATGCTACCTTTGCGCGGTCAGGATACCACGGCCATTGAACAGATGTCACTGGGCAGGCAGTGCCTCCAATACTGGGGATGCTGGAGGCGATGTTTTTGGTAGACAGGCAGGGTTTATGTTTGCCGAGTTCCTTTTACTTCTTTTAATCTTTCCTTGGGTGCATACCTGTGTTGGGTTAACAATGGGATTTATAAGTATTTTATTTTTGGATTAATTTTATCATATTGTTAACTATCAGCGGTTTATCCGTTTCTGATATAAACTTATGCAGGGAGAAATAATTCTTGTTACTCATACTAGCATTGTTGCTTCTATATTTTAATAGATTAACCCAGAGTAATATGAGGAGTTAATTTAATATAGTTGGAATTAGGTCATATTAATTGTTGAGCTTGAACGCTTTCTCAATTGATGGCCGCTTTTAGGCCAACTATGGTAGCATTAATATATACTCTCTAAGAAAGGTTGTATCCTTATTCTAAAAAGCTGTACTTTTTAAAATTATATTTTAAATTTCCATTAAAATTTTAATTTTTTTAGGTAAATTTAAAGTTGAACTAAAATTCTGGTTTTGGGTAACCAGCTATCACCAGGCTCTTTAAGCTTTTCACCACTACCTATAAATCTTCTCACTATTTTGTGACATAGATGAGTTGATCCTTGTAGATTGTTCATAGGTAGCTCATCTGGTTTCGGGGGGCTTACCTTAAGTTCTCTTTGTTATTTCTGGCTAATTCATTATGCAAAAGGTAAAAAGGGTAATCTTTGTTGTTTTGTACTGTTAAAATATCTTTCATCATTCCCTTACAGTACTATCTCTATAGCTCCAATTAAAATTTCTATCTCCTATACTTTTATGGTTTAACTAATGTTTTGTTTTATAATATTGTAGTACTTTAGTTTGAGGTTTAGTTGGGCTAGCTTTTGTTCAAAGTGGTCATAATGTATGAAATCTTCTGGGTGTAAGTAAGCCAGATGCTTTGGTTAAGCTACACTTTGGTTAATCCAAGCACACCTTCCGGTATGCTTACCTTGTTACGACTTATCTCCTCTCGTGTTTTGGTATAGTTAATATGATTATGTGTGAAGTTTTTACTTGAGGAAGGTGACGGGTGGTGTGTGCGTGCCTCATGGCCCTATTCAATTAAGCTCTCTATTCTTAATTTGCTGCTAAATCCTCCTTCGGTTTTTAATTTCACAAAAACTTTCATAAGATGTTCTTAAAGTAGAAAATGTAGCCCATTTCTCCCCATCTCATGAGTTACACCTTGACCTAACTTTTTTATGCTTACTACTCTTCCTTTAAAGGGTTTGCTGAAGATGGTGGTATATAGACTGCATTAGCAAGAGATGGTGAGGTTTATCGTTTTTGTTTTTTTTTTTTTTAATTGATTATAGAACAGGCTCCTCTAGAGGGGTATAAAGCACCGCCAAGTCCTTTGAGTTTTAAGCTGTTGCTAGTAGTTCTCTGGCGAATTATTTTGTTATAGAATAGCTTATGTTTAGGGCTAAGCATAGTGGGGTATCTAATCCCAGTTTGGATCTTAGCCATCGTGTAGTCAGAAGTTTTAAAGTCACTTTCGTAGTATATTTTACGGTAACTGTAGCTTTTTACGGCTTAGTTAAGTTTTAACTTTAGTACGGTATTATCTTAACCACGCTTTACGCCGAGGGCCTATTAGTTTGGGTTAATCGTATGACCGCGGTGGCTGGCACGAAATTTACCAACCCTCTTTAGTATAGCTTAGTTGAACTTTCGTTCATGGCCTAATTTTTATCACTGCTGTATCCCGTGGGGGTGTGGCTTAGCAAGGTGGTGTGAGCTACTTTAGAGTGTGCTTGATACCAGCTCCTTTAAATCCTTAGTGATTTTGAGGGCATTCTCACTGGGGCGTGGAGGCTTGCATGTGTAAGCTTACTAAGGACTAGTAGGAAGGCTAGGACCAAACCTTTGTGTTTATGGAGTCTTATGACTCATTTTGGCATTTTCAGTGCCTTACTTTATTTATTAAGCTACATTAACAGGTGTTTTATGGTGTTATATATTATGTTGTGAGAATATGGGTTTGGATTTTTTGTGAATTGAATGGAGGGGGTGGAGTCAAGGAAGTCCTATCTATAGATAGATTGCAGATTTAGGAGTATGAAATTATTTTGTTAAATTAAATAGAGTTATAATCGTATGAAATTTAGACATGGCTTATGAGTGCTACATTTACTTAGTCCTGTTTTTGGGGTTTGGCGGGACACAAAACAAATAGGTATATTGTAAATAATATAAGTTTATGGGGGGGTAGAGGGGGTTTGGTTTAGTTAATATAATGTCTTGCGTATACGCGCGTACGTGTGTACCTGTGTATGTGTGTATGTGTGTACGTGTGTACGTGTATACACATCCTGGGTCCTGGGATTGAGCCCTGTGTTGGGCTACCTGCTTGCTCATTGTGGAGTCTGCTTCTCCCTCTGCCCTTCCCCCATTCCTCCCCTTGCTCGTGCTTGCTTTGTCTCCTATGCTCTGTTTCTCAAATAAATAAACAAGTCTTTTTTAAAAAATGAAAACAGATTAAATCCAAATATGTTTGGAATTAGAGTTAATATAGTGGATCTCAATCTGGAATGAGTTTTCACCTGAGTCACATTAGTAAATGTCTGGAGCAACTTTTATTTATCACCACTGAGGGAGGGTATAGAAACTACTCCTTGAAGAAAATTTTTCTGAGAAGTTAAAAAGAGAGATGTTGGGGAATTGCCAGAAGGAGGATGCAAAGTCAAGAGGAATTTTGTTTAGCATTAAAGAAATTTAAATATATGAATATATACAGAGGGTAAAGAGACCATAAAGGAGAGGCTGAAGTTATAATACAATGGAAAACAGTGGAATAGAGAACCCCAGGGCTCCATCTTTCCCCAAAAGCAACTGAGATGGCAAAAGCTGTCAAGATCAATTTTTGGTGAACATTAGAATTCAGCTAAAAACTCACAACAACCAGATGAGGCTTGGTATAAAAAGAATCTGCTACTTTGTGGTGTTGGGGCTCAAGGTGGGCCACCCTAAGTTAATCCACTGTGGCATATTGATTATTTTGACTTCAAGTTAATAAACACCCAGTGAAGGAACAACTCTCTGATCCACCTTTGTCTCCAGAAAGTAGGGAATAAATCTCCCATGTGAAAGTCACCCTATCTGCACCAGGAGACAGACAAACATTATTAACATCAGAGACAGGGAATTCAGGGCCCAAGGAGCCTATATAAACAGACCTTGTAACTTTTACTAATTTACTGCCTCCACCCAAATTTTGTTTAGAATTCTTTACTTTTTAAAAAAGATTTTATTTATTTATTTATTTATTTATTTATTTATTTATTTATTTAAGAGAGAGAGAGAGAGAGAGAGAGCGAGAGCACGAGGAACAGGAAGAGGTAGAGGGAGAAGCAGACTCCCAGCTGAGCAGGGAGCCCGATGTGGGGCTCAACCGCAAGACATCAGGCTCCCTGCATGGAGCCTGCTTCTCCCTCTGCCTCTCTCTCTCTCTCTCTCTCTCTCTCTTTCTCTCTCTCTCTCTGTCTCTCATGAATAAATAAATAAAATCTTTTAAAATTTTTATTTATTTATGAGAAGCAGAGACAGGCAGAGGAGAAGCAGGCTCCATGCAGGAAGCCCAACGTGGGACTCGATTCCGGAACTCCAGGATCAGGCTCTGGGCTGAAGGCGGCGCTAAACCACTGAGCCGCCTGGGCTGCCCTGGCCAGAGCGTTTAAAGGCACAAGTACTGGCCACAGCATCTTGGGGCAAGAGACAACAGTCAGGACAAGCAGTAGACAACTGAAAGGGTGGAAAACACACGACTGAGAAAAGAGGTATGTGGAAGAATAAAGGCTTGTAAAAAAAAAAAAGCCTTATGTATATCGAGGAATCAAGAAGGCCATGTGTAGACACATGCTCAGAAAATAGCTGAGAATACCACAAGCTTTCACTTCTGGATGGTTCTCAAGCTTTGTGGAAGCAGCAAGTAAAAGAAAAAGTAGAGTTGTCAATGGTCTGGCTAAACATCAAAGGAGAAATAAACAAATAAATAAAAATAAACATCGAAGGAGTGCAGAATATGGAGATAATCTCCAAACCTTGGGAGAGTATTATGTCTTCTTTTTCTTTTTTCATCTTGTTTTTTGAAGTATAGTTGACAGACAATGTTATATTAGTTTCAGGTATGCAATACAGTGATTCAACATTATATACATTATGAAATGTTTACTACTCTAAGTGTAGTTATCATCTGTTACCATACAAAACTGCTACGATATCATTGCCTGTATCCCCTATGCCATGCTTTTCATCACCCTGAATTACTTGTTTTATTTTTTTTAAGATTTTATTTATTTATTCATGACACAGAGAGAGGCAGAGACACAGGCATAGGGAGAAGCAGGCTCCATGCAGGGAGCCCGATGTGGGACTCAGTCCCGGGACCCTGGGATCACACCCTGAGCCAAAGGCAGACCCTCAACCACTAAGCCACCCAAGCATCCCTACTTGTTTTATAAGTGGAAGTTTGTACCTTTTAATCCCCTTTGCCTATTTTGTCCATCTTCCCATCTTCCTCTCCTCTGGCAACCACCAGTTTGTTCTGTTTCTATTTTTTTTGTGTGTGCATGTGTTGTTTGTTTTGTTTTTAAGATTACACATATAAGTGAAGTCATACAGTAATTGTCTTTCTATATCTGACATATTTAATAACATAATACTCTCTAGGTCCATCCATATTATGGCAAATGGCAATATTTCATTCCTTTTATGGCTGAGTGATATTCCATTGTGTGTGTGTGTGTTTATCATATCTTCTTTATTCATCTATTTTTAAAAAGATTTTATTTATTTATTTGACAGAGAGACAGTGAGCACAAACAGGGGAGCAGAAGAGGGAGTAGGAGAAGCAGGCTCCCCACTGAGCAGGAAGCCCAATATCATGACCTGAGAGGAAGACATATGTTTACATGACTGAGGTACCCAGGCAGATGTCCCTCCATTCATCTATTGATGGGCACTTAGGTTACTTCCATATCTTAGCTATTATAAATAATGCTACAATAAATATGGGAGGGCATATGTCATATGTCTTACAATAAACATAGGGGTGGGGCACCTGGGTGGCTCAGTCAGTCAAGCATCTGCCTTCAGCTTAGGTCATGATCTTGGGATCCTATGATCAAGCCCCACATAGGGCTCCCTGCTTGGTGGGGAGTTTGCTTCTTCCTCTCCCTCTGCCTGCTTATGTGTGCTCTCTCTCTCAAATAAATAATAAATAAAATCTTAAAAAATAAAATGAAATATTAAAAAACACAAAACCAAAAACATGGGGTTGCATACATCTTTAAAAATTAGTGTTTTTGTTTTCTTTTTTTAATTTTTATTTATTTTTTGTTTTCTTTTTTTTTTTTAAGATTTTATTTATTTAGGGATCCCTGGGTGGCTCAGCAGTTTAGCGCCTGCCTTCAGCCTGGGGCGTGGTCCCAGGGTCCTGGGATCAAGTCCCACATCGGGCTCCCTGCATGGAGCCTGCTTCTCCCTCTGCCTGTGTCTCTGCCTCCCTCATGAGTGAATAAATAAAATCTTTAAAAAAATTTATTTATTTATTTGACAAGCAGGGGGAGTGGCAGACAGAGGAAGAGGGAGAAGCAGACTGTTGAGCAGGGAGCCTAATGCAGGACTCAATCCCAGGACCCTGGGATCATGAGCTGAGCTGAGGGCAGACACTTAACCAACTGAGCCACACAGGTGCCCCAATGTTTTTGTTTTCTTCACCTAAATATCCATTAGTGGAATTACTGGATTATATGGTATTTCTATTTTTAATTTTTGGAAGAAACTCCACACTGTTTCCCATAGTGGCTGTACCAGTTTACATTCCCACCAACAATGTTCAAGGATTCTCTTTTCTCTACATTTTCACCAACACTTCTTATTTCTTATCTTTTGAATACTAGCCATTCTGACTGCTATGAGGTGATATTGTGGTTTTGATTTGCATTTCCCTGATGATTAGTGATGTCTTGTTTGGAAAAGCGTCTAATAAGCTCTCTGCTCATTTATTAATTTGACTGTTTTTCTGGTGTTGAGTTATATGAGTTACTTATAAATTTTGGATATTAACCCCTTATCAAATATGTCATTTGCAAGTATCTTTCTCCCATACAGTAGGTTGCCTTTTTGTTTTGTTTATCTTTATTCATTTTTGAATCCAGGAATTGATATAAGTATTTCTTTCTTTCTTTTTTTTTTAAGATTTTATTTATTTATTCATGACAGAGAGAGAGAGAGAAGGAGGGAGGCAGAGAGGCAGAGACACAGGCAGAGGGAGAAGCAGGCACCATGCAGGGAGCCCGACATGGGACTCGATCCTGGGTCCCCAGGATCAGGCCCTGGGCTGAAGGCAGCGCTAAACTGCTGAGCCACCGGGCTGCCCTCTTTTTTTTTTTTTTTTTTTTTTGATGGTAAGTATTTCAAAACACTAACTGGCCACTATGCTAATAGAACACAGACTTCAGTGGCTATATATGACAAAGAGTGCAGATGTTATGGAAAACAGTATGAAGGTTCCTCAAAAAATTAAAAATAGGAATATCATACAACCAGTAATTCCACTACTGGGTATTTACCCAATGAAAATGAAACACTAATTTGAAAATATATATGTATTTCTATATTTATTTATTTATTTAAAAGATTTTATTTATTTATTCATCAGAGACACAGAGAGAGAGGCAGAGACATAGGCAGAGGGAGAAGCAGGCTCCCTGCAAGGAGCCCGATGCGGGACTCGATCCCAGGACTCCAGGATCATGACCCGAGCCAAAGGCAGACACTCAACCGCTGAGCCACCCAGGCATCCCTGTATTTATATATTTAATGCAGCACTATTTACAACATCCAAGATATGTGCTCGCTTCATATGTTGCAGCACATACACAATATCCAAGATATGGAAGCAATTTCAGTGTCCACCAATAAATGGTAAAGATGTGGTGTACACACACACACACACACACACACACACACACACACACTAGAATATTATTCAACCATAAAAAAAGAATGCAATTGTGCCATTTGCAACAACATGCAAAGACCTAGAGGGTATTATGTTAAGTGGAAAACATCAGACGGAAAGACAAGTGCCATGTGATTTTACTTATATGTGGAATAAAAAAACCCCCACAAATTAACAAACCTGAAACAGACTCATAAATACAGAGAAAAATTAGTGTTTGCCTGAGGGGAAAAAGGCAGGGGCATGGGCAAAATAGGTGAATGGGGATTAAGAGCTAGAACTTTCCAGTTATAAAATAAATGAGTCAGGGCACTTAGCTGGCTCAGTTGGTAGAGCATATGACTCTTGAACTTAGTAGGGTCATGGGTTCAAGTCCCACATTGGGGGTCGAGTTTACCTAAAAATAAGTAAATAAAATAAATGAGTCATGGAGATGAAAAGTACAACATAGGGGATATAGTCAATCATATTAGAATAACTTTGTAGGGTGACAGATGATAACTACACTTACTGTGATAAGCATTTCATACTGTATATAATTGTGAAATCACTATGTTGAATGCCTGAAACTAATATAATATTGTATGTCAACTATATTGAAATTTTATTCTTTTTTTTTAAATTTTTATTTATTTATGATAGTCACAGAGAGAGAGAGGCGCAGAGACACAGGCAGAGGGAGAAGCAGGCTCCATGCACCGGGAGCCCGATGTGGGATTCGATCCCGGGTCTCCAGGATCACGCCCTGGGCCAAAGGCAGGCGCCAAACCGCTGCGCCACCCAGGGATCCCGAAATTTTATTCTTTTATATATTTTTTCATTTTTATACTTAAGTTTTAAAAAATGAATACAGATATTACAAAAATAGCTTAGAAAGTCACTAAATATGGGTGCCTGAGGGCTTAGTCAGTTAAGCATCTACCTTTGGCTCAGGTCATGATTCCAGTGTCCTGGATCCAGCTCCCTGCTGAGCAGGAAGTCTGCTTCTCCCTTCCCCTCACCCCCCTCATGCACTCTCTTTCCCTCTCTCTCAGGCTCTCTCTCTCAAATAAATAAATAAAATATATTTTTTAAGATTTATTTATTCATGAGAGACACAGAGAGAGGCAGAGACATAGGCAGAGGGAGAAGCAGGCTCCATGCAGGGAGCCTGATGTGGGACTCAATTCCAGGACCCCGGGACCATGCCCCAGGCTGAAGGCAGGCGATAAACCACTGAACCACCCAGGGATTCCCCAATAAATAAAATCTTACAAAAAAAAAAAAGCAAGGCACAGGGCACCTGGGTGCCTCAGTCAGTTAAGCGTCTGTCTTAGGCTCAAGTCATGATCCCAGGATCTCAAAATCCTGGGATAGAGCCCCATGTCAGGGCCTTACTCAGTGGGGAGCCTGCTTCTCCCTCTTCCCCAGTCTGCTGCTCCGCCTACTTGTGCTCTCAATCTCTCTCTGTTAAATAAATAAATAAAATCTTTAAAAAAAGTCACACATACAAAAAAAAAAAAGTCACTAAATAGGCAAACCTGGATTGTATGGTATTTCTATTCTGTTCAACCAAACAGGAACAACAAACCTAGGAGAGGGGAGAAAATGTGATTTCCAAAGTTGTTACTTTGTTTTCAACAAAAAATACAAGGAAAAGGAATTCTAAAATCATATGGAATTATAATGGAATCTAAATAACCAAAACAATCTTTAAAAAGAAAATAAAAGTTGTACGACCCAGATTTCTAAATTTCAAAACTTACTACAAAGCTATTGTAATCCAAACAGTATCATACTGGCATAAGGATAGACATAGAGATCAACAGAATAGAAGTGAGAAACTAGAAATAAACCCATACATCTGTGGTCAGTTGATTTTGGATAAGGGCGCCAAGCCCATTCAATTGGGAAATATTGTCTCTTCAGGAAATGATGGACAACTAGATATCTATATGCAAAAGAATTATTTTTATTTTTTTATGCAAAAGAATTAAGTTGGAAATATACCTCACATTATATACAAAAAAATTAACTCAAAATGAAAAAAAACTAAATATAAGAATTAGGATTATAAAACTCCCATTTAGGGATCCCCGGGTGGCTCAGTGGTTTAGCGCCTGCCTTTGGCCTGGGGCGTGATCCTGGAGTCCCGGGATCGAGTCCCACATCGGGCACCCTGCGTGGAGCCGGCTTCTCCCTCTGCCTGTGTCTCTGCCTCTGTGTGTGTGTGTGTGTGTCTCTCATGAATATATAAATAAAATCTTTAAAAAAATAAAACTCCCATTTATATATAGTTATATAAAACTCATATACTGAGAGAGAGAGAGAAAGAGAATTATAAAACTATAAAACCTCTTCTCTTCAGGAGAGAACAGGGAAAAACTCATGATCTTGGAGTTGGCAATGGATTTTTCAATTTGACACCAAAGCATAAGCAACAAAAGAACAATTACATAAACTGGACTTCATCAAAATCAAAATCAAGGGACATCTGGGTGGGTCAGTGGTTTAGTGCCTGCCTTCAGCCCAGAATGTGATCCTGGAGTCCTGGGATTGAGTTCCACATTGGGCTCTCTGCATGAAGCCTGCTTCCCCCTCTCCCTCTCTCTCTCTCTCTCTCTGTCTGTCTCTGTGTCTCTCATGAATAAATAAATAAAATCTTTAAAAAAATTTACACAGAGAATTACCCTATGACTCAGGAAGTTCGCTTCTATGTATATAGCGGAAAGAACTGAAAACAGGTATTCAAACAAATAATTGTACATAAATGTATATAGTAGCACTATTCACAACAGCCAAAAGGTGGAAATAACCCAAATTTCCATCAACTGAGAAATGCATAAACAAAAGTGGCATATTCATATAACAGAATATTATTCAACTCAAAAATGGAATGAAATACTAATGGTTGTTACAAAGTGGATGAACCTCGAAAACATTATGCTAAGTTAAAGAAGCCAGACACCAAAGGTCACGTATTGTATGATTCCATAAATATTAAATATCCAGAAGGCAAATCCATAGAAACAGAAAGCACATTAGTGGTTGCCAATGGCTGCAGGAGGGAGGGATGGACAGTTACTGCCAAATGGGTAAGGGGTTTCATTTTGGAGTGATGAATATGCTTTGAGAGTAGATGGTGGTAATGGTGGAGAACACTGAATGTATTAAATGCCACTGAATTGTATACTTTAAAATGGGTGATTTTATGTTATTTAAATTTTACCACAATTTTCAAAAATAACATAAGGGAAAAAATCTTTATGGAAAGATTGTGATAAAGGGCACAAGTGGAATAAGATGTGGGACAATGCATCAGTTTGAATGTCCTAAGCCTCTTCTATGTACTGCATTCCCCCAATCCAATCCCACTCTCGTTAAATCTAGATTATTGTCTGTTTGAGTACATATTGATGAAACTGCCAAAAATGGAATAAATACTGAGAAGAAAAACCTTAAGGAAAAAAAAAAGCCTTAAGGTATAAAGGAGCTAAATCTAAAATTTGTAATTAATCCTTTTATATTTTTCATTCTTCTTGAATTTTGTCTCAAATTTTGAATTGTGGAAGGCTTATTATCTTTTTAGCTGTGGAAAAATAAGATTTACTATTCAGATTTCAACATCAAGTAGAGCCTAAAAACATATGCTACGTTAGGCCTTACACTTTTTATACTGAAATTAATGCAGATAATGCAAGTAAGACTTTTTTTAAAAGATTTTATTTATTTATTCATGAGAGACACAGAGAGAGGCAGAGACACAAGCTGAGGGAGAAGTAGGCTCCATGCAGGGAGCCGGATGTGGGACTCCATCCCAGGACTCCAGGATCACGTTCTAAGCTAAAGGCAGATGCTCAAGCGCTGAGCCACCCAGGCGTCCCGCAAGTAAGACTTTAAATGAGCACTAAAAACATGACCCGTAATAAGTCACCATTCCATCGGAGGTCTCCTGGTAGTTACATCCCTTAGGATAGTGATGAGACAATTAAAGCCAGAGGACTGATGAATCCAGATAATTACAATTAAAAACAGCCAGATTCTCTGCACAGAATATACAATTATCGAATCACAATATTGTACACCTGAAACTAATATATCATTGTATATCAACTATATTTTGAGAATAAAATTTTTAAAAATAAAATAAAATTTAAAATAGCCAGTTTAACTCTAGCATATGAAACTATTAAAATACGCAAAGAAAAAGAATACTTTAATCTCAATCAAGGAACATAACAGGAAGTAGTTTCAAAAACTACTATTTAGGCTGCAGATCTAGACAATAGCCTAGTGTGTCTGAAACACTCCTCTTGAGAAGTTGGCTAATCTTCCGCAGGAACGCAATGATTATGCGGGAACCTTTGCAAGGCAGGCTGGAGAGGTGGTTCTTGAAGATCTAAAAAATGAAATGAATGTTATGGTTGAAACGTTTCCATTGATTTGCTAACTGAAACTGACCAAAAAGTAGAAAAAAACAAATGTCTGTTCTTATCAAAGTCCATATTTAATTTCATAACCACTGGAATATATTATATATTCAGGTTCTAAGTAGTCCTTGTCGTTGGCTTATGAAACTCAAAAACGAAATTGTTCCGGTTTAAGATATTAAAAAATATTAATTTGCTGCTTGCCTGTCCCTTGGCTTGTGAACGGATCATTATGTTTCATTATATTCTCATGTGAGCCTTGTATTTAATGGCAAGAAAGGTGAATCTAAAATGTTCGAGGTAGGGGGTTATTTTATTGTAGTGTGTTTAATATATTAAATATATACGAAAAGACATTCGACTATTTTAATTACTGGTCATGTGTAGTAAAACATTTCATACTGTTAAAAGAAATAGCTATTTCCACGCAAGGATCGTGCAGTCATAGGTGAAGATGGTGCCCCACTGGTCCTGAGAACACACCTCGAGAGGGAGATGCAGGATTGGGGCGAGGGCCCCACAGCTAAGGGCTGAGGCCAACCAGGTCTCTGCAGCCAGGAAGGAGGTGAGTCACGGCGCCGGCTACGCAGAAAGCCAGCGGCTTGGCCGGGCGGGGGGGCGGGGGGGCGGAGGGGCGGGGGGACGGGAGTCGGGGGGCGGGGGCGCCTGGAAGGAAGGCTCTGCTGCTCCCGTCCCGAGGCGAGACCCTGGAACCACGGCGAGCGCAGGAGGGGGCCGCCCGGTCTGGGATCCGGGAGCTCCCGGACGCCTGGGCTCACAGAACCCGCGGCGGCACCACAGCCCAAACCTGGGGGACCGGAGGAGACATTTTGGGTGCACCGGCAAAACTCGTCCCCAGGGCTGGGGTCGTCCTGGCAACCAGAAGGGTGGTGTGTGCCAGTGTAAGTAACCCGGTCGGGCAACAGGTACACGGCCTGGGTTCCGCAGGAACCCCTCTCGCCCCCCAAGTCCGAGTGCACGGAAACCCGGGTCCTTTCTCCGCCGCGGGCTCGGAAGGACCGCCCGCAAGGACGACGGGCCGCGGGGCCGATGTCGCGGAAAGCCGCGGGGCAGCCGGGAGCTGGCGACCGAGCGCCGCCGGGCCCCGCCGCCCCCGGGGAGCGGGGCCGAGGGAGGACGCAGAGCCCGGCGCCGGCCTAGACGCGGGTCTCGGCTCGCGTTCCCTTCGCGGACGCAGGCACCGCCCGCCCGCCCGCCGCCCGGAGGCTGGCGCCGCGTGTCCGGCACCCAGAGGGCGGGCACCGGCCGCCGCTTGCAGAGCACCCGCCGCGCGCGGGGCTGCCGCTTCTCCGAGAGCCCAGTGAGTAGCCCCTCAGAAGTTTCCCTTTCCCGCCCCCGGGGGGGCCTCGGCTCCTCCCCGCGCCTGGGGCTCGGCCCCGCCGGGAAGCCCACCGCTCCCTCCCTGGAGGCCGCCGCCACCCGGGCTTGCAGGGCGCTGTGGTCCGGCTGCGGCGCGGCGGGGGGGAGGGGGAGCCGGGGCCCCGGGGCCCCGGGTGGGCCTTCGGGAGCCTGCAGGCGGGCCGTGGGCGCTTGGGGAACCTCGCAGGTGGGCCCGGCCTCCTGATGGCGGCCCAGGGACGCGGCCGCACGGACGCAGACCCCCTTGCCTTTCCGGATGGACGGCACCGGCCGTCACACGGACTGACCCGGTCCCACACGCGAAATAAATACGCAGAGAACTCGTTCACAACTTTATTGAAGAGACAGAAAGTGCCCTAAAACGGAGGGTCAGTGAATTTGCACTTGTCTTGCATCCACCGAGCAGGCGGCAGGTAGCGCACTGCCCCTGATGGTGAGCTACACAGAATCCGCACGCGCTGCAGAGCGCATTTCCCGTGGGGAAAAAGCGGTCACGGAGGCCCTTTTCGGGGCAGAGGGCTTACAGCAGAACTAGGGATGGTAGGAAAGCCGGACCGGCCACGGGAGGGTAGCCGCACAGAGGGAGAGGTGGAGGAAGCCAGGGCAGAGGAGGCAAGAAGACCACAGGAAAGGATGGCATGAGCGGCTGAGGTGGCCCCAGCAGCAGTGGCTCCTGAAGAACCCATATGCGATTCGGCTCCTGAATGAGGATGGTACGGCAGGGTCCACCCAAGTTAATGACGATGGGGGGGACCAGGGCCACGGGAGGCATGGTTCTGAACCTCACTGCCCTCTGGTGTCTCCTCCACTTGGCCCTCCTGTTCTTGAACCAAACCTAAAATCAGAGAGAGAGAGAGAGAGAGAGAGAGAGAGAAAAGTTTAGTACATTGAGCACTGAATGTCATACGGGAAACAACACCGCAGCCCACTCTCTCTCTGCCCTGCACGGTGGAACCTGCACCGGGGAAGCTATTTCCTTCTCGCTAAAACATCCTAGGGAAGTTAGGGACACAGGCCTCCCTGCAGCTCACCCTGACACAGCAGCACCCACCAGGCGCCAGGCCCTGGCTCAGCTCACTGCTCTGACTCTGCCCTCCCACCCTGCATATTGCTCTTGCCCCCTGTTCTCAGCAGCAGGTGTAGCGGAGGAACCGCGCTCCGTCCCTGCTGCCGCTGTTCCACCTGGGATGTCTGTGCCCTCACAGCTGACCACCAGCTGTCCAAGTCACCCCTAGTCACCAGGCAGGTGTCACGCCGCTTGTGGGGGAAGCTCAGGGCCATTCAAAAGTCCTGCTGCGGGGAACAACGCCCACCTTCCACGTACAGAAAATCATCAATAGGGACGCGCTGGATCTTTCCACGACAGCTTTCCCTTAAGGATGGATGGCTAAAGGTTTCATCTTCCGAAACCTCTCCCTAGCTTCAAGAGACGGTATTGTGAGCGAGGCTTGGGCACGGAGGGCCCAGGAGCCCGTGGCTTGTCTGGCTGGGACAGAAGGGAGCCGAGGCGGCGGACGCGACCTGAGTATTTTAGACGTTGGGGGCAATGAATGTTTAGACTAACTAGGACCGGATTTAGTGAAATCCTTAAAATCGTTGCCCAGCCAACGGGCTGAGGGAGAAGAGGCACACCACTGTCGCTGTTGTCAGTTCTGCAGCCTGCAGCCCGGACGTACCCTGCTCCAGGCTCTCCTGGGCTCAGCACCCGGTCAGCTCACTCTGCTCGGGCTACAGTTCCAGCACCCTGGACAGGACCCCCGCTGCCCAGCAGGGCAGGGCTCCCTAGACCCCCTCGACTCAGCCGGGAGGGCCCCTTCCCACCCCTTATTCTTGTTTCTGTTTTTCGCTGAAGGATAATTGACCTACAATATTGTATTCATCTCGGGCGTACGACATACTGATTCCACGGTTCTCTACTCACAAGATGGCTCGCCGCCGTAAGTGGAGTCACCACCCTTCAAGGCCATACAAAAATGATGGCAGTGTTACTGACTATATTCCCTATGTCATACTCTTCATCCCCGGGACTGATTTATTTTTTTTAACTGACCTTGGTACCTCCTAATCCGCCTCACTTGTTTGGCTTGTCCCCCCAACCCCACCCCTCCCCTCTGGCAACCTCGATTTTGTCCTCTGTATTTGAGCCGGTATCTGCTTTGTTTGTTCGTTTCTTTTGTTCTGATGATTCCACACGTATAAGTGCAATCACATGGTATTCCTGGGGTTCCTCGGTGGCAGTTGAGCGTCTGCCTTCGGCTCAGGTCACGATCTCAGGGTCCTGGAGTGGAGCCCTGTGTAGGGCTCCCTGCTTGCAGGGAACCTGCTTCTCCCTCTCCTCCCTGCTCATGCTCTCTCTCACTACTTATTGTTTCTCTCTAATAAATAAACAAAATCCTTTTTAAAAGATCATACGGTATTCTTAAGGCAAGAAGGTGACACTGACATTTTAGGAAGACCGTCAGCCACCGTGTGGGTGAGGAGTCACAAAATGGCTCCTCTCTGACACCTGCCAACTGTGAACCCTACAAATGAAACCTGTGCTTTGGAGGCCACTGTCCTCTCTGCATCCTACTTAACGGAATTTCTTTGTATTTCGTATTAGACATTCCCAATTTGCAAATGTCCCTTGAGACCAGGGGCCTCTACTCTTCTCCGTTGACTCATTTTCCCTCTGCCATCTTCCTGGTTGGCCTTCCTGCTGCATGAAAATGTAGTCTAACAACACCAGTGCTGTGGACCTCATCTTGGGGGATCCAAGTTCACCGGAGGCCAAATCTACATAAATGCAAAGTAGCCTACGTGACATAGTCACCGATACTAGTTCCATATTTCTAATACTGGATTCAGAAAACAACTCTCACTGCAGGTGGGGGACATCCGTCAAAATCGTCTTCGCACAGGGACCCCTGGGTGGCTCAGCGGTTGAACGTCTGTCTTTGGCTCAGGGCGTGATCCCGGGGTTCTGGGATCGAGTCCCGCATCGGGCTGCCTATGAGGCGCCTGCTTCTCCCTCTGCCTGTGTCTCTGCCTCTCTCTCTCTCTCTCTCAATGTTTAAAAAAAATCGTCTTCACACACTCTATGATCTCAGTTGTATGTGGAATCTAAAAATGAAAAACCCAACCACTTCATAGGAAATCAGATCAGATTTGTGACCACTAGAAGGGGTGGGTGCAGAAACTGCCTGAGGGTGGTCAAAAGGTAAAAACTTGCAGTTTTAAGAGAAATAAGGACTAGGACTAGGAAGTAACATGATGACTATACTGAGCCCTGCCTTATGGGATATAGGACAGTTTAGAGATTCAATTTCAAGACTTCTAGTCACAAAGAACAAACTGTTTGCTTTCCTTTTTTCTCTTTTTCCTTTTTAAATCTCTCTCTCTCTAGGACATGATGGATGGTAACTAAACCTACCATGGTAATCATTTCACAATATACGTAAGGCAGATCATTATGCTGTACACCTCAAATTTATACAAGGCTGTATGTAACATGTCTTAATAAAACTGGGGAAAATTGGGCAGCCCCGGTGGCACAGCGGTTTAGTGCTACCCTCAGCCCGGGGTGTGATCCTGGAGACCTGGGATCGACTCCCACGTCGGGCTCCCTGCATGGAGCCTGCTTCTCCTTCTGCCTGTCTCTCTCTCTCTCTCTCTCTCTCTCTCTCTCTCTGTGTCTGTGTGTGTGTGTCTGTCGTGAATAAATAAATAATCTTTAAAAAAAAACTGGGGAAAACGTGTGCGAAAATTCATGCTGTAGAGTTTGCAAAGGGAGGAGGAAGGACATTAGGTGTTTTTCCTCATTTGTTTCTCATGGGTCCTTTGCCCTTCAGAACCCCGCTGAAAGAGCATTATGCAAGCCCATGGAGGGGAAAATCAACCCGCCCACGCTTTTTTTTTTTTTTAAAGATTTTATTTATTTACTAGTGAGAGACACACACAGAGAGAGAAGCAAAGACATAGGCAGAGGGAGAAGCAGGCTCCATGCAGGGAACCTGATTTGGGACTCGATCCCGTGACTCAGGATCACGCCCTGGGCCAAAGGCAGACGCTCAACCACTGAGCCACCCAGGCGTCCCCAACCCACCCACACTCAAGGGTGTCTGTCTTCTCTGAGCTTGCTTGGCCCGCTTGACAGAGCAGAGGGGCCTGGGCCTCCCCAGCCCTGGCCACGCCTGCTTCGCCGCAGCCCAGCCCCTGCTCTCTGGGGCCTGCTTTGCTGGGCTGCCTGGGTGGCCTCCCCGTGTCCACTTCTGCAGCCCCTTTCCTTCACAGAAGTAGACCCTGTGCGTGCGGCAGAGCTAACAAGCCCACCCTGAGTTTTCTTTTCCATTCTTTCCCTCTTATTTCTCTTTTTCCCCCCCAAATTATCCTTTGATTCCACTTAGGCTTTCTGTGGTTTCAATCACCCCTTGATCCATCGAGCCACAAGTGAGCCGTCCCTGACTGAGCCAAGGACAAAGTCTTTCCAATTGCCCCCGGCAGAACCCAGCCTGAGCTAAGAGCCGGTCCCCACTAGTGACCAATTCCACACAATCTCTTCCTAAAAGGACAAAGGACGATAAAAATCACAGGTGTCAGACATTCCCAAACGGAATCTTCACCAGTGCATTTGGTAGTTTCAGAAATTGGAACGTGAGTCACATCCCCGAGGCACAGGTCACGCCTTATGCTTCCACCTGTGTTAGGATGGCTTCCACCTGGTTAGATTGGCCTCCACCTTTGTTAGGTTGGTGGAACCCTGTTTGAACTTGTTGTTTCCGTTTCTTTTGTCTTCTAGACAGATTTCAAAGGTTGCACCGGGGCATCTCCACCATAATGCACAACCTACTGTCTAGCAGTGTTTTCAGGCTGACGCATCCAGGAGTTCCAGAAAATGAAGAAGTAGCCCTGCCACTCTCCACACCTCTTTACCAAACCCTTCAAAGCAATAGCTCTAAAACTAAGTAAATGAAATTTAAAAGCTTTTAAATGCAATCCTTTTTTTTTTTTTTTTTTTTTGAATTAAAAAGTGAAATTCCTGGGGCAGCCCCGGTGGTTCAGTGGTTTAGCGCCGCCTTCGGCCCGGGGCGTGACCCTGGAGACCCAGGATCGAGTCCCACGTCAGGCTCCCTACATGGAGC
Organism: Canis aureus; assembly: GCF_053574225.1. NCBI lineage: Eukaryota > Metazoa > Chordata > Mammalia > Carnivora > Canidae > Canis > Canis aureus. Next base: position 31,908,170 of record NC_135649.1, on the reverse strand, counting down.
CTGCTTCTCCCTCTCTGCCTGTGTGTCTATGCCTCGCTCTCTCTGTCTGTCAGGAATAAACAAATAAAATCTCTTTTAAAAAAAGTGAAATTCCCTTCACCTGAATCCTAGAGCAAGAAATCATACCTATAAAACCACCACCACCACCACCACAACAACCAAATACAGCAGGAGTTCCGGGCACTTGCACAAAAAGCCTAAAAGCAGTAATAGTAAAAATAAATACATTTCTGAACTTTTAAAATAAAATGAAAAAATAAAAATAAGATTAAAACTAAATTACAGTAATTTTATAATTGAAAGATAAAATTGCTTTCGTGTGAATCCTACAACAAAAACATCATGTATTAAAAGTGAACACCAAGAGCAGGAGGCCTAGGCAGTTGTACTTTATGCTACACCCTCCCCATAAGTCTCAGCTTAACTGGACGTAAGGTTCTTGCTTCTCTGCTGTGTCATAGGTGTGACATCTTCCCCGAAGCCAATGCCCAAATATTTGTCAATTCACTCCTTATGCAAACAGCTTATGCTTGTTTTCTGTAGATTAGTCTAATTAAACTCCTTGGTGCATTAATGTGAACGATTTCTACTTCAGACTCCATCTGGATGTGTCCCGACAATGAAGTGTCGCCTAAGTGATGACCCGTTCAGAAGATGCGCTCTGTGTGAGTATGTGTGCTTTTGGGCATTGATTTCTTTATAGTTCTATAAAATACATATGTTTAAGTATATAGTATTATAAAATGTGCTCTGTCTAAATATATTATGTATAGGGACACCTGGGTGGCTCAGTGGTTGAGCCTGTGTGCCTTCCGCTCAGGGCGTGACCCCGGACTCCCGGGATCGAGTCCCGCATCCGGCTCCCTGCGAGGAGCCTGCTTCTCTCTCTGCCTGCGTCTCTGCCTTCTTCGTGAATAAATAAAAATCTTTTAAAATATATATATATATATTTACATATATATATGTATATGTAAAATTATGTACAATATCTACTGGTGTCTCCAAGTTAAATGTAAGTAATTTATACGTAAATATATATATGAACTCCATAAATATACCATCATATTATACTGATCAAATAATACACGATGACTATATTCTAGAGAACCATTAATACCACATAATGATCTTACGATATCAACATGTTGATGTGCTAATGAATAACATCAATTCATAGTACGTGACCATTGATTCGTATTTTTGTTTTAAGATTTTATTTATTCATTCATTCATGAGAGACACAGAGAGAGGCAGAGATATAGGCAGAGGGAGAAGCAGGCTCCATGCAGGGAGCCCGATGTGGGACTCGATCCCGGGACTCCAGGATCGTGCCCTGGGCCAAAGGCAGGCGCCAAACCGCCGAGCCACCCAGGGATCCCATTGATCTGTATGTGATCCGTAATTAATACAGTAAGGAACACGCTATTGGCTATATTATTATACAGGGATTATATGGCAATTCTATGTTACAGATGACTATCAATATGGGTGATAATTATATGAATTGTATATGACCTCTATAAATGTATTTTATGTTGGCTATAGCAATGATGTCCTACGGATATCTATGGTGTTTATCTGCTATAGGAGATACTCAGGAACTCCAATAAAAAAATATACGGGGAACAAATAAAAAGGAGATACTTAGGAAAAGAAAAGAATATGCTTTTGATATCCTGCATATTTTTACATGTACACTTAACATATCAAATACATATTCTGGGGATCCCTGGGTGGCTCAGCGGTTTGGCGCCTGCCTTTGGCCCAGGGCACGATCCTGGAGTCCCGGGATCGAGTCCCGCGTTGGGCTCCCTGCATGGAGCCTGCTTCTCCTTCCTCCTGTGTCTCTGCCTCTCTCTCTCTCTCTCTCTCTCTCTCTGTGTGTGTGTCTGTCATAAATAAATAAATAAATAAATAAATAAATCTTTAAAAAATACATATTCTGTATTAGATAAATATATAGGCATATGTTCTACAAATTAAATGTATTTTATGTATTCTATAATTTATGTTACTACATTCCATATATTTCTACAGTACATATTTACAATATATAAAGTATATGTTAGTATATAGATCTATATTGCGTACAAAAACGGCACATATACTGTATATGATCTATACTTGTGATTATCTTTCTATTTCTATTTTTTTAGTTAGTTAGTTTTTAAAGATGCTCTTTATTTATTCGTGAGAGACGCACAGAGAGAGAGGCAGAGACACAGGCACAGGGAGAAGCAGGCTCCATTCCGGGAGCCCCATGTGGGACTCGATCCGAGGACTCTGGGATCACACGCCCTGAGCCAAAGGCAGACGCTCAACCGCTGAGCCACCCAGGCGTCCCTATTTATACTACATTTAAAAATCTATATAAATATGTGTATTATTCGTCTAATTCAGTGACATCTAAAAGTATACATAGGTACAGTTAATACAAACGTATATGTAGATTTGTATATAAGCGATCCCCTACTATACTAATTTTTTCATTCCTTTTAGGAAATGACATTCCCTCTGGAAATGGGCAATTTCCAAAACCTGGGCTTTAGGTATCCCATGTCCCGTACCCCCCGCCTTCCCCACACCCCCCCCTCCTGCCCCAGACCCAAAAGTTCAACAACACTCCGTTCCCAAATCTAGAAAAGGCAACAAAAACCCAGGAAGGTGAGAAGCTCTCTCTAGGACAACGGTGCCCAAGTCCTGATGCCAGTTTTAGAATGCCTCCCAGCCACTTTGTTTTTTTGAGGTTTACTGACCTGCACTCTGGCTTCAGACACATCCATGAATCTTGCAAGCTCCTGGCTGAGGGGAGAAAATCACAAGTATTCAGTATGTGGAGTTTGGGGTGAATTAAATAAAATACAGTGTATTTTGTTCCTCTCTTTAAAAAGTTTTTTTTTTTTTTGGTGGGGGGGGAAATGTCAGTGGCATTTTTCTGAACCAGTCTCTACACTGGAAAAAGTCACACCATTTCAGGATTTACAGCGAGATTCAGTTGACAGAGAATTTCAGGAAAGCCAAGTGTCGCGGGTAAAGGAGGCACAGTCCCCAAGAACACACGACACTCTGATGCAGTGTCTTTTAGTGTTACCAACTTGAAAATGAAGAAAAATGCCTGAGGAACTACCTCTATGGACTTTCAGTCGTTGCTCTTACCCATTTTATGGGATTAAACTAGAGCCCTAAAACAAGGTGCGGCCCATCCATCTCTCTCTCTCTCTCTGTCTCCCTCTCTCAGCGATGATCAAGTTGGAGTACATTGCTGCTGGGTGCTAAGGGATGGCACAAACTGCTGTTCATTCTTTGGTTGTGTTTAAAGTGTGGGTATCACTAAATTCCCCCCCCCTCCTCTGTCCCCGAGCACGGCAGCAGAAACCATACCACCCCCCCCCCCACAACACACACACACACACACACTGTTCTGTAATGGCTAGCTTGAGGCTTCCTTTTCTGGGGCAGTTTTCTGCCAAGCAAAATTTAAATTTAATTTCTATTCAGATTTAACTTTTATTTTTTTCAAAGATTTTACGTATTTATTTGAGAGACAGTGAGAGAGAGAGAGAGAGAGAGCAAGTGCACAGGAGCAGGGGCAGAAGAGAGGGAGAAGCGGACTCCCTGCCGAGCAGGGAGCCAGCCCCACTTGGGGTCCAATCCCAGGACTCTGGGATCCTGACCTCAGATGAAGAAGGCAGAAGCCTAACCCATCGAGCCACCCAGGCGCCCTCAGATTTTATTTTCAAAGAATCTCTACAGCCGGTGTGGAACTCCAACTTCCCACCCCAAATCAAGAGTCACATTCTCTACTGCCTGAGCCAGCCAGGCGCCCCCTTTTTCTTTTCTTTTCTTTCTTTTTTTTTTTTTTTTAATTTTAAGATTTTCAAAGACCTTGAGCAAAATTTCAGGGCATGCAGAATATTCACTCATCCAGACAGTTTTTCAGCTGCAGTATTTAAAAATGTACAACGCGGGCAACCCGGGTGTGTCAGCGGTTTAGCGCCTGCCTTCAGCCCAGGCTGTGATCCTGGAGACCGAGGATAGAGTCCCACGTCAGGCTTCCTGCGTGGAGCCTGCTTCTCCCTCAGCCTCTCTCTCTCTTTGTGTCTCTCAGGAATAAATAAAAAAAAATCTTTTTAAAATAGGACATAGCTACTTAAAAAAAATGTACAAGTTGGTGCAGGGGCCCTACGGTGAGCGTAGAGATTCCTTCAACCCAGTAAGATTTTAGAAATCAGCGCAGAAATACTTGAGGACGAGAGGACTGATCAGGATTTCATTCATTCATTCATTCATTCATTCGACACACACACACACACACACACACACACACACACAGAGAGAGGGAGGCGGAGACACAGGCAGAGAGAGAAGCAGGCTCCATGCAGGGAGCCCACGTGGGGCTCCATGCCGGGTCTCCAGGATCACGCCCTGGGCGGAAGGCGGCGCCAAACCTCTGAGCCACCCGGGCTGCCCTGCCGCGATCAGGATTTTAAACCACCTTAGTAGGTAGGACCCTAAGCCGGTTGCGCCCTCCGCCCCCCTCGCCTCTCGCCCACGGTGTTCGGCGGGACTTGTTTATGTCACCAGCTGGTGGACGCGCTGGCCCGAGCACATGGGCTTAACTTCCGCCGTCGCCGCCCTGGCCCCGCCCACGGAGCGCTGGGCTCCCGACAACCGCCCCAGGCCGAGCCCGGAGCCCCAGTGCCCAGCCGGCCCCCCGCCGCCTCGAGGCCGGTAGCTTAGACTTCAGCCTCGAGGAGAGAGACGGGTGATAACCGGCCCCGGGCCCTCCCGCTCCCCGGCGCCCCGCGGGGCAGCCGGCTTACCGCGTAGGCGCGCTGGGGTACTGGGTGCGCTGGAACACGCTCTCCAGCTCATGCAGCTGCACGCGGCTGAACACGATGCGCTGGCCCGCCTGCTGCCCGTTGCCCGGCAGGGGACACGCGACGGTGGCCTGGGGCGGCCGCCCTGGCGCTGGGCCCTGGTCGCCGTGCCCCTGGGGGGTCCCGTCGCCCGCCGGCAGTGGAAATCCCGCGGCCTCGTCACCCATTGCCTCCTCGCCGTCGCGCTGGCCTTCACCGTCACGGTCGCGCTGGCCCTGACCGTCGTCACCGTCGCGCTGGCCCTGACCGTCACCGTCGCGCTGGCCCTGACCGTCACCCTCGCCGTCACCGTCACCGTCACCGTCACCGTCACCCTCGCCGTCAGCTGCCTCCATGACCTGGTCTGCTCCCCCGCCGTGGTCAGGTGTGAACTCGGCCGCCGCTCCCTCGTGGGTCAGCGACATGGCCACAGGCTGGGTTTCTGCAAAGGAGGAAAGCCACACGGAGAGATCAGGGCATCGGAGCCTAGGCTGTGGGAGGCGGGAGGCAAGGGGCAGCAGCATCTGCGGGGCGTCGGGCCTGCTCCCCTCGCCCAGGGAACCTTCGTTTCTGGGGCTTGATGGAGGCACGTGTCCCAACCGGCACCGACCCTGCGGCTCTTCCCCGCCCTCGTCGACTCCCGGGCCGAGGAAGCCCATGACTTCGTCCCTGCGTCGGCTCAGAGGCTCCATAGCCCTCGCGCTGTTCCCTGCAGATCCCGCGCGGGGTCCTCCTGGATCCGTGGGTCGGGCGCAGAGAGGTGCCGCGCCGCCAGGCTCCCACGGAGCGGTCCTCGCGCTGTCAGGTTCCCCCCGCTTCTGAGCAGACGGCCTCTCTCTATCTATATACACCCCCTCCGGAGCGGGGCGGGGTGGGCTCGCCGAGGTGCGCATGCGGCTGGGCTTGGTACCCCCCGGGCGGTGCACTTGCAGGGAGAGCTCCGGTGGGGAGCGCTTTCTTTGCCCAGTGCATCCGTCGGTCAATGCCTAGCGAGACAGGTTGAGTCTTCTTCAAGTCCCAGCTAGGCTCATGCGCCCCAAATCTGGGGAGGCTGAGAGGCAGACCTCCCCCTAGCTCTGGAGCCCTTGCAGAAGAAGTGTTGGGAGAATGTCTCTTGGGCCGGCCCTGCGTATCCAGCGGCGGCGACTAGGCAGGGAATAGGCATCCGACGAATGTCACGGGCTCCGAGGTGCCACTTGGAGGTTTTTCTGTGAGGCGCCTCAAGTCAGAGCCCGCCAGACTCCCCCTTCCCCCCCGCCCCCCCGCCAGACTCCCGGGTACCCGAGAACAGAAGCTTGGGCTCGGCTCTTCTGAGCGTGCCTGGTGCTCAGACGCGCACTATGCACAGAAAACCGAGCTTGCGCCTTGAGAATGTCCGGCGCCTCTAGAATTTGAGTAATTTGAGCCCGTCTCGGTACAGGGCTCCGAACCCGCACAGCGCTCAGGGCGTTCCTGGTCTGCTGGAACTGTACGAGCTCCGGCTTGGTGGCGTTTTTCCCAGGCCTTTGGCTCAAACCTTTGTTTCTCTCATTGCAACCATGGATCCTGAATCCCGTTTGGGCTCAGCGTCTATGCCTCTGCCCAGATGCTCTAGACAAGCATGCATGTATGCCCCTTAGGGTGGGACCCTTGGGATCTGGGTGATGACCCACCCACTTTCTTGCCACCGTTTCTCCCCCACCCCTTTCCCTCCTCCCCTTAGTTTTTCTTCGTGTGTGTGTGTGTATGTGTGTGTGTGTGTTTCAAAGATGTTATTTATATACTCATGAGAGACACAGAGAGAGAGGAGGCAGAGACACAGGCAGAGGGAGAAGCAGGCTCCGTGCAGGGAGCCCGACGTGGGACTCGATCCCGGGACCCCAGGATCGTGCCCCGGGACCGACGGCGGCGCTAAAGCGCTGAGCCACCGGGGCTGCCCCCAGAGCTGTTTTACAGATGCCCCAGCACTTTTGTTAGTATCCTGAATTTTGAACATAGATTCCAACAACGGGTCCTGTGCCGGACAACGGACTTGACTTACCCTACGTTTACCGCACAGCCTCACTCCTCCAACTCCATTTGAAATCAGAAGCTGGGCAGCCCGGGTAGCTCGGCGGTTTGGCGCCGCCTTCGGCCCAGGGCCTGATCCTGGAGACCTGGGATCCAGTCCCACGTCGTCGCGCTCCCTGCATGGAGTCGGCTTCTCTCTCTGCCTGTGTCTCTGCCTCTCTCTCTGCCCCCACCCCCACCCCCGTGTATTTAAATAGATAAAAGATCTTTAAATAAATTGAAATCAGAAGCTGCCTCATTTCTGTGGGCTCCTAAAACGCATCTCGGGCCCTAGGTGCCTCACTAACTGTGCCTAAGGGGATGGAAGCGCGCCCCTTGCCCCGTGCTCCTGCAGGAGGGGCAAGAAACTAACTACAAAAGGTCTGTGGACCGATTCATTTTCAAAGAGGCGGTAAGGGATGGCAGTAGGACTGCCTCCTCCTGGCTCACACCCAATGTTTCCTCCCCAGGTTGGCCCCTTGTTGGGTGCCACAGGCGCCCACCCCACCCCACGCCCTCTTGGCCCGACTGGACCCAAGGCACAACTGTGGACTTGAGATCAGTTACTGCGTGAGAGACCTACAGGGGTTTTCCTCCTCTTGGTGTTCGACTACCTACGATATCTGTGGCGGCTTCCGTGGCAGGTTCTTTCCTGTCTCAGGGCGCCACGGAGCGTTCACTCCCGGGTGCTCTCCTTCAGTCACTCACGGGAGCCTTGCCATGCATCGCCCTACCTGGGCATCGGTTGTGGGTAGCGTTTACTTGTTAAAATGTTTACTTAACCTTCTTCACACGTCGCACATTTTAAAACCGGAATGGAGCATCATCCTCAGCAAAAACAGCCACGACTCATGGTTCCGTGGGCCGGCGTCATGGGAGGGGGCTCTGGAGCCAGTCGGCCGCAACCTGCACCCCGGCTCGCTCACCCCTTGTTAGCTGGCTAACCTGTGGAGCTGCTTATTCTCACTTTACCCTGGTTTCCCCTTCTGTAAAAGGATAGCAGCGACAACTACCTCACCAGGGTGTGGCCGAACTCACCGAGACGACAAAAATCACATATTCCCGGTGGCCATACCTTGCCCGTCGCACATGTCCGATTTCAGTCCATTTGTGTTTTTCTCATTAACGAGGGTCCGTGAGAGCAGCGAGGTGATGGTCACCCACTGGCAGATGGCAATGAGGACAGCACGCTATCCTGTGACTATCAGGTCTGTCTTTGCCCTACCTGTCTTTGGGGGGGACTTTCTGTTTTTCTGATTTTTTGAAGTCCTCTCCACACCCAGTGTGGGGCTGGGGGCCGGTGACTGCAAGACCAAGAGTCGCCCGCTCCACCCGCTGAGCCACCCGGTCTCATTGTACCCCCGTAGGCTTCAGTCCATAAACCTCTTTGGCTGCTGTGTTTACAGGGCCCTCTGCCAGGCAGCGTGGGGAGCGTCTCTGGTCCAGACTCCGCCGCCGCCGCCGCCGCCGCCGCCGCCGTGCATCCTGCCCCTCCCAGGCTGGGGAGAGACATCAGCCCACCTGAGGGAAAGAAGCAGAGACTGATGGGAGTCCCACCACCTCTAACTGGCTCTGTCTGTGTCCCAGGTAAATAAATCAGCTGACATCTCTATGCGGCGTCCCATGCCGCCCCTCTGTAGCATGGGGCTCCTCGTGCTGGCCCCTGCTCTCCTGAGCTGTGCCATTTCCATTGATTGACACAGGGCCCACGGGGAGGGCTCAGACACCTGGAGCTGACGCTGGAGCTAAGAAGGGGTCAGGACCACGTGGGGTCAGGCTGCACCTGGGCCCTCACCGGGATCGGAGGTGCCGGCCGGGGAGCCTCGCCCCTGCTCCTGAGCGGCTATGACCTCCTGTGAGTGCTCACTGTGCCCCAGGGCCTGGCTCTCAATCCTACTACTGCCCCGAGGAGGGAAGGGGGTTTGGGTGGCTGGGGGCGGTGGAGGCCTCACTTTTTTTTCTTAACCAAGGCAGTGAAGGCCTAGAGAGTGTCCGTGACTTTGACAAGGTGCAGAGCTTGGTGGAGGTGGGGCAGGATACAAACCTCTGAAGAGACTGTTCCTCGCAGCCACGGGTAGAAGCACATTGGGCTTTTGGGGAGCAGTGGGGGTTTCCCTTACACCTCAGAGGGAGTCCAAGTTCCGCAAATGCTAAGCAGGCCGTGCATGGAACCTCAGTGCAAGGGGGTAGTAGGAGCAGCCCCAGGAGGGAAGAAGCATACAGCTCATCTCAGGGGGACCCAGACACAGCCAGGGTGGCTCTGGAGTGTGACCTGGAGAGGAAGCTAGAGAGGTGTCTGCAGAGAACTCTGTAATACTGAGGGGCACGTAGAGTTTACATGTTAGGTGGGGGGGGGTGAATTCAAGGAGGGCGTTGGAACGTGTGTGTGTCTGGGATGATGGTTAACGTGAGAGAGTTTGGGGCCAGGGGGAGCCCTGGCGGAAGCAGTGTTTTAGGATGAGTTTCTAGGAGGCGATTCTCTCAGCTGGTTCTTGGTTCAGTTCCTTGCGGTTAGTGGGGGGGGGGGGGTGGGCACCCAGGTCCAGAGCCAGAGTCCCTGCTCGGAGGCCACCGCTGTCCACCAGGTACATCGGAGGTCCCCTTGAGTTGGAATGTAAAATTCTGTGTGTGTAGTGGCATCTGTCTAAGTCACGTGTGCACTTGCATGGGCTCGAGTGGAGACGGTGCCCCTCACCACCCGCTCCCACCTCAAGAAATCTTCTAGGGAAGACCAGGGAATTGAGGAAAGTAAGCAGGCCCTGGACTTGGAGCGCTTGCATCTGGTTTCAGGGCACAGTTTCACTCCTTCCGCTTTCCTGCTATCCGCTCACTATGTGACACTGGCAGGCCTGACTGTCTCTCGCCGCCTCTTCCCCAACCGAAAATAGGGCAACTATTCCTGTTACTACCAGTGTTCACTAAAATAATGGTAATCACCTCACAGAATTCTTATGAAGTACGGAAAGATGGTTTCCCTTTCTCTCTCCTTTCTTCTCTCTTTTCTCTCTCCCCCCTCCCCTTCCTCCCTCCTTTCTTCCTTCCTCCATCATCTACTCCTGTCTTCTCCGTCCCTCCCTCCATTCTTTCCTTTCATCTTCCTCTCCTCTGCCCATACTTCTCTTCTGGCTGTGATCATTTAAAAGAAACTCAAGGGCGGGGCACCTGGCTGCCTCAGGCAGTGGAGCATGGGACTCTCGATCTCCAGGTGGTGTGTTTGAGGCCCCTGATGGCTGTCGAGATTACTTAACAAACAAAAGCAAAAACCAACCAAACAAACAAAAACAACCTTTTAAGAAATGAGTGAAACTCAAGACAGTATGTCTTTTCATCTCTACACTTTTATAGTATGGAGTTTCCAAAAAACTTAGACACTTCACCTCCATAGCCACAGCGCAATCCGAGCCTCGAAATAGCAGCAACAATCTGTTGGAGGGATGCCTGGGTGGCTCAGCGGTTGAGCGTCTGCCTTTGGCCCAGGGCGTGATCCCGGGGTTCCGGGTTCGAGTCCCGCATCGGGCTTTCTGCATGGAGCCTGCCTCTCCCTCTGTCTGTGTCTCTGCCTCTCTCTCTCTCTCTCCTGTGTCTCTCACGAATATATAAATAAAATCTTTAAAAACAACAACAATCTGTTGGAATCATGGCCCAGTTGCCTACATTTAGAGTTTTCTGATTGCCTAAAAAGTAACTTTTTACAGGTGGTATTTTTAGAATTTAAGAGGCACCTGGGTGGCTCAGTCGGGTAAGCGTCTGCCTTTGGCTCAAGTCATGATCTTGGGGTCCTATGGAACCAGTGGAGCTCCCCGCTCAGCAGGGAGCCTGCGTCTACCTCTCCCTCTGCAGCTCCCCCTGCTTATGCTTTCTCTCTCTCTCTCTCCTCTCCTCTCCTCCCCTTTCTGTCTCTGTCAAATAAATAAACTCTTTTTAAACATTTCTAGAACTGAAGATTTATTGTGTCTGCAGTGATAAAATATGGAAGTCTTGGGAGGCATCTGCGCGTAGAATTCTAGCCTTCAGGGGGTGAGGGTGAAATCAGAGATAGCTCCAATTTAACTATTACTGCTGATGATTGCAAGTGGCAATAAAGCACTGCAGGTTTTGTGTTCTCTGCCCTATCTCAGGGCACCATGGACCCTTCAGGTTTGTTCCAGGGAGCTGTATCATTTGGCTGCTGAATCCCAGTCTGCAGGAGCCTGGTACTGCAGGTTCCTCTGCTATACTGAAGTGTTAAGAGTAAAATTCCATGGATTTTTTTCTTTAAATTATGTCTGTTACATTAGTGCATTATGACAAAATGACCACGGTTAGTGGCTCCATGTGGTGAATATATATATATATATATATATATATATATATATATATATACTTAAATATGTGTATGTATGTATGTATGTATGTATCTATCTATCTATATATATAATGGAATATCATTTGGGCTTTAAAAATTAAGAAATGCCATTTATAAAAACTTGGATGAACCTGGAGGAAGTTATTTTGAATTATTAAATAAGCCAGACACAGAAAGACAACCTGCATGATCCCATTTATATATGAAATCTAAAAAAATCCAACTCCTAGGGACCCCTGGGTGGCTCAGTGGTTGGGCGCCTGCCTTCAGCTCCGGGAGCGATCCTGGGGTCCCAGGATCGAGTCCCACGTCGGGCTCCCTGCATGGAGCCTGCTTTTCACTCTGCCTGTGTCTCTGCCTATCTCTCTCTCTCTCTCTCTCTCTGTCATTCATGAATAAGGAAATAAAATCTTTAAAGAAAAATAGATAAAAGAATTCAACTCCTAGAAGCAGAGTGCAGAATGGTGGTTTTAGGAGTTGGGGTTTAGGGAAAACGTGGAGATGTTGGACCAAGGGTATCAAATTTCAATTATGCAACATTAATACGTTCTGGAGATTGAATGTACAGCATGGTGATTTCGTTAAAAACATGGTCTTGATACTTGAGATTCACTAAGAGAGTGGATCTTAAGTGTTGTTACCAGAAATAAAAGGCAACCAGGGAGGTGATAGGTATGTCAATTCCCTTGATTTTGGCAATCTTTTCACGATGTATACATACATCAAAATATCAACTTGTAACTTTAAATATTTGAAATTTTAATTTGTCTTTTATACCTCAATAAAGCTGAAAAAATTTTTCTTCTTTTTTTAAAGATTTTATTTATTTATTCATGACAGACACAGAGAGAGAGAGAGGCAGAGACACATGCAGAGGGAGAAGCAGGCTCCATGCAGGGAGCCCGACGTGGGACTCAATCCCGGAACTCCAGGATCACACCCTGGGCTGAAGGCAGGTGCTAAACCGCTGAGCCACCCAGGGATCCCCGGAAAAAACTTAAAATAGACACAAATAGAGGAGAGGGGAGAAGCTGATAAATAACACCAGGTGAGGGAAGACATTTAAAAGAACATCGAGGGCGCCTGAGTGGCTCAGTGGTTGAGCTTCTTGGGATCCAGTCCGCCTTGGCCTCCACCACCACCACCACCACCCCTCCCCAGTCTGCTTTTCCCTCTGCCTCTGTCTCTGCCTCTCTGTGTGTGTGTGTGTGTGTGTGTCTCATGAATAAAATCGTTTTAAACATAAAAGAATACCTACAGCAATAATAATAGGAAAAACAGCTAACCATCCTTAGAGGAACTATAGCTAAGTTTATAGAGCGCTTAGGAAGGTCTTTTGTTCTACTCTGCTGCTTTAACTCTCCACCCTCCCCAACTCACAACAAAGAATTCGCATTCACAAATGGTGTTATTATCTCAAGCCAGAGATGTTTGTTCATCATCCCATAAGCAGTGGTCGAGTGCCTCCTTAGTGCCAGGCACTTTGAGTTCTGTGATGAATAAAACAGAGCTCCTAGAGTACACGTGTCATGATGGGCAACTGAATCATGTATAGAATTGTTGAATCACTATATCCTACACTTGAAACTAATAGAACATTGTATGTTAACTATACTGGAATTAAAATAAAAGAACTTTAAAAAAATAGGACTCCTTACTTCCATGAGCTTTAATCTAGTGGCAAAAAATAATTATATATATAATTATATATATGTGTATATCTATATATATATACACACACACACATACTCTGGAAAGATAACATAGAACAAGTAAATTCCTAATGTGGAGGGGATCTGGCTGCAGCATCTGTCACCCCACTGATCACCAGGGTTGATTCGTCCGATCTGGCTGGAAAAAAGAAGAAAGGAAAGAAAAAAAGAAAAGAAAGAAAAGAAAGAAAGAAAGAAAGAAAGAAAGAAAGAAAGAAAGAAAGAAAGAAAGAAAGAAAGAAAGAAAGAAAGAAAGAAAGAAAGAAAGAAAGAAAAGAAAAGAGAAAGAAAGAAAGAAAGAGAGGAAATTAAAATTAAAATGAGTAAATTCTAGTAGGTGGGAGCTCCCTGGCCGCGTCTGCTCCAATTCGGGAGGTGGCAGGTCCCTTACGAAGGGACTTGAGTAAGAGTGAGGATCTAAGGATCTAGGGATTTATAAGGGCTTGTCCTAGATGGATTGAAGACGAGGAGGAAACCGAGTGCAAGGCAGGCAGAAAACGCCCAAATAGGATCAGTCCAGAGCGGGATGAATGGTGAAGGGGCCTCTGAAGGCAGGCGGGCTCTTGGGGGCCACGATGCCTGCCCTCTCTCCTCGCCCCCGAGGCCAGGCCCCGCCGTCGCCCCCAACTCGCAGGCGCGCGCGGGCTCCGCGGCGGGGGCCGAGGCGAGGGCGTGCCCCGCGGTGCGCAGGGCGGGCCCTGGAGAGCGAGGCCGCGGACGGATCGGCAGGACCGGTGTGGGGAGCCTGGGGCGAGGCCGCCCCCCCGACGGCTCAGCTGCGCGGGGGACAGCAGCGGGCCCGCGGGGCGCGGGCGGGTCGGCTGCGCTCCGCGCTCTTGGAGCAAATGCGACGCTGCCGCTCGGAGTCCCGAGTCCGGAGTCCGAAGCCTCGGGCTCGGGGCGGTGAAAAGCGGCCACTGGAGCCGCTGTTGCCGCGAGCGGTGCCCTGGCTTCCGGGCTTCGATGCCACCCAGATGGATCTGCCCCCCGCAGAGACTTGGGACCAGCGCCGCAAAGTCCACGGGCCCTTAGGGCGGGCTCCTGCCCCGACGGGAGCCGCTGTGTGCATCCGCGCAAATGCGCCGCGGAGCCAACGAGATCCCCGCATCCTTCCGGATGCTCAGGAGCCTCTTGGAGTCTACGCTGAACAGGACACCGCGTCTTTTCTCAGCCAGCTGCCCGAAATGACGGAAGGGAAGGGCGATGGGCCACAGGACACTTCACAGAGAGCCAGTTGGACAGGACAGTCAATTCATCAGCTTTTGCATTAAGGTGTGCGCGTGCGTGTATCACGTGTTCCATAATATAGGGTGCGTGCTCCGTCGTGTATAGATGCGTTTGTGTGTGTATATATATATGTATATACGCATGTAATATGCGAATGGCTCAAGTTGAAGTCCAAGTTTTTTCCAAAGGTATTATTATTATTATTATTATTATTATTATTATTATTTAATGAGCGACACACACACAGAGGCAGAGACACAGGCAGAGGAGGAGCAGGCTCCGTGCAGGGAGCCCCACATGGGACTCCATCCCAGGTGTCCGGGATCACGCCCCGGGCTGCAGGCGGCGCTAAACCGCTGAGCCACCGGGGCTGCCCGCAAGTTTCTTAATCTCTCCTGAATTCAAAGCAAACTCTCTCTCGGGGCGCCTGGGTGGCTCAGTGGTTGAGCATCTGCCTGTGGCTCGGGACATGATCCCCAGTTCTGGGGATCGAGTTCGCATCGGGTTCCCTGCGGGGTGCCTGCTTCTCCCTCTGCCTGTGTCTCTGCCTCTCTCTGTGTGTGTCTCTCATGAATGAATGAATGAATAAATAAAATCTTAAAAAAAAGAAAAAAGAAAAATCTGAATGGAATGGGGAAAAATTACCAACTATTGAAAATATTTTCTATGGAAATGGCAGTATGTTTATATTACAGTTGCATTATTTAGTAGAAAAATACAGGAGGCTGAATTACATTTTTAAAAATATTGTATTTATTTATTTGACAGAGACTATGAGAGAGAGAGACAGAGAGAGCACAAGCATGGGAGTGGCAGAGAGAGGGAGAGGGAGAAGCAGGCTCCCTGCTGATCAGGGAGCCCAGCGTGGCGATCCATCCCAGGGCCTCAGGATCAGGACCTGAGTGGAAGGCAGATGCTTAACTGCCTGAGGCACTCAGGCGCCCTGAATTGCAGCTTCTAAAAGATTTTATTTATTTACTTGAGAGACGGAGTGCACAAGCTGGGGGCGGAGGGGCAGAGGGAGAGGGAGAAGCAGGCTCCCCACTGAGCAGGGAGCCCAATGTGGGGCTCCATCCCAGGCCCCTGAGATTATTTGACCCAAGCCAAAGGCAGGCAATCAACCAGTTGAGCCTCCCAGGTGGTCCTTTTTTTTTTCTTTTAGATACTTAAGAACATCTTAATTACAGATAAACAACAATATATTTTTCAATAAGAATGTCCCATGCAGAGGATCCCTGGGTGGCTCAGCAGTTAGGCGCCTGCCTTGGGCCCAGGGCGTGATCCTAGAGTCCTGGGATCGAGTCCCATGTCGGCCTCCTTGCATGGGGCCTGCCTTCTGCCTGTGTCTCTGCCTCTCCTCCTCTCTCTCTCTCTCTCTGTGCATCTCTCATGAATAAAATCTTTAAAAAAAAAAAAAAAAGAATGTTCTATGCAATTTTTGGGATATACTTCTACGAAAAGATTATTTGTTGCTTATTTGAAATTCACATATAAGGGAAAGTTCTGCACCTTATCTGCGAATGGAAGTTTACTTCTGGATCTTGAAAATCAACAAGATTAAAATATTGAGGGCAGCCCAGGTGGCTCAGCGGTTTAGCGCCATCCTGGCCCCAGGGCGTGATCCTGGAGACCCGGGATCGAGTCCCACGTCGGGCTTCCTGCGTGGAGCCTGCTTCTCTCTCTCTGCTTGTGTCTCGGCCTCTGTGTGTGTGTGTGTGTGTCTCTCATGAATATATAAATACAATCCTTTTTGATTAAAATATTGATGCATTTAGGGGCACCTGGGTGGCTCAGTGGGTTAACCGTCTGCCTTTGGCTCAGGTTATGATGTCAGAGTCCTGAGATTGAGCCCCACGTTGGGCTCTGTGCTTGGCGGGATGTCACCTCCCTCTCCCTCTGTGTGCACATGCGCGCTCTCTCTGTCTCTCCCTCTCTCTCAAATAAATAAGAAATCTTCTTAAAAATAAAATATTGATACATTTAAAATCTTTTGAATTTCTGTTCTTTCATTCTTTTATATAATACCTTTAGTCATAAATGGTAATTGGCATTATGAAATTTCAGGGAATTCATAGAGGTCCAAAGCAGAAAGATCAAATCTACTCACAGCTCAGGAAGAAAAAATACTCTTGGTATTGGTGATACTCAGTCTTGCTTGATATCCTCAAGGATATTCCTACACACACAAGGATAAAGAAGAGGGGTGAATGGACGCACGTATGTATAGAGAGAATCTAATAAGGCTGGAATCATACTGTATGTGCTTTGAAAAATAAAAAAGTATTACAGTTAAATTTTACTGCATTTAGTAGAAGAAAAAGAAACCTAGGAGACTGAAAAAACTGCTGAGCTTCAGGAAATTGTTTCCTGACCAACAAGAGACAATTAGTTCCCTAAAATCCCCTTTTTCTTCTCCAGAGCACTCTGAACTTCCCAATCTGTTACCTTGTCTCCGAAGCATAATATTTTCTTAAGACTCTCCCCGAGATGCCCACTTATCATGAAGAACAGCTACAAAATGTTCCAGCAAGTATGATCAGGTCCTGTGGGGTCTGATTCGTCACCAGAGGGCCTCCTGTCCTGGTCACTCAGATGTTTTCGTCCTCAGTGCTCAGAAATTTGAGATCAAAACCAGGTGAGTGAAAAATAAATAATAAAATTTTTAAAAAAAAGAACGAGGCAAGTGGCGTGAGAACTAAAGAAACTCAGAGGGACGCCTGGGTGGCTCAGCGGTTGAGCATCTATCTGCCTCCGGCTCAGGGTGTGATCCCCCGGGTCTGGGATTGAGTCTCGCATCGGGCTCCTTGGGGGGAGCCTGCTTCTCCCTCTGCCTGTGTCTCTGCCTCTCTCTCTCTCTCTCTCTCTCTCTCTCTGTCTCTCATGAATAAATAAATAAATAAATAAAATCTTTAAAGAAAATAAAGAAACTCACAGAGGGGGACACAGAAGGGAGAGAACAAAGCATGTACGAGAGCAGGGCTTATAAACAGAAGTAGGAGGGTAGAATAATGGCATCCTAGGATGGTTAGCTTTTGTAGGTTCTTTTTTTTTTCTTTTTAAGATTTTTATTTATTTACTGTATTTATTTTTTTTTAATCTCTTAAAGATTTTATTTACTTATGAGAGGCACGGAGAGAGAGATTGGGATTCTGCTTGGGATTCTCTCTCTCCCTCTCCTCTGCCCCTCCTTCCACTCATGTTCTCTTTCTCTCGCTCTCTCTCTCAAATGAATAAATAAATCTTTGAAAAATTTAAAAACAAAACAGAACATGTTTTCTTAGGGGTGCCTGGCTGGCTCAGTCAGAAAAGCATGGGACTCTGATATCAGGGTTGTGAGTTCAAGCCCCACGTTGGCTGCAGAGAACACTTAAATAAATAAAACTTAAAAAAAAAAAAAAAGCCCCAAAGCATGTTTTTCATTACGTGAAATGTCAGGCATACGCAAAAGCAGAGAGAATCCCAACAATATGCATCTTTTAAAGATTTTATTTATTCATGAGAGGCACGGAGAGAGAGAGAGAGAGAGAGAGAGAGAGAGAGGCAGAGACAGAGACACAGGCAGAGGGAGAAGCAGGCTCTGTGCAGGGAGTCCGACGTGGGACTCAATCCCGGGGTCCCCAGGATCAGGCCCTGGGCTGAAGGCAGGCGCTAGGCGCTAAACCGCTGAGCCACCCGAGGTGCCCTATTTATTTACTTTAAAGAGAGCAAGAGCACAAGCGGAGGGAGCGGCAGAGGGAGATGGAGAGAGAGAATTTCAAGCAGACTCTGCTGATTAAGGAGCCTGACTTGGGGCTCCATCTCATGACCCCGAGATCCTGACCTGAGCCAAAACCAAGAGTCAGATACTTAACCGACTGAGCCACCCGGGCACCCCAGGTGTTGGTTGGTTGGTTGGTTGGTTTCTTTCTTTCTGACTTTCTTCGATGATGTTCTTCTGCTCCAGACAATGAAAATTGTTTAATGTTAGCTTATCCTGCAAAGGTTGCAACCTGGCAGCTGCAGCCTGACTCTAGTCCACAGACCTCTTTTAGATAGCTGGCACACTTTTCAATAAGACCTATTTCAGTTAGTTATAACAGTTAAAGAAATGGAAGGTTTCATATAGACGTTTGGAGTTGGGGCCAATCTTGAAAAAAAACTCGGAAAATCTGGCCATCTTGGCCCAACATTCCCCTGCAGCACAGTGAGCTGGGACTGAGTACAGGCCGTCCCCTTTGAAAGAGATGTGTTCTTCCTCAGTTTGCCCGTCTCCACTCTCCTTGCTGTTATGTTACCTGCCTTCATCGGCATTTGAGTTGGTAACTCCAGCCATTAAAGAACATGTTGTTTAGAGGCGCCTGGGTGGCTCAGTTGAACTGTCGAGCATCCGACTCTTGGTTTTGGCTCCGGTCATGATCTCAGGATCGTGAGATTGGGCTCGGAGCTCAGCGCACAGTCTGCTTGGGATTCTCTCTCTCCCTCTCCTCTGCCCCTCCTTCCACTCATGTTCTCTTTCTCTCGCTCTCTCTCTCAAATGAATAAATAAATCTTTGAAAAATTTAAAAACAAAACAACATGTTTTCTTAGGGGTGCCTGGCTGGCTCAGTCAGAAAAGCATGGGACTCTTTGATATCAGGGTTGTGAGTTCAAGCCCCACGTTGGCTGCAGAGAACACTTAAATAAATAAAACTTAAAAAAAAAAAAGCCCCAAAGCATGTTTTTCATTACGTGAAATGTCAGGCATACGCAAAAGCAGAGAGAATCCCAACGATATGCATTCATCTCTCAGTTTCAACAATTATTCAGAACCAGCCTTGTTTCATCAATACCCTCACCAATTCAACACACTTGCATATGCCCCTGGATTATTTTGATGCAAATCAAGACATCACATAGTTTTCATCTGGAGATATTCCAGTGTCTCTAAAAGAACGAGAATGTGTAATTTCTAATCATGCCTCTTTCCGTTATGCCACGTATGCCATAGGTTATACTGTGGTGATAGGATATTTTATGCAATAATAGTAGTGAATTCTTTTGAAGATTTTTATTTATTGGGACGCCTGGGTGGCTCAGCGGTGAGGTGTCTGCCTTCATGCTCAGGCCATGATCCCGGAGTCCTGGGATCGAGTCCCGCATCGGGCTCCCTGCATGGAGTCTGCTTCTCCCTCTGCCTCGCTTTCTGTGTCTCTCGTGCATAAATAAATAAATGAGAGAGAGGCAGAGACATAGGCAGAGGGAGAAGCAGGCTCCCTGCGGGGAGCCAGATGTGGGAATTGATCCCAGGTCCCCAGGACCACGACCTGAGCTAAAGGCAGATGCTCAACCACTGAGCCACCCAGGTGCTCCTAAAAATAAAATCCTAAAAAAAAAAAAAAAAAAAGAAAAAGAAAAAAGAAAAGAAAAAAGTTATTTTTTGAACATGGCTAATTATTTCTCACCAAATAGTTTTTTTTTTTTTTTCAGATAGATTAGCCTGGGTGCTGTCTTCAGTCACTTGCATGCATCTTGCAAGCTCCTTTCTGAGGTGAGCAACCCACAAATATTCAGTATTTGGAGCTAGAGGAAATGAAATTCATCATCTTCAGTTCATGCATGCTTTTAAATACCTACTCCCAGTGGGGTGCCTGGGTGGCTCAGTCAGTTGAGCCTCTGACTCCTGATTTCAGCTCAGGTCATGATCTCAGGGTTGTGACATCAAGCCCTGCATCCGGCTCAGGGTGGAGTCCGCTTGAGATTCTTTTCATTTGCCCCTCCCTCTGCTCTCTGGCTCTCTGGCTCTCTCACTCTCTCTCAATTAAATAAATAAATCTTTAAAATAAATAAATAAATGATTACCTATTCCAGGGGCACCTGGCTGGCTGTCGGTAGAGCATGTGACTCTCGATCTCGGGGTTCGTGAGCTTGAGCTCCGTGTTGTGGGGTTGAGTTTACTTTTAAATAAATACGTACAGGGCAGCCCTGGTGGCTTAGCGCAGCCTTCTGCCCAGGGCCTGATCCTGGGGTCCCGGGATCGAGTCCCACATCGGGCTCCCTGCATGGAGTCTGCTTTTCTCCCTCTGCCTGTGTCTCTGCCTCTCTCTCTCTGTCTCTGTGTCTCTCATGAATAAATAAATAAAATCTTAAAAAAAAAAAGAAGGAAAACCCTTAAAAAAAATACAGACAGACAGAGAGATTTACCTATTCCACCACACTCTCTCCTGGTACATTGTTTTGTAATATTCAGATTGAGGCCTTGCTTTAGGGATGGTATTTTTTCTCCACACTAAGGTTTTTTTAAAATATTTTATTCATTTATTAATGAGAGGCAGAGACACAGGCAGAGGGAGAAGCAGGCTCCCTGCAGGGAGCCCGATGTGGGACTCGATCTCGGGTCTCCAGGATCACGCCCTGAGCCAAAGGCAGACCCTTAACCGCTGAGCCACCCATGCATCCCAAAACCTCAGGATTCCCGGTAAATGATTCCTTTTGCACAATTTTTAAAAATAAAAATTAATTATTATTAACAAATTATCTTAAAAATTTATTTATTATTTTTAAAGATTTTGTTTATTCATGAGACACAGAGAGAGACAGAGAGAGAGAGAGAGAGAGAGGCAGAGACTTAGTATGAGGGAGAAGCAGGCTCCCCCCAAGGAGCCTGATGTGGACTCGATTCCAGGACCCCGGGATCATGACCTGAACCAAAGGTGGATGCTCAAGCACTGAGCCACCCAGGGGTCCAAATTATCAAAATTTTAAAGAGAGATGGAATCTGATCCTTCACTTACACAACTGGCCACTCCTTACTCTTCTCACCATGATTTTAGTCAAACACGGTTTACAAAAACCTAGGTAGCATCAGGCTAGCATTTCCCTGCTTGATTTTTTTAAAAAGAATTTTAAATAAATAAATAAATAAATAAGTAAATAATTTTTAGGGGCGGCCCTGGTGGCGCAGTAGTTTAGCAGCGCCTGCAGCCCCGGATGTGATCCTGGAGACCCGGGGTCGAATCCCACGTCGGGCTCCCTGCATGGAGCCTGCTTCTCTCTCTGCCTGTGTCTCTGCCTCTCTCTCTCTCTCTCTCTGAATAAATGAAATCTTTAAAAAATAACTTTTTTATGATTCATTTTTTTAAGGGCAGCCTGGGTGGCTCAGCAGTTTGGCGCTTGCTTTCGTCTCAGATCATAATTTTGGGGTCCGAGGATGAGCCCCATGTTGTCCTTCCCTTTGCTTGTGCTGACTCTCTCAAGTAAATAAAATCTTTTTATTTTAATTTTTAAAAGATTTTATTTATTTATTCATGAGAGGCAGAGACATAGGCAGAGGGAGAAGCAGGCTCCCTTCAAGGAGCCAGATGCAGGATTCTATCCTAGGTCCTGAGCCAAAGGGAGACACTCAACCACTGAGCCACCCGGGTGCCCCAAATAAAATCTTTTTTTCTTTTTAAAAATCTTTTATTTTAAAGATTTTATTTACTTATTCATGAGAGACTCTGAGAGAGAGATAGAGAGGCAGAGACACAGGCAGAGGGAGAAGCAGGCTCCATGCAGGGAGCCTGATACGGGACTCGATTCCAGGGCTTCGGAATCACGCCCTGGGCTGAAGGCAGCTCTAAACCGGTGAGCCACGAGGGCTGCCCTCAATTTAATTCTTAGACTAGCTAGAAGACTTTGAAAGCTAGCGGGCAAAATTTTTCCTACCCTGCACCGTCCTGCATCTCTTTTATTTGACAATAAAAGAGATGAATTTTATTTTTTCCTGTTCAAAAGATCAGGTTGATAATTTTCGGAATGGAAGTGGAGAGGAGGGAGGGGTAGAGGGAGCTGTAGGGGGAAAGGTCGAAATTCACCTGGGTTCATTGCCCGAGCCCAGCACAGGAACCAGCTGAGGTTGTATCGGGGACCACAGATGCTGGAATGGAACGCTACAGAAGATACATAATCTGTGGTGTGCAGCGCTAGTAAAATGCAACAGTTTTTGGGTGCACTAAGCACTGGGGGGTTTACACTTGCACTCTGGTGTGGTTTCATCACTTAAAATCTGGAGTACTTGAACTTTTTCAAGGGGCACCTCGGATTTTGTGGAGTGTATCTTACCCAGAAAGCTCTGCAAACCCAGCTCCAGGATCCCACCCTGGGTACCCTTGGGAACATGGTGGGGTGTGCTTTCTGTATCCTTGCAGAAACTCAGTTAACGATTTTAACTTTATTACTAGACTGTGGTGTGCACCGCCTGCCAAACATAAAGGGCTGAACCGTGAGCCTTTCTCCAAACTTTTCCAAAAGAGCTCGGTAGATAGTGTGAAGTCTATAGCCCTCATCTCTTCCCGCAAACCCCTACCCCAGCCATTGCCCCCAGATCAGTTTTTTTTTTTTATAAATTTTTATTTATTTATGATAGAGAGAGAGAGAGAGAGAGAGAGGCAGAGACACAGGCAGAAGGAGAAGCAGGCTCCATGCACCGGGAGCCCGACGTGGGATTCGATCCCGGGTCTCCAGGATCGCGCCCTGGGCCAAAGGCAGGCGCCAAACCGCTGCGCCACCCAGGGATCGCCCCCGCAGATCAGTTTGAATCCAGTATAGCCTCTTCCACAGAATATGCACTCTGGTCAAGTGGGGCGTGGCAAACTGAACTGTAAATCAGATCCTCCCCTTCTCCACACAGCCAAGCCCCCCACCAGCCCCCACCTTTCCCATCATGCCTCTATTTTTTGGCCACACCCCAGCCACTTGCATGCGTAAGCAAGCCCCACCCACTGCAATTGGCGGGAAAAGGACAGCCAGTAGCAATCGTCTAAGGGGGTGTGCGTGGGGGTAGAACTTGCCGCAAACCCCCTGGCGCCAAAGAGGAGGAACTTCCGCCTCAGACTGCACCTCTGTTCTCAACCACAGAGGGTTTGTGGAAGCGCTAGTCTTCCACAGCGCCACAGCCATGGATCCTCTGCCCAGAGGCAGTTACTATGACCCGGGTGACTACTATGACCCCAGCAACTACTGGCTGGGAATGAATCAAGTGCAAGTAAGATGTGAATCTGTGCAGGGTTCAGCACCAGAAGCTGAAGGCAGCCACATCGATGAAGGAAATCCAGGCCTTGTGGACAAATTCATGTACCACGGCGATGGCAGCAACCTCGAAGGGGACATCAACCTGGAAGGTGCCATCAACTTCTTCCACGGCGATATGAACCTAGACATCAACTTCGAAGACAACTTCAACCTCGAAGACAACTTCAACCTCGAAGACAACTTCAACCTCGAAGACAACTTCAACCTCGAAGACGACTTCAACCTCGAAGACAACTTCAACCTCGAAGACAACTTCAACCTCGAAGACAACTTCAACCTCGAAGGCGACATCAACCGCGAAGGCAACTTCAGCCTCGAAGGCGACATCAACCGCGAGGGCGACATCAACCTCGAAGGCGACATCAATCCCGAAGGCGACTTCAACCTCGAAGGCGACATCAACCCCGAAGGCGACTTCAACCTCGAAAGCGACATCAACCGCGAAGGCGACATCAACCTCGAAGGCGACTTCAACCGCGAAGGCCACTTCAACCTCGAAGGCGACATCAACCTCGAAGGCGACTTCAACCGCCAAGGCCACTTCAACCTCGAAGGCGACTTCAACCACGAAGGCCACTTCAACCTCGAAGGCGACATCAACTGCGAAGGTGACTTCAACCGCGAGGGCATCGTGAACCATGAAGGTGAAGGGATCCACGAGGTCGGCGGTGGCGTCCAGGAGCTGGGGCAGCTGGCACCTGAAGAGCTACCCCAGGCGGTGGCTGCTAGGGCTCCCCAGCCCCGAAGGAGACGGCGAGCCCAGCGCAATAAGTTCACACAGGTGCAGGTTCAGGAGCTGGAAAGTGCCTTCCAGCACACTCAATATCCAGATGTGCTCACAAGGTAAGAGGCTTGTTCCAGGAGGTGCCCAGTTCTCCCGGGACCGTGGGCTCATTTCTTCGTGTCTTTGGTTCTCCCCCCACCCCTCAGCCTCCTTCTTTCCTGTCGAAACCAAAAGGGCCAAGGGTTGAGGGAGGGAGAATGCCTTCTGTGCATCAAGAGAAATATTTTTATACAGTAATTACGTGAAACAAATCTGGACACTGTGGTGGGTAGTCTTTTTGTTTTTGTTTTTTAAATTGTGGTAGAGGCACCGGGGCTGGCTCAGTTGAGAGAGCCCGGACTCTTGATCGTTGGCGGTGGTCATGAGTTGGAGCAGGGATTACTTAAATGAGCTTTAAAAAAAAAAAAAAAACTTGTGGTAAAATAGGGGCGCCTGGTTGGCTCGGCTAGAGGAGCGTGTAGCTCTTGATCTGCGGTGTGGGGCGGGGGTCGTGAGTTTGAGCCTCACTTGTCTGTAGAGATTCTTTAAATAAATAAACGTAAAGGGACAGCCGGGGTGGCTCAGCGGTTTAGCGCCGCCTTCGGCCCAGGGAGTGATCCCGGGGTCCTGGGATCGCGTCCTGCATTGAGCTCCCTGCATGGAGCCTGCTTCTCCCTCTGCCTGTGTCTCTGCCTCTCTCTCAGTCTGAGTCTCTCATGAATAAATAAATAAAATCTTTAAAAAAATAAACAAATGTAAAAAACTTTAAAAATGTGTCATAGCGACACCTGGGTGGCTCCATGGTTGAGCGTCTGTCTGCCTTCCGCCGGGGCGTGATCCCGGTTCGGGGACCAAGTCCCACGGGAACCTGCTTCTCCCTCTGCCCATGTCTCTGCCTCTCTCTCTGTGTCTTTTTTTCTAAAAAAAGAAATTTTGTGGTAAACTATGGTGCCTGACTGGCTCAGTCAGAGGAGGGTGCAGCTCTTGATCTATGGGGTCATGAGTTTGAGCCCCATTTGGGTATAGAGATTACTTAAATAAATAAACTTAAAGACTTTAGGGGCATCTGGGTGGCTCAGATGGTTAAGCGGCTGCCTTGCGGGGGTGGGGGCTGGGATAGAGCACTGAGCTGGCTTGCAGGGCATTCTGCTCAGCAGGGAGCCTGCTTCTCCCTCTCCCTCTGCCTGCCCCTCTCCGGTGCTCTCTCTATCAAATAAATAAATAAATAAATAAATAAATAAATAAATAAATAAATAAATAAATAAAAAATAAATAATAACGGACACCTGAGTAGCTCAGCAGTTGGGCATCTGCCTTTGGCTCAGAGCGTGATCCTGCAGCTCCGCATCAAGTCCGATGTTGGGCTCCCTGGAGCCTGCTTCTCCCTCTGCCTGTGTCTCTCGTGAATAAATAAATAAAATCTTAAAAAGAAAACCCAAATATTTATTCACGAGAGACACAGAGAGTAGAGAGAGAGAGGGAGAAGCAGCCTCTGTGCAGGGAGCCCGACGCGGGACCCGATCCCAGGCCTCCAGGATCAGGCCCTGGAGGCCACATTAAATTTTTTTTTTTTATGATAGTCACAGAGAGAGAGAGAGAGAGAGGCAGAGACACAGGCAGAGGGAGAAGCAGGCTCCATGCACCGGGAGCCCGATGTGGGATTCTATCCCGGGTCTCTAGGATCGCGCCCTGGGCCAAAGGCAGGCGCCAAACCGCTGTGTGGAGGCCACATTAAACCTCTGAGCCACCCCGCTGCCCAAAATAAAATCTTTAAAAAAATAAAAAGACTTAAAAAAAAAAAAACAAGCAAAATAGGGGTGCCTGCCTGGCTCAGCCAGAGGAACGTGCAGCTCTTGGTCTTGGAGTTGTGAGTTTGAGCCCTACCTTTGGCTTAGAGATTATATATATTTTTTATTTTTTATTTTTATTTATTTATGATAGTCACAGAGAGAGAGAGAGACAGAGATAGAGACACAGGCAGAGGGAGAAGCAGGCTCCATGCACCGGGAGCCCGACATGGGATTCGATCCCGGGTCTCCAGGATCGTGCCCTGGGCCAAAGGCAGGCGCCAAACCACTGCGCCACCCAGGGATCCCTGGCTTAGAGATTATTAAAAAAAAAGTTTTAAAAACAATAAATTGTGGTAAAATATAAAGATTAAATTTGTGATCTTAACCATTTTTAAGTGTACAGTTCAGTAGTATTAATTACATTTATATTTTTGTACAACTAATCTCCAGAACTCCTTTCACCTTGCAAAACTGAAAGGATTACACAGTGAACAACTCACTATTCCCCCATTACCCCTGCCCCTGGCAGTCGCCTTTTTTACTATGTGTTTTAATAAATTTGACTATTGTAAGTGCCTCATTTAAGTAATTTAATTACACAGTGCTTTTCTTTTTATGCCTGGTATATTTCACTTAGTATGATGTCCCCAGGGTTCATCCATGATGTAGCATGTCTCAGAATTTCCTTCCTTTTTAGGGCTGAGTAATTTTCCATTGTTTGTAAATACCATATTTTGTTTATTCATTTATTATTGGGCACTTCAGTTTGGTTATTGTGAATAATACTGCTATGAACTTGGGTGTGCTAATTGCAGTTAGAGTCACTGTTTTCAATTATTTTGGGTATATACCCAGAAGTGGAGTTATTGGATCATATGGTAATCCTGTTTTTAATTTTTTGTGTAGCTGTTCTACTGTGTTCCATAGTGGCTGCACCATTTTGCATTCTAACTAGCAGTCCACAAGGATTTATTTTAATTTCTTCACGTTCTTGTTAACACTTGTTATTTGCTTTTTCTTTTTTCTTTTTTTGTGTTTGTGAGAGAGAGTGTGGGTGCACAAACAGTGGGAGAGGCAGAGGGAGGGAGAGAGAATCTTAAGCAGGCTTCACAGTCTCCAGGAGCCTGATGCGTGCCTCCAGCTCCTGACCCTGAGATCATGACCTGAGCCAAAATCAACAGTTGGAATGCTAAACTGACTGAGCCATGCAGGCACCCCAACACTTGATATTTTCTGGCTGTTTTAATGTTTTATTCTTAAGTTTTCTCTAGATCCAAGGTGGGGCTTGAACTCACAACCCCAAGATCAAGAGTTGCACGCTTGGGGTGCCTGAGTGGCTGGGATGCTGAGTGTGGAACCTACTTAAGATTTTCTCTCTTGGGACGCCTGGGTGGCTCAGTGGTTGGGCGACTGCCTTTGGCTCAGTGCGTGATCCAGGATTCCCCAGGATCAAGTCCTGCATCGGGCTCCTTGCATGGAGCCTGCTTCTTCTCCCTCTGCCTGTGTCTCTGCCTCTCTTCCTGTGTCTCTCATGAATAAATAAATAAAATCTTTTAAAAAAGAAAAAGATTTTCTCTCTCCCTCTCCCTTTCCCCTTTCCCCTTCCCCCTGCTGGTGCTCTCTCCCGGAAAAAAAAAAAAAAAGTTTCATGCCCCACTGACTGAGCCAGTGAGATGCCCGTTTTCTGTTAGCCATCTCAAAGGATGTGAAAAGTGGTATCTCATTATGGTTTTGATTTGCATTTTTCTTTTTTGAAAGATTTTATTTATTTATTTGTTTATTTATTCATGAGAGACACAGTGAGAGAGAGAGAGAGAGGCAGAGACACAGGCAGAGGGAGAAGCAGGCTCCATGCAGGGAGCCTAATGTGGGACTTGATCCCAGGTCTCCAGGATCACACCCAGGGCTGAAAGCAGGCACTAAACCACTGAGCCACTCGGGCTGCCCTGTTGAGCATCTTTTAATATGCATATTCAAGTCTGACCCATTTTATTCTTTATTAAGACTAATTTATTAATTTTTTCCTGATTTATCTATTTTGGTAAAATACATTTAACATAAAATGTAATGTCTTTACCATTTTAAAGTGTACAGTTCGGTAGTATAAAGTACTTCTTATCATGCAACTATGACCACCATCTATTTCCAGAAATCTTTTTATATTGCAAACCTGAAACTATTACCATTACATAGTGACACCCATTCCCACCTCACCCCTCAGTCCTGGGTAGCCACCATTCTACTTTCTGGCTATGATTTTGACTACACTAAGCACCTCATATTAGTTTAATTAGGCAGTTATTTGCCTTTTTGTCACTGGTTTATTTTACATGGCCTACAGTCTTTTAATTTTTTATAAGCCTTTTGGTTTTTTATTGAAGTATAATTAACATACACTGTTGTATTAGTTTCAAGTGTACAACATAATGATTCGACAATTTTATACGTTACTCAGTGCTCACCCTGATAAGTGTAGTCACCATCTATCACCATAGAACGTTATTCCAGTATTATTGACTATATTCCCTATGTTGTATTTTCATTTCCATGACTTATTTATTTTATAGCTGGAATTTTTTTGTTTTTATAATATTTTATTTATTTGAGAGAGTAAGTGAGAGAGAGCAAACACCAGCAGGGGCAGAGGAAGAGGAAGAAAGAGAAGCAGACTCCCCTGCTGATCAGGGAGCCCGACGTGGGGCTCTATCTCAGGACCCTGTCATCATAACCTGAGCCGAAGGCAGATACTCAACCAACTGAGCCACCCAGGCACCCGTGTATCATCTTTAAAAAAAAAAAATAGGGGCCCTGGGTAGCTCAATCACTTGAGCTTCCAACAAGCCCCACATCAGGCTCTGCACTCAGCATGGAGTTTGCTTGTCCCTCTCCCCACCCCCTCCTCTCTCAAATAAATAAAATACTAATTTTTTTATTTGAGTATAGTTGCCAAACAATATTACATTAGTTTCAAATATACCACATAGGGGCAGCCCCAGTGGCTCAGAGGTTTAGCACCGCCTTCAGCACAAGGTGTGATCCTGGAGACCGGGATCGAGTCCCACATCGGGCTCCCTGCATGGAGCCTGCTTCTCCCTCTGCCTGTGTCTCTGCCTCTCTCTCTCTCTCTCTGTGTGTGTGTCTCTCATGAATAAATAAAAAAAATCTTTTTTAAAAAAACAACAAATATACCACATAGTAAATCAACTTCTCTATATGTTGTGCTATGTGCACTACAGGTATAGCTACCATCTGTCATCATATGATCCTATTGCAATATCATTGACTACATTCTCTGAGCTGTGTCTTTAGTTCCTGTGATTTATTTATTTCATAGCTGGAAGTCTGTATCTTCTCCCCTTCACCTATTTTGGCCATCCTCCTATTCCCCAAGCATACAGTCTTTAATGTTCTTCTGTGTGGAAGCATATGCTACAATTTCCTTCCTTGTTAAGACTGAATAATATTCCATTGCATGTGTATACCATATTTTATTTACCCATTTTTCATTATTGAGCACTTGGGTTGCTCCTTTTGGCTATTATGATTATACTTCTATGACCATACGTGTGAAAATATCTTCCCAAGACCCTGTTTTTAATTCTTTTCAGTATATACTCAGAAATGGAATTGTTGGATCATATGGCAATTCTGTGTTTAATTTTGAGCAACTATTCTACTGTTTTCCTTAGCAGCTATACTATTTTATATTCCTACCAACAGTGCACAAGGGTTTTAATTTCTCTACATCCTCACCAACACTTGTTATTTTCTGTTTTTTTGATAGTACTCATTCTAATAGTATGAGGTGGTATTAGTGTGGTTTTGATATGCACGTTCATTACTGATGTTGAGCGTCTTTCACACCCATTTGTATATAATCTTTGGAGAAACATCTATCCGAGTCCTTTGCCTATTTTTTAATCTGGATGATGTTTATTTATTGAGTTGTAGTCCTTAATATACACTGGATATTAATTCCTTATCAGATATATGATTTGCAAATATTTTTTCCCATTGCATGGGTTGCCTTTTCACTCTATTGATTTTGTACTTTGATCTACAAAAGGTTTTGATTTTGATGTAGTTTAATTTATACATTTTTTCAGTTATTGTCTGTGTTGGTGGCTTTTTGTAAATAAAATTTTATTGAAATAAGGGTAAGGAGAATAAGGTACTCTCCTGCAACTGCAATGTTAGATCCTTTCATTTAAAATCTCGAGGGGGGAGGTACCTGGCTGGCTCGGTCCAAAGAGCATGTGATTCCTGATCTTGGGGTTTTGAGTTCAAGCCTTCAAGCCCCACATAGGGCATAGAGCCTACTTTAAAAATAAATAAATAAATAAATAAATAAATAAATAAATAAATAAATAAAATTTAGAGGGAGGGGCACCATGTTGGTCATAGAGCTTACTTAAAAAAATAAATAATAATAATAATAAATAAGTAAAATTGTGATAATTTGTTCATCATAGATTTTTTGCATTAATTATTATTTTTTAAATAGTGCTTTAAAATTGTTTATCTTGAGTACCGAGTTGTTGATGACACCTTAAATTTTGAGGGGAAACTATCTATAAAGCAAGGCTGGAGCTGAGAATGACAGAAAAGTTTACTTGAAGGGGGTCTTTTTTTGTAAGATTTTATTTATTTATTAGACACAGAGTGAGAGAGAGCATGAGCACACATGAGTGGGGGGAGGGGCAGAGAGAGAAGCAGACTCCCCGCTGAGCAGGGAGCCTGCCGAGGGACTTGATTCCAGGATCCTGGGATCATGACCTGAGCCGTAGGCAGACGCTTAACCGACTGAGCCACCCAGGCACCCTTGGTGGGGGGGGTTGAGGGGGGAGGGTACATATTTTTAAACAAGCATAAAATGTATATGGATACATTTCCTTTTATCCACAACTCCAAATACTGAACATTTGTGGTTTTTTTCTCCTCAGACAGGAACTTGCAAGACGCATGGATGTGACTGAAATCAGAGTGCAGGTCAGTAAACCTAGATGGCAGGGCAGCCAATTCTAAAACTGGCTTTAGGACTTGGGCACTTTTGTCCTAGACATTCTCAAGTTGGTGTGTTTCAGTTGTCTTTTTTAACATTGGCAAATAAGTTGACTGTAGGGGGTCTTTGTGGGTAGAAAATGGGATATATGAACTCTAGCTTATGGATATTTCCCATTACCAGAGGGAACATGATTTCTTTTTTTCTCTCTTTTTTTAAAGATTTTATTTATTTATTCATGAGACACACAGAGAGAGGCAGAAACATAGGCAGAGGGAGAAGCAGGCTCCCCATAGGGAGCCTGATGTGGGACTTGATCCCAGGACCCTGGGATCATGACCTGAGCCACAGGCAGATGCTCAACCACTGAGCCACCCACCCAGGTGCCCCAGAATATGATTTCTTAAAGGAAAATAAGAAATGAGTTGCTTCTCCTATTCTGTATACAAAATTAAGTATATATATGTGTGTATCTATATAGCAAGCATATAGATAGGTATATCCATATACCTATATAGTACATATATATATGTATATGTGTGTTTTCAGTAAAGTTTAGCTCCTTCTAACATCTTCTTTAGAGTCATATTGTGTGGAGTCATATTGGGGCTGAGGCTGGCTGTAGAAATTTTCAAATTAATGCACAGAGGAGCAAGTTACGAGAGGATTCCGTTGTACTATATTAAAGCCAAACATAACTTCTTAGCTAAGTGGGTGGATTCCAAACAGTGGGGTGAGGGAGAAATGTATCCTCAGAACACACTATATAAGTAACTAAAGTCTGTTTATTGGTGCTGAAACTGATGAGGTGAGACAGCTTCAAAGTCCGAGTACCTGGAGTACCTGGTCGTCCTGCTATTATGTTTAAGTGTTTGATAAAGCAGTGTGGAATGGCAGCTCTACGGTTTAATTTTCTGGAATACTTTGATGTATCAACCTGAAAACACTGCTAGAACAGTCCTGTTATGGTGAGAATGGGGAGAGAGTTTGCAAGCTTTGGAAATTTGTCTAAAGAATGAAACAAAAAAATTAAAATAAAAAAAAAGAATGAAACAAGCAAAAAAAAAATCCAATATCGAATGATTATTAATTGACCTAAGAAGGGCAAAAAAGGTTAGAGAAGAATTACATATAGCTAAAATAGGCCTTATAGATGCTACACAAATTCAGTGTTACAAATCTGCTAAATGTATAAGTGAATATTCTCTTGAGGATTTCTAACATTTAAGGATTTTTTTTTTCATTTTGGTGATACTATTTTAAAGAATTGAGTTTTGTGGGATTTGTTTAAGGTTTAGGTGTCCCTTATTTTGGAGTAGATTCACAGTGCTAATTTTAAATACTTTTATTCCCTCGGGCATTGTTGACTAATTTGTGGGTCATGGGATAAAAAGGTGACCCCCCAAAACCCATTTAAGCTATTTCAAAGTGATATTTGCCCAAAAAAGAAAGGAAAGGAAATCAGGATGGATGTATTGGCTTTGCTACAGAGTGCATGTGAGTTGCTACAGGGGTGCCTGGCTGGCTCAGTTGGAGGAGCGTGCAACTCTTGATTTCAGGATCGTGGGTTTGAGCCCCACACTGGGCTTAGCGATTACTAAAAAAAATATATATATATTTTAAGAAGGGGAGTTGCTGCTCTGGTGGTGGGAATATCTGAAAAGCAGCCCAACAAAGCTGACCGTTGAGTAATGGCATCCCAACCCCAGAGACTGGGGCCCCAGGCTTAGCTCAGATTGGAAAAACTGGAAAGAGGTTGGGAGCACTTGTTCAGGCTGATAAGGCATGTGCAGAGGAAAAGAAAAATGCAAGGTTTGGTGACTAGCTTTTTCTCCTTTCTGGGTTTATGTAGTGCTCTCTCCACGGCATTCTGAAAGGAACATAAGCCACAAGAAATAAATCGGAGAAAACTAAGTGTTCTCATATATTTCCAAACCATACAGCATGAATTTTCCCCAAGATACTTAATACATGATTTTCCTCCTTTGTTTTGCAAATAGAACTGTTGTGTGAAACCAATATTGAGGGTACGGCCCATACGACAGCTAGCTATGGGCTTTACTTACCTGATGTCTATGGAGATCTGACCACTGATACACTTGGATTCCACCCCCCCCCCCCCCCGCCCATGAGCTCTATTACACTGCCCTTGTCAAAGTTCTGTATTCATGCTGCAGAAATACCACTAATATTTTTTTTAAGATTTTATTTATTTATTCATAAGAGACAGAGAGACAGAGAGAGAGAGGCAGAGACATAGGCAGAGGGAGAAGCAGGCTCCATGCAGGGAGCCCGATGTAGGACCTGATCCCGGGACTCCAGGATTGCGCCCCGGGCTGAAGGGAGGCACCCAACTACTGAGCCACCCAGGTGTCCCAATACCACCAATCTTTTTTTTTTTTAATTTTTTTTATTTTTTTATTCATGATAGTCACACAGAGAGAGAGAGAGAGGCAGACACACAGGCAGAGGGAGAAGCAGGCTCCATGCACCGGGAGCCCGACGTGGGATTCGATCCCGGGTCTCCGGGATCACGCCCTGGGCCAAAGGCAGGCGCCACACCGCTGCACCACCCAGGGATCCCTAATACCACCAATCTTAAAGTAGGAGAGCAAATGTGAGGCCTCAGAGAGAGAGAGAAAGCCCTTTGTGTCACTTAAAATGTGCAGTTTGGAAACTTCTGAAACGATTTAAATATAATGTTAACCACATCAACTAGGATACCAAGATGGTAGGGCAGCTCGGGTGGCTCAGTGGCTTAGCGCCACCTTCAGTCCTGGGTGTGGTCCTGGAGACGCGGGATCGAGTCCTATGTCAGGCTCCCTGCATGGAATGGAGCCTGCTTCTCCTTCTGCCTGGGTCTGTGCTTCTCTCTCTCTCTCTCTCTGTGTCTCTCATGAATAAATAAGTAAAATCTTTTTTTAAAAAAGAAGATGGTAAAGTGTGACAGTTTTGTTTGTGTGTTTGTTTGCAAAAGTAGTTGGCAGATATGTAGAAAGGAGCCATTTTATGACCCCTTACCCTCACTATTGTTGACTATCTTCCTAAAATGCCTGTTCCACCTTCTTGCCGGAAGAATAAGGGATGGGATTGGGACCTCCTGGTTGAGTAGCAACGCCTAGGATAACCTGCCCTGCTGGACAACAGCGGCTCCTCCAGGATCCTGGAACTGTAGCCAGAGCAGAGTGAGCTGACCTGGTCCTGAGCCCAGGAAGGTTTGTAGGGTGGGGCAGGTTGGAGCATGCCAAATTGACAACAGCGACAATGGTGTGTCTCTTTCCCTTAAACTTCTGGGTGGCCAAAGCTCAGTGAGCTTCAGTGCGCTCAGTGAGCATTTTAGTTAATTTGGGTCAAGTTGGTCTCCACTTTCCTTAACACTGCAGGCTAAAATCAAGGGAATGTTCATGGCTTCAGCAGCTCTCATGTCCCAGCTAGACAAGCACAAACTCCACGGGACCCCTTGACTAGGCCTTCCTTGCCAGACTACTTTTTAACTCTCAAGAGGTTTCATAGGACAAATGATCTTTTAGACATCCTTAAAGGAAATCTGTCTAAAAACCCAATGCATTTCCTCCTGTTAATTATTTACTTCATCCTGATGATAGGCTTTTCAAGTAAGGAGCCATTCCCCTCAATATGTCTTTAAATAGGGCCCTCTATTTGCAATGCCCAGATTGTCCCCAAAACAAGGTGACATTCTCTCCAGTGAGGAGGGGCAGAAGCTAACTGGAGAGCTAATGATCAGCTGTCAGGATACAGACCTTTCTTTGTCCTGTTACCAGGCATTGGATCAACAGCAAGGACCCAGTGCAACTCATAAGCTAGACCTGCATGCAATACCTGAAAAAAATTTGAATATTAAAATTAGGAGAAGAGAGACAAAGCAATAAGCGTATTCCAGAACCTGGCACGTAGCTGGTGCTCACTGAGGACGAGCTAAAGGGAGGGGATGTGGTGTTAGCTTTCCTGAGTAAACAGCTTCTCTTGGTGCTGCACGAAAAATCTCGAAGGCATATACGGTTGCATGTAGGGTTTTTTTCTGTTATGACTTTGAGTGTTCGATATGCTAAATTTTGCTAATTTTCTCTCTGCTTGTAGGTTTGGTTTAAGAACAGGAGAGCCAAGTATAGGAGAGATGAGAGGGCATCAAAGCTCAGAAACACACCACCTACCAACCTGAACCACCTTTTCATCCTCATGTTGGATGGGCCCTAGAATGCCATCCTTGTTCAGAAACCAGTTTGGAGATGGGTTCTTTTGGTGTCACTGACACTTGGGCCAACTATGCTGCCCCTTCCACCCATATCTCCTCTAATAGTTTGTTGCGTTGTCAATAAAGAAGTGAATTCACCATGCATTTGTCTTTGTGTACCAAATGGGGGCAAATAGGGTATGTACGTAAATTGTTAAGGAAATGCCATCGAAACAGAATGACAAGGAGGCTTCCTTTTATGTGGCGACATCCCTGAATCACTATATAGGCCCTGCATGTCACAGAAGCTCCCCAAGTACCCATGATAAGCTTGCACTGACCCATATATTTTCTCTTCCATCCCTCACCCCATTTTCATCCCCACCTTGCCCCTTCAGGACCACAAATAGGTGCAAGATGAGGTGTGATGAGTCCTAGTGAAAGAATAGTGTTGTTTCGGGAAAGGAGCTCCCCTCATGCTGACATGTTCAAGTTGAACACTGGAATCTAGGGAAAACCTAAGAGGCTACCCAGGGATTTATGGGAGGGTGGCCACCAAACATTCATCCAGTATGTTTCAAATTCTGTTAACTACCTATCCTTTTTGTGGAGGAGATTGAGGAATAGAAGCCATTCTGGCAGGGACACCTGGGTGGCTCAGCGGTTGAGTGTCTGCCTTCGTCCCAAGGCGTGATCCTGGAGTCCCAGGATCGAGTCCCACATTGTGCTCCCTGCATAGAGCCTGCTTCTTTCTCTGCCTATGTCTCTGCCTCTCTTTCTGTGTATGTTTCTCATGAATAAATAAATAAAACCTTTAAAAAATAATAATAATAAAAAGAAAAATAAGAGATTCCATCAAGGCCAGAAAGAGGCTCTTCTCCCTTTTCTTTCTCCCACCCCCACCAGCCTAGGAAAGAAGCATGTTATCAATTTTTCCCCAGCTGAGAAGCTGACTATCATACCTTCAAAAGTATTTTGTCACCTTCCACATCCTTGAGAGGACCCTGATTCCTGTTGTTAAACACTGAAAAGGGACCTATTGGTTTACTACTGTTCAAAGCAAGAGGGGGATCCCTGGGTGGCTCAGCGCCACCTTCAGCCCAGGGCGTGATCCTGGAGTCCTGGGATCGAGTCTCGCATCGGGGTCCCTGCGTGGAGCCTGCTTCTCCCTCTGCCTGTGTCTCTTCTCTCTCTCTTTCTCTCTCTCTCTCTGTCTCTCATGAATAAATAAATAAAATCTTAAAAAAACAACAACAAAGCATGAGTAAGGAGATGGTCTCCAGAGCAGTATTCTAGAATAATAACTTGTGAAGAAACAGTCATACCTTTGCTTTGTTCATGCTGTCTTCTTGGTGTGAAACTGCCAAGTGTAGGAAAAAAAATGAAGGGTTGGTGAAGAGGCCAGGCCCATTTTTTTTAAAATAAGGAATGCTTCACGAATTTGCATGTCATCCACCTGCAGGAGCCATGCTAATCATATCTGTATTGTTCCAATTTTAGTATACATGCTACTGAAGCGAGTACAGGCCCACTTTTTAAAAAGCATACTTCTCAGTTCAACCTTTGGTTTTAAGGACTCTTTAGCAATGTGAGGCTCCTTTAATGGAGTTCTGTGTTAAAAGTGATCAGTTGTGAGGGGCACCTGGATGGCTCAGTGGTTGAGCATCTGCCTTTGGCTCAGGGCATGATCCCGGGGTCTTGGGATCGAGTCCCACATCAGGACCCCTGCAGGGAGCCTGCTTCTCCCTCTGCCTGTCTCTGTGTCTCTCATGAATAAATAAATAAAATCTTTTAAAAACAAACAAAAAAAGGAGGATGTTATTGTTACCCAGAGACACTTTAAACTAACTGAGCCATCCAGGCATCCCCCAAAGAGAATTTCTCTTAATGTACATTTCAAATATCCCAGAGGCATAGACAAGAATTAATTATTATAATATAAGGAAATAACTTTGATTTATTAAAAAAAATCTTTAGAAACTGGCTACCAATGAGGCGCCTGGCTGGTTTAGTCGGTGGAGCAGGCAACTCTTGATCTTGGGGTTTTAAGTTTGAGCCCCAGGTCGGGTGCAGAGATTACTTAAAAATAAAATCTTAAAAAAAATCTTAAAAAAAGGAAAAAGAAACTAGCTACCAACAACTTCATTGACCTGAGATAGGTTGTCTTTGTAGATGTTAGTTTTTTAAGATATTTTATTATTTTTATTTATTTATTTTTATTTATTTATGATAGTCACAGGGAGAGAGAGAAAGGCAGAGACACAGGCAGAGGGAGAAGCAGGCTCCATGCACCGGGAGCCCGACGTGGGATTCGATCCCGGGTCTCCAGGATCGCGCCGTGGGCCAAAGGCAGGTGCCAAACCGCTGCGCCACCCAGGGATCCCGATATTTTATTATTTTTTAAGTGGGTATAACCCACTGTAGGGTTCAAACTTACAACCCCAAGATCAAGAGTTGCATGCTCTACTGACTGAGCCAGCCAAGCACCCCTATAGATGTTGGTTGGGGCTGAAAAGTTGTAAGTACAACCTTTAAGTAGTACAGTAGATTTAGCATTTTAATGTAATCTAATAGTTCTGGATGTAGTCTTGCTTTCTACAGTTTTCCACAATAAACGACACATGCCAGCTAACTTTCAAAATGGTAAGGTTGATGGTCAAATTAAGTGGGAGGAAAGCATGAACTATTTTCGGGAAAAAACTTTTTTTGATTAAAATTAGATTTATGTAACCTGGATCTTGATTCAAACAAACATGATCAGAACCTTGGGAGATTTAACTTACAAGTACTTGACAATCAAAATTCCAGACAACTATTTTAACTACAAGTACTAGAAACAAAGAGCCAGGGGGGCAAGGAGGGGACCAGAAATAATTCTTTTTCTCAGTACAAGAGTGTAGGGGTGCACCTGACTCAGTCAGTAGAGTATGCAAGTATTCATCTTGGGGTCATGAGTTTGAGCCCCATGTTGGGCTTAGAGATTACTTATTTTTTTAAAAAAAGATTGTATTTATTTATTCATGAGAGACAGAGAGAGGCAGAGGGAGAAGCAGGCTCCATGCAGGAAGCCTGACGTGGGACTCGATCCCGGGTCTCCAGGATCACACCCTGGGCTAAAGGCAGCACTAAACCACTGAGCCACCCAGGCTGCCCTTAGAGATTACTTAAAAAAAAAAATCAATACAATAGTGTGGTCGCTCAGGGACACCTGGATGGCTCAGTCGGTAGAGCATGTGACTCTTGATTTAAAAAAAAAGTGGTCCCTCCAAACATATATGAAAAGTGACATTTTAAATAACGATAATAATTACTATAAATGTATACAAAACAGAGGAATGGAGTTTGTTCTGAGTTGCCTTCAAAAGAACAGAAATATATATGCCAGAGTTCTGATTGTGGGGTGTCGGGCTAATTGGACACACTCTGAGCACCCGGAGGCATGTACAGACGTACCATGCAGTCATTTGGTGCTGATGTGACACCTCTACGAAATGTTGGAATCCTAGAAGTGGAATAATGGAGCAAAAATAGAGTCCTTCACTGCATTTCCTGGTAGGTAAGCTGAACTTGGCCTCGAACGACTTGCTGTAGCCCTGGATGTTGACTGGGATTCTCCAAACCTTGAGTAGACGCCTTGGGAGTCAGGAGCTGTGGTAACATGCCCCTCATCCTAGGAATGCTGCTTGCCATTACTTTTATTTGGGGATTCATTTGAGACTTCTGCTCACTCCCAGTAAGCCAAGGCAGTAAGACGTCCCGGAGAGAGCCAGTCCTTGCCTCAGTTACTTCCTCTTGGCAAACTAGTACTCATTTTCCTTTGTGGGACTCTCTTTAAGCTACTTTCATTGGGCAAGTGAAACAAATGTTCACGGGCCCTGTAATAGTTCAGCAACAAAAGAGAACCAGTCTCACGATCTTATGCTGCTCTTCCAAAGAAAGTACCTCTTTGTCTTCTAGGAGACACCCAAGTTAAAGGAATAAATCACAGTAGTCTCTCTTCTGTGAGAGACTTTTGCAGGCATCCAGTCCATTCCCTTCATATTACAGATGAGGGAACACAAGCCCAGAGCATTGGGGTTACCCCGCAAGAAAGAGCATGCAGAGTTCATCCCACAGAAGTTCAGGCTCTAGGCAGCCATGCACTCCCCTGGGCCTGGAGCCTTCCAGATGTGGGCAATGCTCACTAGGGTTGAAGGGTTCAGCTTCTTGCACACAGCTCTCCTTCCAAGGGCTCTTCAATCAAGGTTTCTCACTCAGTTTCAGCACTAAGCGACCCCAGATTTAAGGCATGGTGTTCACTCTTGCTCACCAAACATCAGCGCCTTTCTCCCTTTATATATGGATATGATCTGACAGTTGTTCACTTGCATTTGGAATCTGACACCATGAGCCATTGGCTGTGCTTTGGGATCTGGACTGCTGACATATGTTTACAGCTTCTTCATTTTCAGTCCCTCACAGATATTGAAGATGAGATTCCCTACATGCAGCATTAGTCCCTAGCATAGTAGGCCAACATCCTAGGGGCCTGGTGGGTAGTAGAACACAAACAAATAAAAACAGGACTTGGAGGTTGCTAGAGGGACAACCACCTCTAGTTATTCTACTGTAGTTATCCAAGCTGATAGCTCTCTTTCAAGCAGGTGCTCAATCTAAATTCTTTTAAGCATTTAGGGTCCGTGGAGTCTGTGACTCTAGGTCTCAGGGTTATGAGCTCAAGCCTCTCCCTGGGTGTAGAGATTACTTAAAAATAAAACCTGTAGGGCCGCCCGAGTGACTCAGGGGTTTAGTGCCGCCTTCAGCCCGGGGTGTGATCCTGGAGTCCTGGGATCGAGTCCCACATCGGGCTCCCTGCAGGGAGCCTGCTTCTCCCTCTGCCTGTGTCTCTGCCTCTCTCTCTCTCTCATGAATAAATAAATAAAATATTAAAAAAGAAAGATGCAAGTGACCGAGTCCTGCCCTGTGGATTTCCGAGATGCTGTGAAGGGCTAAGGGCATTTCCATGTTCAGAATCACCACCAAGACCATGGTCTACAGTACTGCCCTAGTTGCGGGGCTATAAACTCAGTGGGTCTATCTCTCTTTTTATTTATTTATTTATTTATTTTTAAAGATTTTAATTCATTTATTCATGACAGACACAGAAAGGCAGAGACACAGGCAGAGGGAGAAGTAGGCTCCACGAAGGGAGCCCGATGTGGGACTTGATATCGGGACTCCAAGATCAGACCCCAAACTGAAGGCAGGTGCCAAACCGCTGAGCCACCCAGGTTGCCCTTAAAAAAATGAATCATAAAAAAGTTATTTTTTTAAAGATTTTATTTATTCAGAGAGAGAGAGAGAGAGAGGCAGAGACACAGGCAGAGAGAGAAGCAGGCTCCATGCAGGGAGCCCGATGTGGGATTCGATCCCGGGTCTCCAGGATCACACCCAGGGCTGCAGGCGCTGCTAAACTACTGCGCCACCGGGGCCGCCCCTAAAAATTATTTATTTATTTATTTATTTATTTATTTATTTATTTATAATTCTTAAAAAACAATCAAGCAGGGAAATGCTAGCCTGATGCTACCTAGGTTTTTGTAAACCGTGTTTAACTAAAATCATGGTGAGAAGAGTAAGGAGTGGCCAGTTGTGTAAGTGAAGGATCAGATTCCGTCTCTCTTTAAAATTTTGATAATTTGGACCCCTGGGTGGCTCAGTGCTTGAGCATCCACCTTTGGTTCAGGTCATGATCCCGGGGTCTTGGGATCGAGTCCACATCAGGCTCCTTGGGGGGAGCCTGCTTCTCCCTCATACTAAGTCTCTGCCTCTCTCTCTCTCTCTGTGTGTGTCTCATGAATAAATAAACAAAATCTTTAAAAATAATAAATAAAATTTTTTTGATAAATTGTTAATAATAATTACTTTTTATTTTAAAAAGTTGTGCAAAAGGTATCATTTACCAGGAATCCTGAGGTTTTGGGATGCATGGGTGGCTCAGCGGTTAAGGGTCTGCCTTTGACTCAGGGCGTGATCCTGGAGACCCGAGATCGAGTCCCACATCGGGCTCCCTTCAGGGAGCCTGCTTCTCCCTCTGCCTGTGTCTCTGCCTCTGATTAATAAATGAATAAAATATTTTAAAAAACCCTTAGTGTGGAGGAAAAAAAACCATCCCTAAAGCAAGGCCTCAATCTGAATATTACAAAACAATGTACCGGGAGAGAGTGTGGTGGAATAGGTAAATCTCTCTGTCTGTCTGTATTTTTTTAAGGGTTTTCCTTCTTTTTTTTTTAAGATTTTATTTATTTATTCATGAGAGACACAGAGACAGAGAGAGAGGCAGAGACACAGGCAGAGGGAGAAGCAGGCTCCCTGCAGGGAGCCCGATGTGGGACTCGATCCCGGGACCCCGGATCAGGCCCTGGGCAGAAGGCTGCGCTAAGCCACCAGGGCTGCCCTGTATGTATGTATTTAAAAGTAAAGTCAACCCCACAACACGGAGCTCAAGCTCACGAACCCCGAGATCGAGAGTCACATGCTCTACCGACAGCCAGCCAGGTGCCCCTGGAATAGGTAATCATTTATTTATTTATTTTAAAGATTTATTTATTTTTTTTAATTTATTTTTTATTGCTGTTCAATTTACTAACATACAGAATAACCCCCAGTGCCCGTCACCCACTCACCCCCACCCCCGCCCTCCTCCCCTTCTACCACCCCTAGTTCGTTTCCCAGAGTTAGCAGTCTTTACGTTCTGTCTCCCTTTCTGATATTTCCCACACATTTCTTCCCCCTTCCCTTATATTCCCTTTCACTATTATTTATATTCCCCAAATGAATGAGAACATATAATGTTTGTCCTTCTCCGACTGGCTTACTTCACTCAGCATAATACCCTCCAGTTCCATCCACGTTGAAGCAAATGGTGGGTATTTGTCATTTCTAATAGCTGAGTAATATTCCATTGTATACATAAACCACATCTTCTTTATCCACTCATCTTCCGTTGGACACCGAGGCTCCTTCCACAGTTTGGCTATCGTGGCCATTGCTGCTATAAACATCGGGGTGCAGGTGTCCCGGCGTTTCATTGCATTTGTATCTTTGGGGTAAATCCCCAACAGTGCAATTGCTGGGTCGTAGGGCAGGTCTATTTTTAACTCTTTGAGGAACCTCCACACAGTTTTCCAGAGTGGCTGCGCCAGTTCACATTCCCACCAACAGTGTAAGAGGGTTCCCTTTTCTCCGCATCCTCTCCAACATTTGTGGTTTCCTGCCTTGTTAATTTTCCCCATTCTCACTGGTGTGAGGTGGTATCTCATTGTGGTTTTGATTTGTATTTCCCTGATGGCAAGTGATGCAGAGCATTTTCTCATGTGCATGTTGGCCATGTCTATGTCTTCCTCTGTGAGATTTCTCTTCATGTCTTTTGCCCATTTCATGATTGGATTGTTTGTTTCTTTGGTGTTGAGTTTAATAAGTTCTTTATAGATCTTGGAAACTAGCCCTTTGTCTGATATGTCATTTGCAAATATCTTCTCCCATTCTGTAGGTTGTCTTTGAGTTTTGTTGACTGTATCCTTTGCTGTGCAAAAGCTTCTTATCTTGATGAAGTCCCAATAGTTCATTTTTGCTTTTGTTTCTTTTGCCTTCGTGGATGTATCTTGCAAGAAGTTACTATGGCCGAGTTCAAAAAGGGTGTTGCCTGTGTTCTTCTCTAGGATTTTGATGGAATCTTGTCTCACATTTAGATCTTTCATCCATTTTGAGTTTATCTTTGTGTTTATTTGAGAGAGAGTGAGAGAGCCAGAGAGCCAGAGAGCAGAGGGAGGGGCAAATGAAAAGAATCTCAAGCGGACTCCACCCTGAGCCGGATGCAGGGCTTGATGTCACAACCCTGAGATCATGACCTGAGCTGAAATCAGGAGTC
The DNA here is from genome assembly GCF_053574225.1 of Canis aureus. NCBI lineage: Eukaryota > Metazoa > Chordata > Mammalia > Carnivora > Canidae > Canis > Canis aureus. The sequence continues at coordinate 31,865,316 of NC_135649.1, read as the reverse complement.
AGAGGCTCAACTGACTGAGCCACCCAGGCACCCCACTGGGAGTAGGTATTTAAAAGCATGCATGAACTGAAGATGATGAATTTCATTTCCTCTAGCTCCAAATACTGAATATTTGTGGGTTGCTCACCTCAGAAAGGAGCTTGCAAGATGCATGCAAGTGACTGAAGACAGCACCCAGGCTAATCTATCTGAAAAAAAAAAAAAACTATTTGGTGAGAAATAATTAGCCATGTTTGGAAAATAACTTTTTTCTTTTCTTTTTTCTTTTTCTTTTTTTTTTTTAGGATTTTATTTTTAGGAGCACCTGGGTGGCTCAGTGGTTGAGCATCTGCCTTTAGCTCAGGTCGTGGTCCTGGGGACCTGGGATCAATTCCCACATCTGGCTCCCCGCAGGGAGCCTGCTTCTCCCTCTGCCTATGTCTCTGCCTCTCTCTCATTTATTTATTTATGCACGAGAGACACAGAAAGCGAGGCAGAGGGAGAAGCAGACTCCATGCAGGGAGCCCGATGCGGGACTCGATCCCAGGACTCCGGGATCATGGCCTGAGCATGAAGGCAGACACCTCACCGCTGAGCCACCCAGGCGTCCCAATAAATAAAAATCTTCAAAAGAATTCACTACTATTATTGCATAAAATATCCTATCACCACAGTATAACCTATGGCATACGTGGCATAACGGAAAGAGGCATGATTAGAAATTACACATTCTCGTTCTTTTAGAGACACTGGAATATCTCCAGATGAAAACTATGTGATGTCTTGATTTGCATCAAAATAATCCAGGGGCATATGCAAGTGTGTTGAATTGGTGAGGGTATTGATGAAACAAGGCTGGTTCTGAATAATTGTTGAAACTGAGAGATGAATGCATATCGTTGGGATTCTCTCTGCTTTTGCGTATGCCTGACATTTCACGTAATGAAAAACATGCTTTGGGGCTTTTTTTTTTTTTAAGTTTTATTTATTTAAGTGTTCTCTGCAGCCAACGTGGGGCTTGAACTCACAACCCTGATATCAAAGAGTCCCATGCTTTTCTGACTGAGCCAGCCAGGCACCCCTAAGAAAACATGTTCTGTTTTGTTTTTAAATTTTTCAAAGATTTATTTATTCATTTGAGAGAGAGAGCGAGAGAAAGAGAACATGAGTGGAAGGAGGGGCAGAGGAGAGGGAGAGAGAGAATCCCAAGCAGAATCCCAATCTCTCTCTCCGTGCCTCTCATAAGTAAATAAAATCTTTAAGAGATTAAAAAAAAATAAATACAGTAAATAAATAAAAATCTTAAAAAGAAAAAAAAAAGAACCTACAAAAGCTAAGCATCCTAGGATGCCATTATTCTACCCTTCTACTTCTGTTTATAAGCCCTGCTCTCGTACATGCTTTGTTCTCTCCCTTCTGTGTCCCCCTCTGTGAGTTTATTTTCTTTAAAGATTTTATTTATTTATTTATTCATGAGAGACAGAGAGAGAGAGAGAGAGAGAGAGAGAGGCAGAGACACAGGCAGAGGGAGAAGCAGGCTCCCCCCAAGGAGCCCGATGCGAGACTCAATCCCAGACCCGGGGGATCACGCCCTGAGCCGGAGGCAGATAGATGCTCAACCGCTGAGCCACCCAGGCGTCCCTCTGAGTTTCTTTAGTTCTCACGCCACTTGCCTCGTTCTTTTTTTTAAAAATTTTATTATTTATTTTTCACTCACCTGGTTTTGATCTCAAATTTCTGAGCACTGAGGACGAAAACATCTGAGTGACCAGGACAGGAGGCCCTCTGGTGATGAATCAGACCCCACAGGACCTGATCATACTTGCTGGAACATTTTGTAGCTGTTCTTCATGATAAGTGGGCATCTCGGGGAGAGTCTTAAGAAAATATTATGCTTCGGAGACAAGGTAACAGATTGGGAAGTTCAGAGTGCTCTGGAGAAGAAAAAGGGGATTTTAGGGAACTAATTATCTCTTGTTGGTCAGGAAACAATTTCCTGAAGCTCAGCAGTTTTTTCAGTCTCCTAGGTTTCTTTTTCTTCTACTAAATGCAGTAAAATTTAACTGTAATACTTTTTTATTTCTCAAAGCACATACAGTATGATTCCAGCCTTATTAGATTCTCTCTATACATACGTGCGTCCATTCACCCCTCTTCTTTATCCTTGTGTGTGTAGGAATATCCTTGAGGATATCAAGCAAGACTGAGTATCACCAATACCAAGAGTATTTTTTCTTCCTGAGCTGTGAGTAGATTTGATCTTTCTGCTTTGGACCTCTATGAATTCCCTGAAATTTCATAATGCCAATTACCATTTATGACTAAAGGTATTATATAAAAGAATGAAAGAACAGAAATTCAAAAGATTTTAAATGTATCAATATTTTATTTTTAAGAAGATTTCTTATTTATTTGAGAGAGAGGGAGAGACAGAGAGAGCGCGCATGTGCACACAGAGGGAGAGGGAGGTGACATCCCGCCAAGCACAGAGCCCAACGTGGGGCTCAATCTCAGGACTCTGACATCATAACCTGAGCCAAAGGCAGACGGTTAACCCACTGAGCCACCCAGGTGCCCCTAAATGCATCAATATTTTAATCAAAAAAGATTGTATTTATATATTCATGAGAGACACACACACACACACACACAGAGGCCGAGACACAAGCAGAGAGAGAGAAGCAGGCTCCACGCAGGAAGCCCGACGTGGGACTCGATCCCGGGTCTCCAGGATCACGCCCTGGGGCCAGGATGGCGCTAAACCGCTGAGCCACCTGGGCTGCCCTCAATATTTTAATCTTGTTGATTTTCAAGATCCAGAAGTAAACTTCCATTCGCAGATAAGGTGCAGAACTTTCCCTTATATGTGAATTTCAAATAAGCAACAAATAATCTTTTCGTAGAAGTATATCCCAAAAATTGCATAGAACATTCTTTTTTTTTTTTTTTTAAAGATTTTATTCATGAGAGATGCACAGAGAGAGAGAGGAGGAGGAGGAGAGGCAGAGACACAGGCAGAAGGCAGGCCCCATGCAAGGAGGCCGACATGGGACTCGATCCCAGGACTCTAGGATCACGCCCTGGGCCCAAGGCAGGCGCCTAACTGCTGAGCCACCCAGGGATCCTCTGCATGGGACATTCTTATTGAAAAATATATTGTTGTTTATCTGTAATTAAGATGTTCTTAAGTATCTAAAAGAAAAAAAAAAGGACCACCTGGGAGGCTCAACTGGTTGATTGCCTGCCTTTGGCTTGGGTCAAATAATCTCAGGGGCCTGGGATGGAGCCCCACATTGGGCTCCCTGCTCAGTGGGGAGCCTGCTTCTCCCTCTCCCTCTGCCCCTCCGCCCCCAGCTTGTGCACTCCGTCTCTCAAGTAAATAAATAAAATCTTTTAGAAGCTGCAATTCAGGGCGCCTGAGTGCCTCAGGCAGTTAAGCATCTGCCTTCCACTCAGGTCCTGATCCTGAGGCCCTGGGATGGATCGCCACACTGGGCTCCCTGATCAGCAGGGAGCCTGCTTCTCCCTCTCCCTCTCTCTGCCACTCCCATGCTTGTGCTCTCTCTGTCTCTCTCTCTCATAGTCTCTGTCAAATAAATAAATACAATATTTTTAAAAATGTAATTCAGCCTCCTGTATTTTTCTACTAAATAATGCAACTGTAATATAAACATACTGCCATTTCCATAGAAAATATTTTCAATAGTTGGTAATTTTTCCCCATTCCATTCAGATTTTTCTTTTTTCTTTTTTTTAAGATTTTATTTATTCATTCATTCATTCATGAGAGACACACACAGAGAGAGGCAGAGACACAGGCAGAGGGAGAAGCAGGCACCCCGCAGGGAACCCGATGCGAACTCGATCCCCAGAACTGGGGATCATGTCCCGAGCCACAGGCAGATGCTCAACCACTGAGCCACCCAGGCGCCCCGAGAGAGAGTTTGCTTTGAATTCAGGAGAGATTAAGAAACTTGCGGGCAGCCCCGGTGGCTCAGCGGTTTAGCGCCGCCTGCAGCCCGGGGCGTGATCCCGGACACCTGGGATGGAGTCCCATGTGGGGCTCCCTGCACGGAGCCTGCTCCTCCTCTGCCTGTGTCTCTGCCTCTGTGTGTGTGTCGCTCATTAAGTAATAATAATAATAATAATAATAATAATTAATAATAATAATAATAATAAACCTTTGGAAAAAACTTGGACTTCAACTTGAGCCATTCGCATATTACATGCGTATATACATATATATATACACACACAAACGCATCTATACACGACGGAGCACGCACCCTATATTATGGAACACGTGATACACGCACGCGCACACCTTAATGCAAAAGCTGATGAATTGACTGTCCTGTCCAACTGGCTCTCTGTGAAGTGTCCTGTGGCCCATCGCCCTTCCCTTCCGTCATTTCGGGCAGCTGGCTGAGAAAAGACGCGGTGTCCTGTTCAGCGTAGACTCCAAGAGGCTCCTGAGCATCCGGAAGGATGCAGGGATCTCGTTGGCTCCGTGGCGCATTTGCGCGGATGCACACAGCGGCTCCCGTCGGGGCAGGAGCCCGCCCTAAGGGCCCGTGGACTTTGCGGCGCTGGTCCCAAGTCTCTGCGGGGGGCAGATCCATCTGGGTGGCATCGAAGCCCGGAAGCCAGGGCACCGCTCGCGGCAACAGCGGCTCCAGTGGCCGCTTTTCACCGCCCCGAGCCCGAGGCTTCGGACTCCGGACTCGGGACTCCGAGCGGCAGCGTCGCATTTGCTCCAAGAGCGCGGAGCGCAGCCGGCCCGCCCGCTCCCCGCGGGCCCGCTGCTGTCCCCCGCGCAGCTGAGCCGTCGGGGGGGCGGCCTCGCCCCAGGCTCCCCACACCGGTCCTGCCGATCCGTCCGCGGCCTCGCTCTCCAGGGCCCGCCCTGCGCACCGCGGGGCACGCCCTCGCCTCGGCCCCCGCCGCGGAGCCCGCGCGCGCCTGCGAGTTGGGGGCGACGGCGGGGCCTGGCCTCGGGGGCGAGGAGAGAGGGCAGGCATCGTGGCCCCCAAGAGCCAGCCTGCCTTCAGAGGCCCCTTCACCATTCATCCCGCTCTGGACTGATCCTATTTGGGCGTTTTCTGCCTGCCTTGCACTCGGTTTCCTCCTCGTCTTCAATCCATCTAGGACAAGCCCTTATAAATCCCTAGATCCTTAGATCCTCACTCTTACTCAAGTCCCTTCGTAAGGGACCTGCCACCTCCCGAATTGGAGCAGACGCGGCCAGGGAGCTCCCACCTACTAGAATTTACTCATTTTAATTTTAATTTCCTCTTTCTTTCTTTCTTTCTTTCTTTCTTTTCTTTCTTTCTTTTTCTTTTCTTTCTTTCTCTTTCTTTCTTTTCTCTCTCTTTCTTTCCTTTCTTTTCTTTCTTTCTTTCTTTTTTTCTTTTTTTCTTTCCTTTCTTCTTTTTTCCAGCCAGATCAGACGAATCAACCCTGGTGATCAGTGGGGTGACAGATGCTGCAGCCAGATCCCCTCCACATTAGGAATTTACTTGTTCTATGTTATCTTTCCAGAGTATGTGTGTGTGTGTATATATATATAGATATACACATATATATAATTATATATATAATTATTTTTTGCCACTAGATTAAAGCTCATGGAAGTAAGGAGTCCTATTTTTTTAAAGTTCTTTTATTTTAATTCCAGTATAGTTAACATACAATGTTCTATTAGTTTCAAGTGTAGGATATAGTGATTCAACAATTCTATACATGATTCAGTTGCCCATCATGACACGTGTACTCTAGGAGCTCTGTTTTATTCATCACAGAACTCAAAGTGCCTGGCACTAAGGAGGCACTCGACCACTGCTTATGGGATGATGAACAAACATCTCTGGCTTGAGATAATAACACCATTTATGAATGCGAATTCTTTGTTGTGAGTTGGGGAGGGTGGAGAGTTAAAGCAGCAGAGTAGAACAAAAGACCTTCCTAAGCGCTCTATAAACTTAGCTATAGTTCCTCTAAGGATGGTTAGCTGTTTTTCCTATTATTATTGCTGTAGGTATTCTTTTATGTTTAAAACGATTTTATTCATGAGACACACACACACACACACACAGAGAGGCAGAGACAGAGGCAGAGGGAAAAGCAGACTGGGGAGGGGTGGTGGTGGTGGTGGTGGAGGCCAAGGCGGACTGGATCCCAAGAAGCTCAACCACTGAGCCACTCAGGCGCCCTCGATGTTCTTTTAAATGTCTTCCCTCACCTGGTGTTATTTATCAGCTTCTCCCCTCTCCTCTATTTGTGTCTATTTTAAGTTTTTTCCGGGGATCCCTGGGTGGCTCAGCGGTTTAGCACCTGCCTTCAGCCCAGGGTGTGATCCTGGAGTTCCGGGATTGAGTCCCACGTCGGGCTCCCTGCATGGAGCCTGCTTCTCCCTCTGCATGTGTCTCTGCCTCTCTCTCTCTGTGTGTCTGTCATGAATAAATAAATAAAATCTTTAAAAAAAGAAGAAAAATTTTTTCAGCTTTATTGAGGTATAAAAGACAAATTAAAATTTCAAATATTTAAAGTTACAAGTTGATATTTTGATGTATGTATACATCGTGAAAAGATTGCCAAAATCAAGGGAATTGACATACCTATCACCTCCCTGGTTGCCTTTTATTTCTGGTAACAACACTTAAGATCCACTCTCTTAGTGAATCTCAAGTATCAAGACCATGTTTTTAACGAAATCACCATGCTGTACATTCAATCTCCAGAACGTAATAATGTTGCATAATTGAAATTTGATACCCTTGGTCCAACATCTCCACGTTTTCCCTAAACCCTAACTCCTAAAACCACCATTCTGCACTCTGCTTCTAGGAGTTGAATTCTTTTATTTATTTTTCTTTAAAGATTTTATTTCCTTATTCATGAATGACAGAGAGAGAGAGAGAGAGAGAGAGAGGCAGAGACACAGGCAGAGTGAAAAGCAGGCTCCATGCAGGGAGCCCGACGTGGGACTCGATCCTGGGACCCCAGGATCGCTCCCGGAGCTGAAGGCAGGCGCCCAACCACTGAGCCACCCAGGGGTCCCCAGGAGTTGGATTTTTTTAGATTTCATATATAAATGGGATCATGCAGGTTGTCTTTCTGTGTCTGGCTTATTTAATAATTCAAAATAACTTCCTCCAGGTTCATTCAAGTTTTTATAAATGACATTTCCTAATTTTTAAAGCCCAAATGATATTCCATTATATATATAGATAGATAGATACATACATACATACATACACATATTTAAGTATATATATATATATATATATTCACCACATGGAGCCACTAACCGTGGTCATTTTGTCATAATGCACTAATGTAACAGACATAATTTAAAGAAAAAAATCCATGGAATTTTACTCTTAACACTTCAGTATAGCAGAGGAACCTGCAGTACCAGGCTCCTGCAGACTGGGATTCAGCAGCCAAATGATACAGCTCCCTGGAACAAACCTGAAGGGTCCATGGTGCCCTGAGATAGGGCAGAGAACACAAAATCTGCAGTGCTTTATTGCCACTTGCAATCATCAGCAGTAATAGTTAAATTGGAGCTATCTCTGATTTCACCCTCACCCCCTGAAGGCTAGAATTCTACACGCAGATGCCTCCCAAGACTTCCATATTTTATCACTGCAGACACAATAAATCTTCAGTTCTAGAAATGTTTAAAAAGAGTTTATTTATTTGACAGAGAGACAGAAAGGGGAGGAGAGGAGAGGAGAGAGAGAGAGAGAAAGCATAAGCAGGGGGAGCTGCAGAGGGAGAGGTAGACGCAGGCTCCCTGCTGAGCGGGGAGCTCCACTGGTCCCATAGGACCCCAAGATCATGACTTGAGCCAAAGGCAGACGCTTATCCGACTGAGCCACCCAGGTGCCTCTTAAATTCTAAAAATACCACCTGTAAAAAGTTACTTTTTAGGCAATCAGAAAACTCTAAATGTAGGCAACTGGGCCATGATTCCAACAGATTGTTGTTGTTTTTAAAGATTTTATTTATATATTCGTGAGAGACACAGGAGAGAGAGAGAGAGAGAGAGAGGCAGAGACACAGACAGAGGGAGAGGCAGGCTCCATGCAGAAAGCCCGATGCGGGACTCGAACCCGGAACCCCGGGATCACGCCCTGGGCCAAAGGCAGACGCTCAACCGCTGAGCCACCCAGGCATCCCTCCAACAGATTGTTGCTGCTATTTCGAGGCTCGGATTGCGCTGTGGCTATGGAGGTGAAGTGTCTAAGTTTTTTGGAAACTCCATACTATAAAAGTGTAGAGATGAAAAGACATACTGTCTTGAGTTTCACTCATTTCTTAAAAGGTTGTTTTTGTTTGTTTGTTTGGTTTTTGCTTTTGTTTGTTAAGTAATCTCGACAGCCAACAGGGGCCTCAAACACACCACCTGGAGATCGAGAGTCCCATGCTCCACTGCCTGAGGCAGCCAGGTGCCCCGCCCTTGAGTTTCTTTTAAATGATCACAGCCAGAAGAGAAGTATGGGCAGAGGAGAGGAAGATGAAAGGAAAGAATGGAGGGAGGGACGGAGAAGACAGGAGTAGATGATGGAGGAAGGAAGAAAGGAGGGAGGAAGGGGAGGGGGGAGAGAGAAAAGAGAGAAGAAAGGAGAGAGAAAGGGAAACCATCTTTCCGTACTTCATAAGAATTCTGTGAGGTGATTACCATTATTTTAGTGAACCCTGGTAGTAACAGGAATAGTTGCCCTATTTTCGGTTGGGGAAGAGGCGGCGAGAGACAGTCAGGCCTGCCAGTGTCACATAGTGAGCGGATAGCAGGAAAGCGGAAGGAGTGAAACTGTGCCCTGAAACCAGATGCAAGCGCTCCAAGTCCAGGGCCTGCTTACTTTCCTCAATTCCCTGGTCTTCCCTAGAAGATTTCTTGAGGTGGGAGCGGGTGGTGAGGGGCACCGTCTCCACTCGAGCCCATGCAAGTGCACACGTGACTTAGACAGATGCCACTACACACACAGAATTTTACATTCAAACTCAAGGGGACCTCCGATGTACCTGGTGGACAGCGGTGGCCTCCGAGCAGGGACTCTGGCTCTGGACCTGGGTGCCCACCCACCCCCCCCACTAACCGCAAGGAACTGAACCAAGAACCAGCTGAGAGAATCGCCTCCTAGAAACTCATCCTAAAACACTGCTTCCGCCAGGGCTCCCCCTGGCCCCAAACTCTCTCACGTTAACCATCATCCCAGACACACACACGTTCCAAAGCCCTCCTTGAATTCACCCCCCCCCCCCACCTAACATGTAAACTCTACGTGCCCCTCAGTATTACAGAGTTCTCTGCAGACACCTCTCTAGCTTCCTCTCCAGGTCACACTCCAGAGCCACCCTGGCTGTGTCTGGGTCCCCCTGAGATGAGCTGTATGCTTCTTCCCTCCTGGGGCTGCTCCTACTACCCCCTTGCACTGAGGTTCCATGCACGGCCTGCTTAGCATTTGCGGAACTTGGACTCCCTCTGAGGTGTAAGGGAAACCCCCACTGCTCCCCAAAAGCCCAATGTGCTTCTACCCGTGGCTGCGAGGAACAGTCTCTTCAGAGGTTTGTATCCTGCCCCACCTCCACCAAGCTCTGCACCTTGTCAAAGTCACGGACACTCTCTAGGCCTTCACTGCCTTGGTTAAGAAAAAAAAGTGAGGCCTCCACCGCCCCCAGCCACCCAAACCCCCTTCCCTCCTCGGGGCAGTAGTAGGATTGAGAGCCAGGCCCTGGGGCACAGTGAGCACTCACAGGAGGTCATAGCCGCTCAGGAGCAGGGGCGAGGCTCCCGGGCCGGCACCTCCGATCCCGGTGAGGGCCCAGGTGCAGCCTGACCCCACGTGGTCCTGACCCCTTCTTAGCTCCAGCGTCAGCTCCAGGTGTCTGAGCCCTCCCCGTGGGCCCTGTGTCAATCAATGGAAATGGCACAGCTCAGGAGAGCAGGGGCCAGCACGAGGAGCCCCATGCTACAGAGGGGCGGCATGGGACGCCGCATAGAGATGTCAGCTGATTTATTTACCTGGGACACAGACAGAGCCAGTTAGAGGTGGTGGGACTCCCATCAGTCTCTGCTTCTTTCCCTCAGGTGGGCTGATGTCTCTCCCCAGCCTGGGAGGGGCAGGATGCATGGCGGCGGCGGCGGCGGCGGCGGAGTCTGGACCAGAGACGCTCCCCACGCTGCCTGGCAGAGGGCCCTGTAAACACAGCAGCCAAAGAGGTTTATGGACTGAAGCCTACGGGGGGTACAATGAGACCGGGTGGCTCAGCGGGTGGAGCGGGCGACTCTTGGTCTTGCAGTCACCGGCCCCCAGCCCCACACTGGGTGTGGAGAGGACTTCAAAAAATCAGAAAAACAGAAAGTCCCCCCCAAAGACAGGTAGGGCAAAGACAGACCTGATAGTCACAGGATAGCGTGCTGTCCTCATTGCCATCTGCCAGTGGGTGACCATCACCTCGCTGCTCTCACGGACCCTCGTTAATGAGAAAAACACAAATGGACTGAAATCGGACATGTGCGACGGGCAAGGTATGGCCACCGGGAATATGTGATTTTTGTCGTCTCGGTGAGTTCGGCCACACCCTGGTGAGGTAGTTGTCGCTGCTATCCTTTTACAGAAGGGGAAACCAGGGTAAAGTGAGAATAAGCAGCTCCACAGGTTAGCCAGCTAACAAGGGGTGAGCGAGCCGGGGTGCAGGTTGCGGCCGACTGGCTCCAGAGCCCCCTCCCATGACGCCGGCCCACGGAACCATGAGTCGTGGCTGTTTTTGCTGAGGATGATGCTCCATTCCGGTTTTAAAATGTGCGACGTGTGAAGAAGGTTAAGTAAACATTTTAACAAGTAAACGCTACCCACAACCGATGCCCAGGTAGGGCGATGCATGGCAAGGCTCCCGTGAGTGACTGAAGGAGAGCACCCGGGAGTGAACGCTCCGTGGCGCCCTGAGACAGGAAAGAACCTGCCACGGAAGCCGCCACAGATATCGTAGGTAGTCGAACACCAAGAGGAGGAAAACCCCTGTAGGTCTCTCACGCAGTAACTGATCTCAAGTCCACAGTTGTGCCTTGGGTCCAGTCGGGCCAAGAGGGCGTGGGGTGGGGTGGGCGCCTGTGGCACCCAACAAGGGGCCAACCTGGGGAGGAAACATTGGGTGTGAGCCAGGAGGAGGCAGTCCTACTGCCATCCCTTACCGCCTCTTTGAAAATGAATCGGTCCACAGACCTTTTGTAGTTAGTTTCTTGCCCCTCCTGCAGGAGCACGGGGCAAGGGGCGCGCTTCCATCCCCTTAGGCACAGTTAGTGAGGCACCTAGGGCCCGAGATGCGTTTTAGGAGCCCACAGAAATGAGGCAGCTTCTGATTTCAATTTATTTAAAGATCTTTTATCTATTTAAATACACGGGGGTGGGGGTGGGGGCAGAGAGAGAGGCAGAGACACAGGCAGAGAGAGAAGCCGACTCCATGCAGGGAGCGCGACGACGTGGGACTGGATCCCAGGTCTCCAGGATCAGGCCCTGGGCCGAAGGCGGCGCCAAACCGCCGAGCTACCCGGGCTGCCCAGCTTCTGATTTCAAATGGAGTTGGAGGAGTGAGGCTGTGCGGTAAACGTAGGGTAAGTCAAGTCCGTTGTCCGGCACAGGACCCGTTGTTGGAATCTATGTTCAAAATTCAGGATACTAACAAAAGTGCTGGGGCATCTGTAAAACAGCTCTGGGGGCAGCCCCGGTGGCTCAGCGGTTTAGGGCCGCCGTCGTCGGTCCCGGGGCGCGATCCTGGGGTCCCGGGATCGAGTCCCACGTCGGGCTCCCTGCACGGAGCCTGCTTCTCCCTCTGCCTGTGTCTCTGCCTCCTCTCTCTCTGTGTCTCTCATGAATATATAAATAACATCTTTGAAACACACACACACACACACACACACACGAAGAAAAACTAAGGGGAGGAGGGAAAGGGGTGGGGGAGAAACGGTGGCAAGAAAGTGGGTGGGTCATCACCCAGATCCCAAGGGTCCCACCCTAAGGGGCATACATGCATGCTTGTCTAGAGCATCTGGGCAGAGGCATAGACGCTGAGCCCAAACGGGATTCAGGATCCATGGTTGCAATGAGAGAAACAAAGGTTTGAGCCAAAGGCCTGGGAAAAACGCCACCAAGCCGGAGCTCGTACAGTTCCAGCAGACCAGGAACGCCCTGAGCGCTGTGCGGGTTCGGAGCCCTGTACCGAGACGGGCTCAAATTACTCAAATTCTAGAGGCGCCGGACATTCTCAAGGCGCAAGCTCGGTTTTCTGTGCATAGTGCGCGTCTGAGCACCAGGCACGCTCAGAAGAGCCGAGCCCAAGCTTCTGTTCTCGGGTACCCGGGAGTCTGGGGCGGGGAGGGGGGGGGGAGGGGGAGTCTGGCGGGCTCTGACTTGAGGCGCCTCACAGAAAAACCTCCAAGTGGCACCTCGGAGCCCGTGACATTCGTCGGATGCCTATTCCCTGCCTAGTCGCCGCCGCTGGATACGCAGGGCCGGCCCAAGAGACATTCTCCCAACACTTCTTCTGCAAGGGCTCCAGAGCTAGGGGGAGGTCTGCCTCTCAGCCTCCCCAGATTTGGGGCGCATGAGCCTAGCTGGGACTTGAAGAAGACTCAACCTGTCTCGCTAGGCATTGACCGACGGATGCACTGGGCAAAGAAAGCGCTCCCCACCGGAGCTCTCCCTGCAAGTGCACCGCCCGGGGGGTACCAAGCCCAGCCGCATGCGCACCTCGGCGAGCCCACCCCGCCCCGCTCCGGAGGGGGTGTATATAGATAGAGAGAGGCCGTCTGCTCAGAAGCGGGGGGAACCTGACAGCGCGAGGACCGCTCCGTGGGAGCCTGGCGGCGCGGCACCTCTCTGCGGCCGACCCACGGATCCAGGAGGACCCCGCGCGGGATCTGCAGGGAACAGCGCGAGGGCTATGGAGCCTCTGAGCCGACGCAGGGACGAAGTCATGGGCTTCCTCGGCCCGGGAGTCGACGAGGGCGGGGAAGAGCCGCAGGGTCGGTGCCGGTTGGGACACGTGCCTCCATCAAGCCCCAGAAACGAAGGTTCCCTGGGCGAGGGGAGCAGGCCCGACGCCCCGCAGATGCTGCTGCCCCTTGCCTCCCGCCTCCCACAGCCTAGGCTCCGATGCCCTGATCTCTCCGTGTGGCTTTCCTCCTTTGCAGAAACCCAGCCTGTGGCCATGTCGCTGACCCACGAGGGAGCGGCGGCCGAGTTCACACCTGACCACGGCGGGGGAGCAGACCAGGTCATGGAGGCAGCTGACGGCGAGGGTGACGGTGACGGTGACGGTGACGGTGACGGCGAGGGTGACGGTCAGGGCCAGCGCGACGGTGACGGTCAGGGCCAGCGCGACGGTGACGACGGTCAGGGCCAGCGCGACCGTGACGGTGAAGGCCAGCGCGACGGCGAGGAGGCAATGGGTGACGAGGCCGCGGGATTTCCACTGCCGGCGGGCGACGGGACCCCCCAGGGGCACGGCGACCAGGGCCCAGCGCCAGGGCGGCCGCCCCAGGCCACCGTCGCGTGTCCCCTGCCGGGCAACGGGCAGCAGGCGGGCCAGCGCATCGTGTTCAGCCGCGTGCAGCTGCATGAGCTGGAGAGCGTGTTCCAGCGCACCCAGTACCCCAGCGCGCCTACGCGGTAAGCCGGCTGCCCCGCGGGGCGCCGGGGAGCGGGAGGGCCCGGGGCCGGTTATCACCCGTCTCTCTCCTCGAGGCTGAAGTCTAAGCTACCGGCCTCGAGGCGGCGGGGGGCCGGCTGGGCACTGGGGCTCCGGGCTCGGCCTGGGGCGGTTGTCGGGAGCCCAGCGCTCCGTGGGCGGGGCCAGGGCGGCGACGGCGGAAGTTAAGCCCATGTGCTCGGGCCAGCGCGTCCACCAGCTGGTGACATAAACAAGTCCCGCCGAACACCGTGGGCGAGAGGCGAGGGGGGCGGAGGGCGCAACCGGCTTAGGGTCCTACCTACTAAGGTGGTTTAAAATCCTGATCGCGGCAGGGCAGCCCGGGTGGCTCAGAGGTTTGGCGCCGCCTTCCGCCCAGGGCGTGATCCTGGAGACCCGGCATGGAGCCCCACGTGGGCTCCCTGCATGGAGCCTGCTTCTCTCTCTGCCTGTGTCTCCGCCTCCCTCTCTGTGTGTGTGTGTGTGTGTGTGTGTGTGTGTGTGTGTGTCTCGAATGAATGAATGAATGAATGAATGAATGAAATCCTGATCAGTCCTCTCGTCCTCAAGTATTTCTGCGCTGATTTCTAAAATCTTATTGGGTTGAAGGAATCTCTACGCTCACCGTAGGGCCCCTGCACCAACTTGTACATTGTTTTTAAGTAGCTATGTCCTATTTTAAAAAGATTTTTTTTTATTTATTCCTGAGAGACACAAAGAGAGAGAGAGGCTGAGGGAGAAGCAGGCTCCACGCAGGAAGCCTGACGTGGGACTCTATCCTCGGTCTCCAGGATCACAGCCTGGGCTGAAGGCAGGCGCTAAACCGCTGACACACCCGGGCTGCCCGCGTTGTACATTTTTAAATACTGCAGCTGAAAAACTGTCTGGATGAGTGAATATTCTCCATGCTCTGAAATTTTGCTCAAGGTCTTTGAAAATCTTAAAATTAAAAAAAAAAAAAAAAAGAAAGAAAAGAAAAGAAAAAGGGGGCGCCTGGCTGGCTCAGGCAGTAGAGAATGTGACTCTTGATTTGGGGTGGGAAGTTGGAGTTCCACACCGGCTGTAGAGATTCTTTGAAAATAAAATCTGAGGGCGCCTGGGTGGCTCGATGGGTTAGGCTTCTGCCTTCTTCATCTGAGGTCAGGATCCCAGAGTCCTGGGATTGGACCCCAAGTGGGGCTGGCTCCCTGCTCGGCAGGGAGTCCGCTTCTCCCTCTCTTCTGCCCCTGCTCCTGTGCACTTGCTCTCTCTCTCTCTCACTGTCTCTCAAATAAATACGTAAAATCTTTGAAAAAAATAAAAGTTAAATCTGAATAGAAATTAAATTTAAATTTTGCTTGGCAGAAAACTGCCCCAGAAAAGGAAGCCTCAAGCTAGCCATTACAGAACAGTGTGTGTGTGTGTGTGTGTGTGTTGTGTGTGGGGGGGGTGGTATGGTTTCTGCTGCCGTGCTCGGGGACAGAGGAGGGGGGGGAATTTAGTGATACCCACACTTTAAACACAACCAAAGAATGAACAGCAGTTTGTGCCATCCCTTAGCACCCAGCAGCAATGTACTCCAACTTGATCATCGCTGAGAGAGGGAGACAGAGAGAGATGGATGGGCCGCACCTTGTTTTAGGGCTCTAGTTTAATCCCATAAAATGGGTAAGAGCAACGACTGAAAGTCCATAGAGGTAGTTCCTCAGGCATTTTTCTTCATTTTCAAGTTGGTAACACTAAAAGACACTGCATCAGAGTGTCGTGTGTTCTTGGGGACTGTGCCTCCTTTACCCGCGACACTTGGCTTTCCTGAAATTCTCTGTCAACTGAATCTCGCTGTAAATCCTGAAATGGTGTGACTTTTTCCAGTGTAGAGACTGGTTCAGAAAAATGCCACTGACATTTCCCCCCCCCACCAAAAAAAAAAAAACTTTTTAAAGAGAGGAACAAAATACACTGTATTTTATTTAATTCACCCCAAACTCCACATACTGAATACTTGTGATTTTCTCCCCTCAGCCAGGAGCTTGCAAGATTCATGGATGTGTCTGAAGCCAGAGTGCAGGTCAGTAAACCTCAAAAAAACAAAGTGGCTGGGAGGCATTCTAAAACTGGCATCAGGACTTGGGCACCGTTGTCCTAGAGAGAGCTTCTCACCTTCCTGGGTTTTTGTTGCCTTTTCTAGATTTGGGAACGGAGTGTTGTTGAACTTTTGGGTCTGGGGCAGGAGGGGGGGGTGTGGGGAAGGCGGGGGGTACGGGACATGGGATACCTAAAGCCCAGGTTTTGGAAATTGCCCATTTCCAGAGGGAATGTCATTTCCTAAAAGGAATGAAAAAATTAGTATAGTAGGGGATCGCTTATATACAAATCTACATATACGTTTGTATTAACTGTACCTATGTATACTTTTAGATGTCACTGAATTAGACGAATAATACACATATTTATATAGATTTTTAAATGTAGTATAAATAGGGACGCCTGGGTGGCTCAGCGGTTGAGCGTCTGCCTTTGGCTCAGGGCGTGTGATCCCAGAGTCCTCGGATCGAGTCCCACATGGGGCTCCCGGAATGGAGCCTGCTTCTCCCTGTGCCTGTGTCTCTGCCTCTCTCTCTGTGCGTCTCTCACGAATAAATAAAGAGCATCTTTAAAAACTAACTAACTAAAAAAATAGAAATAGAAAGATAATCACAAGTATAGATCATATACAGTATATGTGCCGTTTTTGTACGCAATATAGATCTATATACTAACATATACTTTATATATTGTAAATATGTACTGCAGAAATATATGGAATGTAGTAACATAAATTATAGAATACATAAAATACATTTAATTTGTAGAACATATGCCTATATATTTATCTAATACAGAATATGTATTTTTTAAAGATTTATTTATTTATTTATTTATTTATTTATTTATGACCGACACACACAGAGAGAGAGAGAGAGGCAGAGACACAGGAGGAAGGAGAAGCAGGCTCCATGCCGGGAGCCCGACGCGGGACTCGATCCCGGGACTCCAGGATCGTGCCCTGGGCCAAAGGCAGGCGCCAAACCGCTGAGCCACCCAGGGATCCCCAGAATATGTATTTGATATGTTAAGTGTACATGTAAAAATATGCAGGATATCAAAAGCATATTCTTTTCTTTTCCTAAGTATCTCCTTTTTATTTGTTCCCCGTATATTTTTTTATTGGAGTTCCTGAGTATCTCCTATAGCAGATAAACACCATAGATATCCGTAGGACATCATTGCTATAGCCAACATAAAATACATTTATAGAGGTCATATACAATTCATATAATTATCACCCATATTGATAGTCATCTGTAACATAGAATTGCCATATAATCCCTGTATAATAATATAGCCAATAGCGTGTTCCTTACTGTATTAATTACGGATCACATACAGATCAATGGGATCCCTGGGTGGCTCGGCGGTTTGGCGCCTGCCTTTGGCCCAGGGCACGATCCTGGAGTCCCGGGATCGAGTCCCACATCGGGCTCCCTGCATGGAGCCTGCTTCTCCCTCTGCCTATATCTCTGCCTCTCTCTGTGTCTCTCATGAATGAATGAATAAATAAAATCTTAAAACAAAAATACGAATCAATGGTCACGTACTATGAATTGATGTTATTCATTAGCACATCAATATGTTGATATCGTAAGATCATTATGTGGTATTAATGGTTCTCTAGAATATAGTCATCGTGTATTATTTGATCAGTATAATATGATGGTATATTTATGGAGTTCATATATATATTTACGTATAAATTACTTACATTTAGCTTGGAGACACCAGTAGATATTGTACATAATTTTACATATACATATATATATGTAAATATATATATATATTTTAAAAGATTTTTATTTATTTACGAAGAAGGCAGAGACGCAGGCAGAGAGAGAAGCAGGCTCCTCGCAGGGAGCCGGATGCGGGACTCGATCCCGGGAGTCCGGGGTCACGCCCTGAGCGGAAGGCACACAGGCTCAACCACTGAGCCACCCAGGTGTCCCTATACATAATATATTTAGACAGAGCACATTTTATAATACTATATACTTAAACATATGTATTTTATAGAACTATAAAGAAATCAATGCCCAAAAGCACACATACTCACACAGAGCGCATCTTCTGAACGGGTCATCACTTAGGCGACACTTCATTGTCGGGACACATCCAGATGGAGTCTGAAGTAGAAATCGTTCACATTAATGCACCAAGGAGTTTAATTAGACTAATCTACAGAAAACAAGCATAAGCTGTTTGCATAAGGAGTGAATTGACAAATATTTGGGCATTGGCTTCGGGGAAGATGTCACACCTATGACACAGCAGAGAAGCAAGAACCTTACGTCCAGTTAAGCTGAGACTTATGGGGAGGGTGTAGCATAAAGTACAACCGCCTAGGCCTCCTGCTCTTGGTGTTCACTTTTAATACATGATGTTTTTGTTGTAGGATTGACACGAAAGCAATTTTATCTTTCAATTATAAAATTACTGTAATTTAGTTTTAATCTTATTTTTATTTTTTTCATTTTATTTTAAAAGTTCAGAAATGTATTTATTTTTACTATTACTGCTTTTAGGCTTTTTGTGCAAGTGCCCGGAACTCCTGCTGTATTTGGTTGTTGTGGTGGTGGTGGTGGTGGTTTTATAGGTATGATTTCTTGCTCTAGGATTCAGGTGAAGGGAATTTCACTTTTTTTAAAAGAGATTTTATTTGTTTATTCCTGACAGACAGAGAGAGCGAGGCATAGACACACAGGCAGAGAGGGAGAAGCAGGCTCCATGCAGGGAGCCTGACGCGGGACTCGATCCTGGGTCTCCAGGGTCACGCCCCGGGCCGAAGGCGGCGCTAAACCACTGAACCACCGGGGCTGCCCAGGAATTTCACTTTTTAATTCAAAAAAAAAAAAAAAAAAAAGGATTGCATTTAAAAGCTTTTAAATTTCATTTACTTAGTTTTAGAGCTATTGCTTTGAAGGGTTTGGTAAAGAGGTGTGGAGAGTGGCAGGGCTACTTCTTCATTTTCTGGAACTCCTGGATGCGTCAGCCTGAAAACACTGCTAGACAGTAGGTTGTGCATTATGGTGGAGATGCCCCGGTGCAACCTTTGAAATCTGTCTAGAAGACAAAAGAAACGGAAACAACAAGTTCAAACAGGGTTCCACCAACCTAACAAAGGTGGAGGCCAATCTAACCAGGTGGAAGCCATCCTAACACAGGTGGAAGCATAAGGCGTGACCTGTGCCTCGGGGATGTGACTCACGTTCCAATTTCTGAAACTACCAAATGCACTGGTGAAGATTCCGTTTGGGAATGTCTGACACCTGTGATTTTTATCGTCCTTTGTCCTTCTAGGAAGAGATTGTGTGGAATTGGTCACTAGTGGGGACCGGCTCTTAGCTCAGGCTGGGTTCTGCCGGGGGCAATTGGAAAGACTTTGTCCTTGGCTCAGTCAGGGACGGCTCACTTGTGGCTCGATGGATCAAGGGGTGATTGAAACCACAGAAAGCCTAAGTGGAATCAAAGGATAATTTGGGGGGGAAAAAGAGAAATAAGAGGGAAAGAATGGAAAAGAAAACTCAGGGTGGGCTTGTTAGCTCTGCCGCACGCACAGGGTCTACTTCTGTGAAGGAAAGGGGCTGCAGAAGTGGACACGGGGAGGCCACCCAGGCAGCCCAGCAAAGCAGGCCCCAGAGAGCAGGGGCTGGGCTGCGGCGAAGCAGGCGTGGCCAGGGCTGGGGAGGCCCAGGCCCCTCTGCTCTGTCAAGCGGGCCAAGCAAGCTCAGAGAAGACAGACACCCTTGAGTGTGGGTGGGTTGGGGACGCCTGGGTGGCTCAGTGGTTGAGCGTCTGCCTTTGGCCCAGGGCGTGATCCTGAGTCACGGGATCGAGTCCCAAATCAGGTTCCCTGCATGGAGCCTGCTTCTCCCTCTGCCTATGTCTTTGCTTCTCTCTCTGTGTGTGTCTCTCACTAGTAAATAAATAAAATCTTTAAAAAAAAAAAAAGCGTGGGCGGGTTGATTTTCCCCTCCATGGGCTTGCATAATGCTCTTTCAGCGGGGTTCTGAAGGGCAAAGGACCCATGAGAAACAAATGAGGAAAAACACCTAATGTCCTTCCTCCTCCCTTTGCAAACTCTACAGCATGAATTTTCGCACACGTTTTCCCCAGTTTTTTTTTAAAGATTATTTATT
Source organism: Canis aureus (assembly GCF_053574225.1). Lineage (NCBI taxonomy): Eukaryota > Metazoa > Chordata > Mammalia > Carnivora > Canidae > Canis > Canis aureus. The sequence goes on along the minus strand of NC_135649.1, from coordinate 31,845,430 downwards.
TATTCACGACAGACACACACACACAGACACAGAGAGAGAGAGAGAGAGAGAGAGACAGGCAGAAGGAGAAGCAGGCTCCATGCAGGGAGCCCGACGTGGGAGTCGATCCCAGGTCTCCAGGATCACACCCCGGGCTGAGGGTAGCACTAAACCGCTGTGCCACCGGGGCTGCCCAATTTTCCCCAGTTTTATTAAGACATGTTACATACAGCCTTGTATACATTTGAGGTGTACAGCATAATGATCTGCCTTACGTATATTGTGAAATGATTACCATGGTAGGTTTAGTTACCATCCATCATGTCCTAGAGAGAGAGATTTAAAAAGGAAAAAGAGAAAAAAGGAAAGCAAACAGTTTGTTCTTTGTGACTAGAAGTCTTGAAATTGAATCTCTAAACTGTCCTATATCCCATAAGGCAGGGCTCAGTATAGTCATCATGTTACTTCCTAGTCCTAGTCCTTATTTCTCTTAAAACTGCAAGTTTTTACCTTTTGACCACCCTCAGGCAGTTTCTGCACCCACCCCTTCTAGTGGTCACAAATCTGATCTGATTTCCTATGAAGTGGTTGGGTTTTTCATTTTTAGATTCCACATACAACTGAGATCATAGAGTGTGTGAAGACAATTTTTTTTAAACATTGAGAGAGAGAGAGAGAGAGGCAGAGACACAGGCAGGGGGAGAAGCAGGCACCTCACAGGCAGCCTGATGCGGGACTCGATCCCAGAACCCCGGGATCACGCCCTGAGCCAAAGACAGACGTTCAACCGCTGAGCCACCCAGGGGTCCCTGTGCGAAGACGATTTTGACGGATGTCCCCCACCTGCAGTGAGAGTTGTTTTCTGAATCCAGTATTAGAAATATGGAACTAGTATCGGTGACTATGTCACGTAGGCTACTTTGCATTTATGTAGATTTGGCCTCCGGTGAACTTGGATCCCCCAAGATGAGGTCCACAGCACTGGTGTTGTTAGACTACATTTTCATGCAGCAGGAAGGCCAACCAGGAAGATGGCAGAGGGAAAATGAGTCAACGGAGAAGAGTAGAGGCCCCTGGTCTCAAGGGACATTTGCAAATTGGGAATGTCTAATACGAAATACAAAGAAATTCCGTTAAGTAGGATGCAGAGAGGACAGTGGCCTCCAAAGCACAGGTTTCATTTGTAGGGTTCACAGTTGGCAGGTGTCAGAGAGGAGCCATTTTGTGACTCCTCACCCACACGGTGGCTGACGGTCTTCCTAAAATGTCAGTGTCACCTTCTTGCCTTAAGAATACCGTATGATCTTTTGAAAAGGATTTTGTTTATTTATTAGAGAGAAACAATAAGTAGTGAGAGAGAGCATGAGCAGGGAGGAGAGGGAGAAGCAGGTTCCCTGCAAGCAGGGAGCCCTACACAGGGCTCCACTCCAGGACCCTGAGATCGTGACCTGAGCCGAAGGCAGACGCTCAACTGCCACCGAGGAACCCCAGGAATACCATGTGATTGCACTTATACGTGTGGAATCATCAGAACAAAAGAAACGAACAAACAAAGCAGATACCGGCTCAAATACAGAGGACAAAATCGAGGTTGCCAGAGGGGAGGGGTGGGGTTGGGGGGACAAGCCAAACAAGTGAGGCGGATTAGGAGGTACCAAGGTCAGTTAAAAAAAATAAATCAGTCCCGGGGATGAAGAGTATGACATAGGGAATATAGTCAGTAACACTGCCATCATTTTTGTATGGCCTTGAAGGGTGGTGACTCCACTTAGGGCGGCGAGCCATCTTGTGAGTAGAGAACCGTGGAATCAGTATGTCGTACGCCCGAGATGAATACAATATTGTAGGTCAATTATCCTTCAGCGAAAAACAGAAACAAGAATAAGGGGTGGGAAGGGGCCCTCCCGGCTGAGTCGAGGGGGTCTAGGGAGCCCTGCCCTGCTGGGCAGCGGGGGTCCTGTCCAGGGTGCTGGAACTGTAGCCCGAGCAGAGTGAGCTGACCGGGTGCTGAGCCCAGGAGAGCCTGGAGCAGGGTACGTCCGGGCTGCAGGCTGCAGAACTGACAACAGCGACAGTGGTGTGCCTCTTCTCCCTCAGCCCGTTGGCTGGGCAACGATTTTAAGGATTTCACTAAATCCGGTCCTAGTTAGTCTAAACATTCATTGCCCCCAACGTCTAAAATACTCAGGTCGCGTCCGCCGCCTCGGCTCCCTTCTGTCCCAGCCAGACAAGCCACGGGCTCCTGGGCCCTCCGTGCCCAAGCCTCGCTCACAATACCGTCTCTTGAAGCTAGGGAGAGGTTTCGGAAGATGAAACCTTTAGCCATCCATCCTTAAGGGAAAGCTGTCGTGGAAAGATCCAGCGCGTCCCTATTGATGATTTTCTGTACGTGGAAGGTGGGCGTTGTTCCCCGCAGCAGGACTTTTGAATGGCCCTGAGCTTCCCCCACAAGCGGCGTGACACCTGCCTGGTGACTAGGGGTGACTTGGACAGCTGGTGGTCAGCTGTGAGGGCACAGACATCCCAGGTGGAACAGCGGCAGCAGGGACGGAGCGCGGTTCCTCCGCTACACCTGCTGCTGAGAACAGGGGGCAAGAGCAATATGCAGGGTGGGAGGGCAGAGTCAGAGCAGTGAGCTGAGCCAGGGCCTGGCGCCTGGTGGGTGCTGCTGTGTCAGGGTGAGCTGCAGGGAGGCCTGTGTCCCTAACTTCCCTAGGATGTTTTAGCGAGAAGGAAATAGCTTCCCCGGTGCAGGTTCCACCGTGCAGGGCAGAGAGAGAGTGGGCTGCGGTGTTGTTTCCCGTATGACATTCAGTGCTCAATGTACTAAACTTTTCTCTCTCTCTCTCTCTCTCTCTCTCTCTCTCTGATTTTAGGTTTGGTTCAAGAACAGGAGGGCCAAGTGGAGGAGACACCAGAGGGCAGTGAGGTTCAGAACCATGCCTCCCGTGGCCCTGGTCCCCCCCATCGTCATTAACTTGGGTGGACCCTGCCGTACCATCCTCATTCAGGAGCCGAATCGCATATGGGTTCTTCAGGAGCCACTGCTGCTGGGGCCACCTCAGCCGCTCATGCCATCCTTTCCTGTGGTCTTCTTGCCTCCTCTGCCCTGGCTTCCTCCACCTCTCCCTCTGTGCGGCTACCCTCCCGTGGCCGGTCCGGCTTTCCTACCATCCCTAGTTCTGCTGTAAGCCCTCTGCCCCGAAAAGGGCCTCCGTGACCGCTTTTTCCCCACGGGAAATGCGCTCTGCAGCGCGTGCGGATTCTGTGTAGCTCACCATCAGGAGCAGTGCGCTACCTGCCGCCTGCTCGGTGGATGCAAGACAAGTGCAAATTCACTGACCCTCCGTTTTAGGGCACTTTCTGTCTCTTCAATAAAGTTGTGAACGAGTTCTCTGCGTATTTATTTCGCGTGTGGGACCGGGTCAGTCCGTGTGACGGCCGGTGCCGTCCATCCGGAAAGGCAAGGGGGTCTGCGTCCGTGCGGCCGCGTCCCTGGGCCGCCATCAGGAGGCCGGGCCCACCTGCGAGGTTCCCCAAGCGCCCACGGCCCGCCTGCAGGCTCCCGAAGGCCCACCCGGGGCCCCGGGGCCCCGGCTCCCCCTCCCCCCCGCCGCGCCGCAGCCGGACCACAGCGCCCTGCAAGCCCGGGTGGCGGCGGCCTCCAGGGAGGGAGCGGTGGGCTTCCCGGCGGGGCCGAGCCCCAGGCGCGGGGAGGAGCCGAGGCCCCCCCGGGGGCGGGAAAGGGAAACTTCTGAGGGGCTACTCACTGGGCTCTCGGAGAAGCGGCAGCCCCGCGCGCGGCGGGTGCTCTGCAAGCGGCGGCCGGTGCCCGCCCTCTGGGTGCCGGACACGCGGCGCCAGCCTCCGGGCGGCGGGCGGGCGGGCGGTGCCTGCGTCCGCGAAGGGAACGCGAGCCGAGACCCGCGTCTAGGCCGGCGCCGGGCTCTGCGTCCTCCCTCGGCCCCGCTCCCCGGGGGCGGCGGGGCCCGGCGGCGCTCGGTCGCCAGCTCCCGGCTGCCCCGCGGCTTTCCGCGACATCGGCCCCGCGGCCCGTCGTCCTTGCGGGCGGTCCTTCCGAGCCCGCGGCGGAGAAAGGACCCGGGTTTCCGTGCACTCGGACTTGGGGGGCGAGAGGGGTTCCTGCGGAACCCAGGCCGTGTACCTGTTGCCCGACCGGGTTACTTACACTGGCACACACCACCCTTCTGGTTGCCAGGACGACCCCAGCCCTGGGGACGAGTTTTGCCGGTGCACCCAAAATGTCTCCTCCGGTCCCCCAGGTTTGGGCTGTGGTGCCGCCGCGGGTTCTGTGAGCCCAGGCGTCCGGGAGCTCCCGGATCCCAGACCGGGCGGCCCCCTCCTGCGCTCGCCGTGGTTCCAGGGTCTCGCCTCGGGACGGGAGCAGCAGAGCCTTCCTTCCAGGCGCCCCCGCCCCCCGACTCCCGTCCCCCCGCCCCTCCGCCCCCCCGCCCCCCCGCCCGGCCAAGCCGCTGGCTTTCTGCGTAGCCGGCGCCGTGACTCACCTCCTTCCTGGCTGCAGAGACCTGGTTGGCCTCAGCCCTTAGCTGTGGGGCCCTCGCCCCAATCCTGCATCTCCCTCTCGAGGTGTGTTCTCAGGACCAGTGGGGCACCATCTTCACCTATGACTGCACGATCCTTGCGTGGAAATAGCAATTTTTGAAACCACTTCTGGTATGTATCTTGATTGATCTCGTGCTTTTTCTTTTATTTGTGAAATTTAAGCGTCAGATTGTAGAACGAGACCTGTTTATTTTTATTTTATCATTTATTTTTATAATAGAGTTAATTTTGATTTTTGTTTATTTTACTTCGTTTTATCGTGTATTTTCCCCATTATTTATGTTTATTATTGTCTACTTTTACAATGTATTTCCCATTGTATCATTGTTTTTATGTAATTTATTATTTTATTTTAATTTATATGTATTATGTTCTTTGTTTTTATCTTTAAAAATTTAATTGAAATGTACTTAAAATAGTATATTAATAATTTCAGTTGTACGACGTAGTGATTCGACAATTATATGTATTTGGAATTGCTCACCATGGACGTGTAGTTAACCATCTGTTAATATAGAATGTTATTATTTTTTCATTAATTATATTCCCTGTGCTATACTTTGCATTTGGGAGACGTATTTATTTTCTACTTGAATTTTGCACTGTTTAATTCTCTTCAGCTATTTTGCCCATCCCCCCTCCCTTTTGGCAACCTCGTTTGTTCTCTACATTTTTTATTCTCTTTCTGGTTCTTTGTTGCTTTGTTGTTTAGATTCCACTTATAAGTAAAATCATGTATTATTTATTTCTCTGACATTTCACATAGCATAATACCTCCTGGATCTATCTTCGTTACCAGTAATGGTAAGGTTTCATTCTTCAGTATGGCTAAGTAAAATATTCCATTGTGTCTATATACCACATCTTTTTTATCCAGTCTTCCTTGGGTGGAGGTGTAGGTTGATTCTATATCTTTGTTATTGTAGATAATGCTGGAATAAACATAAGGGTAAATACATCTTTTCGATATTCATGTTTTTGTTTTTGTTTGGTACTCAGAAGTAGAATTACTGTATTGCATGATACGTGTGTTTTTAGTTTTTTGAGGATTGTCCACACTGTTTCCCACAGCAGCTGCATCAGTTTATGTTTCCACCAACATTGCAGAAGGGTTCCCTTTTCGATACATCCTGTGCAACACTTACTTTTTTTCTTTTCGACCCTGGGCATTCTGACTGGTGTTAGGTGATATTGTGGTTTTGTTTTTTTGTTTTTCTAAGATTTTACTTATTTATTCATGAGAGAGACACAGAGAGAGGCAGAGACACAGGCAGAGGGAGAAGCAGGTTCCCTGCAGGGAGCTCTGCCTGGGACTGGATCCCAGGACTCTAGGATCACATCCTGAGCCAAAGGCAGAGGCTTTAACTGCGGAGCCACCCAGGCATCCTGGATATTGTGGTTTTGATGTGCATTCCCTGATAACTTAATGACGTTGAACTTATTTTCTTGTGTCAATTGGCCATATGTAGTGTTTTTTTGTTTTTTGTTTTTTGTTTTGTTTTGTTTTGTTTTTTACGAAAAATGTCTGTTTAGGTACTCTGCCCTGTTTTGATTAGATTTTTGTTTTGGTGGTGAGTTCCATGCATTTATTACACATTTTGATTATTAACTCCTTACCAGATATATAATTTGTAAATATTTTTTCAATTCTAGAGGTCATCTTTTTGTTTTGTTGATTATTTCCATTACTGTGCAAAAGCTTTTTAGTTTGATATAGCCCCATTTAATTATTTTTGCTTTTATTTCCCATGTCCGAGGAGACATATCCAGAAAATTATCGCTATGGCTGATGTCTGTAAATTTACTGTCTGTGTTTTCTTTTAGGAGTTTTATGCTTTCAGATATTACATCTTGGACTTTATCGTTATTTTATTGTTATTATTTAAGATTTTATTTATTTATTTGACAGAGTGAGTGTGGGAGCACCAGTGGTGGTGGGGGCACTGCAGAGGAAGAGGGAAAAGCAGGCTTCCTCTGAGCGGGGAGCCAGATGCAGGTCTTGATGCTAGGACCCTGGGATCTTGATCTGAGCCATATGCTTAACCAACTGAGACACCCAGGCACCCCTTTATTATTATTATTTTTTGAGCAGCCTCCATGCCCATCTTAGAGCCCAACACAGCGCCTGGAACTCTTAGAACACAGATCAAGACCTGAGATGAGAGTCAGATGCTTAATGGACTATAGCACCAGGCACTCCTCATTTTGGTCTTTATTTTCAGTTTATTTTTGTGTGTTGTGCAAGAAACTGATCCAGTTTCATTCATTTGCATGTGGTTGTTTGTTTTCCTAGCACTATTTATTGAAGAGACTGTTTTTTCCCCATTGTAAATTCCTGTCTCCTTTGTCATAGATTAATTGACCGTATAACCTTCAGTTAATTTCTGGGGTGTTATGTTCTCTTGATTTATTGTGTTTTTGCCAGTACCATTCTCTGTTGCTTTGTAGTGCAGTTTGAAATCTTGGATTGTGAGACCTCCAGATTTGTTCTTAAGGTTACTTTGGCTATTCTGGTTCTTTTGTAGTCCAAGGAAGTTTTAGGTTTATTCTAATTCTGTAAATCCTTTGCAACAACATGGATGGTGCTAGGGATTATAATGCTATATACTCATATGTGGAATTTAAGAAGCAAAACAAATGAGCAACGGGAAAAAGAGAGAGAGAGAGAGAGAATCCAAGAAACAGACTCTTAACTATAAAGAACAAATTGATGGTTACCAGAGGATGGGTGGATGGATGGATGGATGAAGTAGGTGATGGGGATTAAGGAGTGCGTTTGTCTTGATGAGCTCTGGGTGATTATATGGAATTGTTGAGTTATATTGTACACCTGAAACTAATATAACACTGTATGTCACTACACTGGAATTAAAATAAAGCTTAACAGAAAAACAAAACAAAACAAAAAACCCACCATAGGTATTTTCATAGAGATGACATTTTAAAAAAAGGTTTTATTTATTTATTCATGAGAGACACAGAGAGATAGTCAGAGACAGAGGCAGAGGGAGAAGCAGGCTCCCCGAGGGGAGCCCGATATGGGACTGGATCCAGAGACTTCAGTACCACGCCCAGAGCTGAAGGCAGCTGCTCAACCACTGAGCCACCCAGGGGTCGCAGGGATGGAATTAAACCTGTGAGTTAAAAAAAATAAAAAATAAAAAAAAAATAAACCTGTGAGTTGGGGCAGTCCGGGTGGCTTAGCGGTTTAGCGCCGCCTTCAGCTCAGGGCCTGATCCTGGAGACCTGAGATCAAGTCCCACGTCGGGCTCGCTGCATGGAGCCTGCTTCTCCTTCTGCCTGTGTCTCTGCCTCTCTCTCTGCCTCTCTCTGTCTCTCTCATGAATAAATAAATAAAATAAAATAAAAAAAACCACCTGTGAGTTGCTTTGTGTATTATAGAAGTTTTAACAATATTCATTCTTTCGATCTATAATCATAGTATATATATCTTTTAATTTGTTTCATCTTCAGTTTTTTTCATTAAAAAATTTTTTTACGTTTTGCTTATTGAAATAGCTGACATAGAGGATCCCTGGGTGACTCAGCGGTTTAGCACCTGCCTTTGGCCCAGGGCGCGATCCTGGAGTCTCGGGATCGAGTCCCACGTCGGGCTCCCATGGAGCCTGCTTCTCCCCCTGCCTGTGTCTCTGCCTCTCTCTCTGCCTCTCTCTGTGTCTCTCATGAATAAATAAATAAAATCTTAAAAAAGAAAAACAACCTGTGAGTTGCTTTATGTATTATAGAAGTTTTAATAATATTCATTCTTTTGATCTATAATCATAGTATATCTATCTTTTAATTTGTTTCATCTTCAGTTTTTTTTTATTGGTGTTCAATTTACCAACATACAGAATAACCCCCAGTGCCCGTCACCCAATCACTCCCACCCCCCGCCCTCCTCCCCTTCTACCACCCCTAGTTCGTTTCCCAGAGTTAGCAGTCTTTACGTTCTGTCTCCCTTTCTGATATTTCCCACACATTTCTTCTCCCTTCCCTTATATTCCCTTTCACTATTATTTATATTCCCCAAATGAATGAGAACATATAATGTTTGTCCTTCTCCGACTGGCTTACTTCACTCAGCATAATACCCTCCAGTTCCATCCACGTTGAAGCAAATGGTGGGTATTTGTCATTTCTAATAGCTGAGTAATATTCCGTTGTATACATAAACCACATCTTCTTTATCCATTCATCTTTCGATGGACACCGAAGCTCCTTCCACAGTTTGGCTATTGTGGCCATTCAGTTTTTTTCATTAATTTTTTTTTTTTTTTTTTACGTTTTGCTTATTGAAATAGCTGACATAGAGGATCCCTGGGTGACTCAGCGGTTTAGCGCCTACCTTTGGCCCAGGGCGGGATCCTGGAGTCTCGGGATCGAGTCCCATGTCTGGCTCTCCGCATGGAGCCTGCTTCTCCCTCTGCCTGCGTCTCTGCCTCTCTCTCTATCATAAATCAATCAATCAATCAATCAATCAATCAGTCTTAAAAAAGAGAATATGAAATAGCTGGCATACAATATTACTAGTTTCAAGTATACAATTTAGTGATTGGAGAATTCTCTACATAATGCATTATGCAATGCTCATGTGCATAGTTACTGTCACCATTCAAAAATATAATATTATTGAGTATATTTTGTATGCTATACCTTTCCTCTCTGATATTTATTTTTTTGAAGATTTATTTATTTGAGAGAGGGAGAGTGATGGGGGAGGGGCAGAGGAGGAAAATCTAAGCAGATTCCCTGCTGGATGCAGAGCCCAGTGTATGGTTCAGAGCTGGTTCAGGCCTCTATCTCACAACCTGCACTGAAACTGAAAGTCCAGCGCTTAACCCACTGAGCCAACCAGGCGCCCCTGTGACATTTATTTTATAACTGGTAGTTTTTTTTTTATTTTTCATTTTTATTTTATTTTTTTAAAAGATTTTATTTATTTATTCATGAGAGACACACAAAGAGGCAGAGACACTGGCAGAGACACAGGCAGAGAGAAGCAGGCCCCATGCAGGGAGCCTGATGTGGGACTTGATCCCAGGACTCCAGGATCACGCCCTGAGCCAAAGTCAGATGCTTAACCACTGAGCCACTTAGGCGTCCCTTTTTTTTTTTTTAAGATTTTATTTATTTATTCATGAGAGACACAGAGAGAGAGAGGGGCAGAGACACAGGCAGAGAGAAGCAGGCTCCATGCAGGGAGCCCGATGCGGGATTCAATCCTGGGACTCCAGGATCATGCCCTGGGCCAAAAGCATACGCTCAACTGCTGAGCCACCCAGGCGTCCCATAACTGGTAGTTTGTTCATCTTCATTCCCTTCACCTATTTTGCCTATTCTATCTCTTCCTCCCTTTCCTCTGGCGGAAGGAGTATTTAGGAGTTCTCTGTATTTAGGAATCTGTTTCTGTTTTTTATATGTTTGTTCTCTGTATTTAGGAGTATTTCTCTGTATTTAGGAGTCTGTTTCTGTTTTTTATTTGTTTGTTTTTGAATTTGTTTTGTTTTTTAGAATCCATGTACAGGTGATATCATATGGTATTTGTCTTTCTCTGTCTGATTTATCTTATGCAGCATAATACCCTCTAGGTCCATCCATGTTTTTGTGAAAGGGAAGATTTTTTTCTTTTTAATGGCTGAATGATATTCCATTGAATGTATATTTCACATCTTTTTTTAAAAAAATTCATCTATCAATGCACACAGGTTGCTTCAATATATTGAGTTTGTAAATAATCCTGCAGTAAACATAGGGGTACATATATCTTCTCGAATTATTGTATTTGTATTCTTCGGGTGTATACCTGGTAGTGGAATTACTGGATCACATGGTATTTTTATTTTTAATTTTTAAAAATTAAAATAAATTTAAATTTTATGTATATGTTTGAGAGAAAGAGAAAGAATACAAGCATGGGGAGTGTGGCAGAGGGAGAGGGAGAAGCAGGCTCCCTGCTCAGCGGGGAGCCCGCTGTGGGGCTCGCTTCTAGGACCCTGGTATCATGACCTGAGCCAAATACAGTTGCTTAACTAACTGAGCCACCCAGGTACCCTTCTATTTTTAACTTTTTGAGGAATTTTCATAGTGTTTTCCACAATGGTTACGCCAATTTACATTTCCACAAACAGTGCACATGAGTTTCCTTTTTTTTCTCTACATATTCAGCAATAGTTATTATTTCTTGACTTTGATTTTAGCTATTTTGACTGGTGTGAGGTGATACCTCAAGTTGTTTTGATTTCCATTTCCCTGATAACTAGTGATGTTGGGCATCTTTTAATGTGTATTGACTATCTTTATGTATTTTTTGGACAAATGTACTGTTGATTTTATAACATTGTAGTATAATCTGGGACTGTGATACTTGCAGCCTTGTTCTTCTTTCTCAGGGATTGCTTTGGCTATTGAGGTCTTTCATAGATCCATACACATTTTAGGATCAGATCATTTGTTCTAATTCTGTGAAAAACACTGTTGGTATTCTGATAGGTACTGCTTTGAATCTGTAGATTGATTTGGATAGTATGGACATTTTAAGAATATTAATTCTTCTAATCAATTTTTTAATGTTGTGTTCAATTTTTTAAAAGATTTTATTTATTTATTTATTTATTTATTTATTTATTTATTTATTTATTTATTTATGACACAGAGAGACTGGCAGAGCCATAGGTAGAGGGAGAAGCAGGCTCCCTGTGGGGAGCCTGATACAGCACTTGATCCCAGGACCCTGGGATCACCACCTGAGCCCAAGACAGATGCCCAACCACTAAGCCACCTAGGCACCCTCAATTTTTTTTTTTTGTATCAGTGTTTTATTGTTTTCAGACTGCAAGTCTTTCACCTCCTTGGTTAAATTTATTCCTAAGCAATTTTTCTAGTGCAATTGTAAATGGGATTGTTTTCTTAGTTTTCTTTCTGATATTTTGTCATTGTGTAGAAATACAACAGATTTGTTTATTGATTTTGGTTTTTTTTTGTTTATTGATTTTGTATCTTACATGTTTACTTAATTTATTAATTCTAGTAGGGTTTTTTTAGGTTTTTTTTTTTTTTAAAGATTTCATTCATTCATTCATTCATGAGAGACACAGAGAGAGGCAGAGACATAGGCAGAGGGAGAAGCAGGCTCCATGTAAGGAGCTCGATGTGGGACTCGATCCCGGGACTCCAGGATCACGCCCTGGGCCGAAGGCAGGTGTCCAACCGCTGAGCCACCCAGGGTTCCCCTAATTCTAGTAGTTTTTTTGGTGGTCTTTAGGGTTTTTTATATATAGTATACTATATAATATATAGTATTATATCATCTGCAAATAGTGACGGTTTTACTTCTTCTTTACCCATTTGGATGCCATTTATGTATTCTTCTTGTCTTATTTCTGTGGTTAGTACTTCCAGCAATGTATTACATAAAAAGAATCCTTGCCTTCCTGATCTTAAAAAAAACCCTCAGATTTTGACATTAGTACAATGGTTGTTGTTTGTCATGTATGGCCTTTATTGTGTTGAGGTGTGTTCCTTCTATATCTACTTTGTTGAGAGTGCTTCTCATTAATGGATGCTGAATATGATGAAATGTTTTTTCTGCTTCCGTTGAGATGATCACATGATTTTTCTCATTCATTTCTTGATGTGGTGTATCTCAGTGATTGATTTGCAGATAGTGAATCATGCTTGCATCCCTGGAATAAATATCACTGGATCGTAGTGAATGGTCCTTTTAATGTGATGCTGAATTCATTTTGCAAATATTTTGTTGGGGATTTTTGCCTGTATGCTCATTAGGGATATTGACTCGTAATTTTCTTTCACTGCAGTGTCTTTCTCTGATTTTGGTATCAGGGTAACGCTAGCCTTGTAAAATGATTTGGAGGCATTTTTTCCTCTTCTGTATTTTTGGAATAGTTCAAGAAAAGTAGGTATTAATTCTTCTTAAAGTTACCCTGGGTGGCTCAGTCAGTTAAGAGCCTGCCTTCGGCTCAGTTCATGATCTCAGGGTCCTGGGTTCGAGCCCCGTGTTGGGTTCTTTGCTCAGCAGGGAGTCTGCTTTGTGTTTTTCCTCTTTCTCTGCCCCTTTCCTCCACTCATGTTCTTTGTCTCTGTATCAAATAAATAAATAAAATATTTTTTAAAAATTCTTCTTTAAATGTTTGGTAGAATTGACCTGTGAAGCTGGTCCTGGATTTATGGGGGTTTATTATTAATTAATTAATTAGACTATTTATTATTGTAAGTAGGCTCCACACCCAACATGGGGATTGAACTCACTACCCCAACATCAGGAGTTGCAAGCTATAGTGACTGAACGGTTAGCCAGATACCCCTGGTCCTAGATTTATGTTTGTCGGGAGTTTTTTGATTACGTATTCAATTCCATTATACTAATTGTTATGTTAAGATTTTCTGTTTCTTCCTGGTTGTTCTTGGGAATATTGTCTATCTCTAGGAATTTATGCATTTCTCCCTAATTTGTCCTATTTACTGACAATTTTTCATAGTATTCTCATAATCTTTTGTATTTCTGTGGTATTAGTTGTAACCTCTTTTTCATTTCTGATTTTATGTATTTGAGCCCTCTCTTTTTTTGTCTTAATTTGACTAAAGGTTTATCAATTTTGTTTATCTTTTCAAAGCATCAGTTCCTAATTCCTTTGACCTTTAATATCATGTTTTTGGTCTATAATTTTATTTGTTTCCATTCGTCATTATTACATTGATTCTGCTAAATTTGGGCTTCATTTTCTCTTCTTTACTAGCTCCTTTAGGTATGTTTATGTTAGACTGAGATTTTTCCTGTTTCTTGAGGTAAGCCTGTATTGCCATAATCTTCCCTCTTAGAACCACTTTGCTGTATCCCATAGATTTTGAATTGTTTTCAGTTTCATTTGTCTCCAGTTATTTTTTATATTTCCTCTTTGATTTCTTCATTGACCTATATGTTGTTTAGTAGCATGTTGTTTAGCTTTTAGTTTTATAGCACATTTAGTAGTATGTCTGTTTTGTTTTTCTAGTTCTTTTTTTAATAATTGATTTTTAGTTTCATAATGTTGTGGGCAAAGAAGATGCTTCTTATGACTTCAGTCTTCTAAAATTTATTGAAATTGTTTTGTGGCCTAACGAGATCTGTCCTGGAGAATATTGCATGTGCACTTGAAAAGAATGTGAATTCTGCTGTTTTTGAGTGGATTGTTCTGTATATCTCTGTTAAGTCCATCTTGCCTTGTGTGTTATTGAAAGGTGCTGTTTCATTATCAGTTTTCTGTCTCAATCATCTGTCCATTGATAAGTCTTCCATTATTGTTGGATGTCTATTTCTCCCTTTATGCCTGTTAATATTTGCTTTATATAATTAGGTGCTCCTATATTAGGTGTATAGATATTTATAAATGTTATTTCTTTCTGTTAGATTTATGCTTTTATCATATGTAATGCCCTTCTTACTTATTACAGTCTTTGATTGATTGATTGATTTAAATTCCAGTATAGTTTCAGGTGTATAATATAGAGATTCAACAATTGTATACATTGCTCAATGCTCTTCATGGTGAGTGTACTCTTAATTCCCTTCACTTGTTTTACCTATCTCCCCCACCTGCTTCCCCTCTGATAACCATTAGTTTGTTCTCAATAGGGGAGAGAGTCTGTTTTCTTGGTTTGTCTCTATTTTTCATTTTTGGTTTGTTTTGTTTCTTAAATTCCACATATGAATGAAATCATAGGATATTTGTCTTTCTCTTCCTTTTTTTTTTTAAAAAAAATTTATTTATTCATGAGAGACACAGAGAGAGAGAAAGCCAGAGACACAGGTAGAGGGAGAAGCAGGCTCCATGCAGGGAGCTGATAGGGGACTCGATCCCCAGACCCCAGGATCACGCCCCTAGCAGAAGGCAGGCGCTCAACCACTGAGCCACCCAGGCGTCCCTGTATTCCTCTTCCTGACTTAGTTCATTTAGCATTACATCCTCTAGATCCATCCATATTGTTTTTTTTTAACGATTTTATTTATTTATTCATGAGGGACACAGAGAGACAGGCAGAGACATAGGCAGAGGGAGAAGCAGGCATCCTGTGGGAAGCCTAATGTGGGAGTCCTTGATCCCAGGACCCCAGGAATCAGGACCTGAGCTATAAAGGCAGATATTATAAAGGCTCAACTATTGAGCCACCCAGGTGCCCTTGTATTTTTTTGTTTGTTTGTTTGTTTTTTAAGACTTTTACTTATTTATTTGACAGAGAGAGCACAAGTTGGGGAAGTGGGACAGGGAGAAGCAGGCTCCCCACTGAGGAGGGAGCCTGTTACAGGGCTTGATAACAGGACCCTGGGATCACGACCCAAGATGAAGTCAGATGCTTAACCAATTGAGACACCTAGATACCCCTAGATCCATCAATACTATTGCAAAATGATAAGATTTTATTCTTTCTCATGGCTGAGTAATATTACATTGTGTGTGTGTATGTTTATATATATATACACCACTTACATATATAAAATGTATATTTTAATATGTGCATTAAAATAAAAATATGTATAAAATATGTATATTTTTATATATGTGTGTATATATATATATATGTATTTTAAAGACTCTCTATGCCTAGTGTGGGACTTGAACTCATGAGCTAGAGATCAAGAGTCACATGCTCTACTGACTGAGCCAGCCAAGCACCTGGATACCACTTCTTAATCCATTCATTCATTGATGGACACTTGGACTGCTTTCATAATTTGACTACTGTAAATAATAGTGTAATAAAGGGGTGCCTATATCTTTTCAAATTAGCATTTTTGTATTCTTTGGGTAAATACCTGGTAGTGGAATTACTGGATCATATGGTAATTGTATTTTTAGTTTTTTGAGGAACCGTCCTGCTGTTTTCCACAGTAGCTGCACCAGTTTGCATTCCCATCAACAGTGCATAGGGCTTCCTTTAGCTCCACATTCTTGCCAACACCTGTTTCTTTTGTTTTTCATTTAAGCCATTCTGACAGGTGTGAGTTGATACCTGATTGTGGTTTTGATTTGCATTTCCTTGATACTTAGTGATACTGAGCTATAGTCTTTAATATCTAATTTGTCTGATACAATCATTGCTACTCAGAGTTTCTTTTTTCTTTCTTGGCTTCCAGTTGCATGGAATATCTTTTTCCATTCTTTCCCTTTCAGTTTGTATGTGTCTTGAGGTCTGCAGTGAGTCTCTTGTAGACAGCATATAGATGGGTCATGGTTTTTCTTTTTTTTTTTTTTTAATTTTATTTATTTATGATAGTCACACAGAGAGAGAGAGAGAGAGAGAGAGGCAGAGACACAGGCAGAGGGAGAAGCAGGCTCCATGCACCGGGAGCCTGACGTGGGATTCGATCCCGGGTCTCCAGGATCGCGCCCTGGGCCAAAGGCAGGCGCCAAACCGCTGCGCCACCCAGGGATCCCTGGTTTTTCTTTTTTATCAGTTCAGCCACCCTGTCTTTTTTTTCACCATATGTCTTTTGATTGGAGCATTTAACTTCATTTACATTAGGAGTAATTTTTTTTTTTTTTAGTTTTTAAAAATTTATTTATTCATGAGAGACACAGAGAAAGGCAGAGAAAGAAGCAGGCTCCTTGCAGGGCGCCCGATGCAGGACTTGATCCTGGACCCTGGGATCATGCTCTGAGCCAAAGGCAGACGCTCAACCACTGAGCCACCCAGGTGTCCCTAGAGTAATTATTATTATTATTTTTAAAATTTATTCATGAGAGACACAGAGAAAGGCAGAGAAAGAAGCAGGCTCCTTGCAGGGAGCCCGATGTGGGACTCAATCCCTAGACCCTGGGATCACGCCGTGAGCCAAAGGCAGACGCTTGGCCATTGAGCCACCCAGGCGTCCCCCTAGAGTAATTATTGATACATATATATTTATTGCTATTTCGCTCATTGTTTTCTGGTTGTTTTTATAGTTGGCTTTTCTTTCTGTTCTTGCACTGTTCCCTTGATGTTTAATTACTTTCTTTAGGGTTATGCTTGGATTCCTTTGTCTTTATTTATTGAATATCCCAGGGTTTTGGTTTGTGATTACCATGATGTTCATTTATAACTTACTATATAGCAATATATATTAAATTGGTGGTCACTTAAGTTTGAGCACATTTCAAAAGCACTACATTTGTTCTCCCCCTTGCATTTTTTAAAAAGACTTTAATTATTTGAGAGCAAGAGAGAAGCAGGTTGCCTGTAGAGCAGGGAGCCCAATGCAGAGCAGATCCCAGGACCCTGGGACCATGACCTGGGCCACAGGCAGACACTTAACAGAACATTGGCCTAAACCACCCAGGCCACTGCCCTCCCCCCTTGCATGTTTTATGTGAATGATGTCATATTTTATGTTTTTATTTTATGTATTCCTTGACTAAGTTTTTAGATATAATTGATTTTATTACTTTTGTTTTTTTTAATCCTTTATACTACCTAAATACATATTTAGGTATGGAACTCATATCTTTATTATATGTTTGCTTTTACCAGTGAAATTTTTCCTTTCGAAATTTTCTTACTTTGGGATGCCTGGGTAGCTCAGCAGTTAAGCCCATCTGCGTTTGGCTCAGGGCCTGATCCTGGAGTACCAGGATCGAGTCCCACATCAGTCTCCCCTGCATGGAGCCTGCTTCTCCCTCTGCCTGTGTCTCTGCCTTTCTCTCTGTGTCTCTCATGGGTAAATAAATAAAATTAAAAAACAAAATAAATAAATAAATAAATTTTTCTTACTTCTAATTATGGCCTTGTGTTTTCTCCTTAAATAGGTCCATTTAAGATTTCTTGTATAGTTGGTTTAGTGGTGATGAACTGTTTTACGTTTTGTTTATGAGACTCTTTCTCCTTTAATTCTGAATGATAACCTTGCCAGTAGAGCATTTCTGGCTGTAGATTTTTTTCCTTTGCACTTTGAATATATCATCCCATTGTCTTGGCCTCCACAGTTTTTATTGAAAAGTCAGCTGGAAAAAAAAGAAAAGAAGAGTCAGCTGATAGCCTTACTGTTTTCCCCTTACGTGGAACTGCTTTCTTTTGCTGCTTTGAGGTTTTCTTTGTATCCTTAATTTTTGACATTTTAATAATTGCATGTCTTGGGATGCCTGGGTGGCTCAGTGGTTGAGCGTTTGCCTTTGGCTCAGGATGTGATCCCGGGGTCAGGGATCGAATCTCGCATCGGGCTCCCTGTGAGGAGCCTGCTTTTCCCTCTGCCCATGTTTCTGCCTGTCTCTCTGTGTCTCTCATGAATGAATAAATAAAAAATCTTTAAAAAAATTGTGTGTCTTGTTGTGGACCACCTTGAGTTCATCTTATTTGGGGCTGTCTGTGCTTCCTGGACCTTATGTATCTTTTCTTCCCCAGATTAAGGAAGTTTTCAGGTATTATTTCTTCAAGTTATTTTTCTATCTTTTCCTCTTTTCTCCTGGGACTTCCATTATGCAAGTGCTATTATGCTTCATGTTATCACAAAGGTACCTTAATCTATTCTGTTTAAAAATTCTATTTTCCTTTTGCTACTCCTCATGGTTGCTTTCTGTTACGCAGTCTTCCAGCTCGCTGATTGTTCTTCTTTATTCTCTAATTTGCTGCTTATTCCGTCTATAGTGTATTTTTCACTTAAGTTAATGCATTCATCAGCCCTGAATGGTTCTTTTATGTATTTTCTATCTCTTTGTTATATTTCTCACTGAATTCATCCATTGTTCTCTTAAATCCTGTGAGTGACTTTATGACCATTACTTTGAACCCTTTGTCAGGTAAATTGCTTTCCTTTGTTTCACTTAGGTCTTTTTCTTGTTCTTTCTTTCAGAACATATTCCTCTGTCCTCTCATTTTGTCTTACCCTTTGTGTTTCTATGTATTAAGTGAGTCAGCTATGTGTGTCTCATGCTCTTAGAAGTAGTGGCCTTATGTGGAAGGCATCCTGTGTGCCCTTTAGTGATCAGGAGGGATCCTGGTCACCAGAATCAATATACTCCAGGGCTGTCCCCTGTGTGGGTTGTGTGTACCTTCCTGTTGTGGCTGAGCCACATTGCTGCATTTGGATTGGGGGGGTCAGGCTGGCCCTCAGCTTCGCTGGCTGCAATTATTGTAGTCTAACTTTTATAAACTATTCAGTTCTTTCTTGCACTGGAAGTCTTCTTAAAGGTAAGATTTTTTGTTGAAGGGGAGAATAACCCACCTCAGAATGTGTCACTTTGGCTTGTGGATCATTTGGAGCTGAAGACTTGGAGACCACCAGACAAAGGAAGAGCTTTCTTGCCTAAAAGAATTTTGATATGGGGCCTGTAAGAAGAGGACTTCTATTAATAGAGATGGCTTTTAATATCAGAAAGCCTTATCTGCATGGTATGGTAAACATTTATTTATTAAACATTTGTCTTTCTCATCTTCCTGTGAGTTGTCTTTTTCACACTTGAAGCCCTAGGCCCCTACCCCCTTCTCCTTAGTCTGTTATGATACACAAGCCTCAAATACCTCACTCCTGGTGATTCTCATATTTTTGTTTATTTGTTTTTCTTCTGTTAATCTGTTTTTTATCAATTTAATTATTAAAGCAGCTGAAAAATCTAAAAGGGAAAAGTTTTTTGCCCGTACAATACTTAGCCAAAAGTATGTTCATTTTTAATGTGGAATTCAAATTTAACTCAGGTCATGTATTTCATTTTTTTCTTTTTAAAAATCTGTTATGGAGGTACAGTTGACATACAATGTTATATTAGTTTCAGGTGTACCACATCATGATTTGACAATTCTATATATTATTCAGTGCTCACTTCGATAAGTATAGTCACCATTTGTCACAATGTATTATTACGGTATGATTGACTGTATTCCCCATGGCATACTTTTCATCTCCATGACTGATTTATTTTATAACTGGAAGTTGGTAATTTTTAATCCCTTTCATGTATTTTGACTATCCCCTCACCTTCCCTTCTGGCAACCATCTGTTTGTTCTCTTTGTTTATGAGTTTATTCCTTTCATTTGTTCTTTTTTTTTATATTCCCACATATAATACAATCCCATGATATTTGGGTGGTTTTCATTTCTTGGCTATTATAAATAATGCTGCAATACATATAGGGTACATATATTTTTTGTTAGTGTTTTTGTTTTCTTTGGGTAAATACCCACTAGTGGAATTATTGGATCATATGGTATTTGTATATTTTTTAAAGATTTTATTTATTTATTCATGAGAGACACAGAGAGGCAGAGACACAGGCAGAGAGAGGAGCAAGCTCCATGCAGGGAGCCTGATGCAGGACTCGATCCCAGGACTCCAGGATCACACCCTGGGCCAAAGGGAGGCACCCAACTGCTGAGCCACCAAGGTGTCCCTGGTATTTGTATTTTTAATATTTTGAGGAATCTTCATATTGTTTTTCACAGTTGTTGCATCAATTTATATTCCCATGAACAAAACATGAGGGGTTCATTTTCTCTACATCCTCACAAACACTTGTTATTTCCTATATTAGTTGGACTATATATTTCTATTTGCTTGGTCTTGTAAATATAAGGATTCAAAGTTTGCCACCCTAAAATGAGTCTTTCGCTGTGAATTGTTATAGTATGATTATTTTTATGAACTACAAAGCTCAGGAAGAACTTTTGACCTTCTTTTTAATTGCCTAAAAGAATTTAGGTAGAGGACCTGTTCCAAGACAGGAATATCAGCATAGGTAACTACAGTATAATATGAACTAAGTATGATAGGGAGGAACCTAGCAAGACCTGTTTGTTTAAAGTCATATCATGTCCCATTGTTCTTATATGGACCAGCAAGCATTAGTTTCACAAATATTTACTCTTTTTCATCCACCTGTGAATTGCTTTCTTTTCCTTTGACATTCTTAACCCATATCTGTTTCTCTTTAGTACAGAATGAAATATACACTTTGTTTTGCCTGACTGTGTTTGGATACTCTATGTGGATTCCTTGTAGGTACATAGTTTTGATTTTCTTCTCTTGATCTGTCTCATGTTAGTTTAATTCTTAGACCAGCAAGAAGAATCTTGAAAGGTGGAAGAAATTTTTATTCTCCAACAGTTGTCGTAGATGGCAGGATAAATTTTAACTGGATGGACATTGCTCTCCCTAGGACTGCTGAAGCTCTGAGGTTCTGGGACTTCTGACAAGTTGGCATAAATTATCAATTTTTACAACTTTAATCTGCTTGGTCTCTGCCTGAAGGCATATTGAATCAAGAGTGGTACGTCCTAAAAAAAAAAAGAGTGGTACGTCCTTTTCTTTATCTAAATTTAGATTAGCAAGAAAAAGTCTGTGGAACTAGTTCCCTGAGTATAGGGACTTTGGTAATACTTTGTTTTGGAAAGCAAATTAATATTCGGAGACTGAGTTTGTCTTTGCTAACAATTTAATTAGAAGAGGTTTTCTGGGCAGCCTGGGTGGCTCAGCGGTTTAGCGCCCCCTTCGGCCCAGGGCCTGATCCTGGAGGCCTGGGATGGAGTCCCACATCGGGCTCCCTGCATGGAGCCTGCTTCTCTCTCTCTGTGTCTCTCATTAATAATAAACAAATAAAATCTTTAAAAAAAGAGGTTTTCTGTGAGAATTTTACATTGCTAACAATTTATTTAGAAGAGGTTTGCTGTGAGAATTTTACAAGCCAATAGCATGCAGGATAATATTTCTTTCATAAGCGAGTAGAGAAATAACATACTCTAAATTTATGATAGATTAATCACACTATTGTTCTATGAAAGGAATAAAGTCCGAACATAGTTGAGGTGTGCCTTTATAGGAGTTGTACTCAGGAGAGACTGCTTAGTCAACTGAAAGCCGAGGCCCACCCACCAGCGCAAAAGTAATGACCCTCTGTTAGAGTGTTTTGCTGGGGATTGATGGCACCATTGTGATTGGCAAGAGGATTTTTTTCTCAAAGCTGTGGCTTTTGCTACTGCTTGTAGAAGATTCACTTTTACCAGAAACAGGAGCTAATTGCCACAAGGTTGTCAGAGAGCTATTTTAGATTAGTGGAATGTTGCTTCTCTAAGACCAAACACTTGGACTGTCCTCATAAATGCAGTATTTACTGTCAAATGTCCCCTTGTTATAGTTGCTTCCTTATATGTTTTTACTGATATGCCCCCAGCAGGGCCCCACAGCAGCTGAGCTATTGAGTTCTTAACAGTGGGAACAGGTGAGAGGACAACATCCTAACCTGACTTACTTCATTCTTATATCAAAGCAATGTTATTTCTAAAAACTTTGTCTTTATCATAAACAAGTGGACTTGAAATCACATGATAACAATACATAACAGTCCAACTTGTGATTTCAAATCAACACACTAATTAATCCTAAAGGTCTAATGCCCTGTACAAAGCTAAATTCACAAAGACATCAATCTACCTTCTAATTCTGTATCACTTACAACCTTAATCACATGGCAATCATTTTTGAGGAGTGTTTTTCCTTTGCTGCACGTTCTTTTTTTTTTTAAGATTTATTTATTTATGATAGACAGAGAGGCAGAGACACAGGAGGAGGGAGAAGCAGGCTCCTACCGGGAGCCCGACTCGGGACTCGATCCCGGGACTCCAGGATCACGCCCTGGGCTAAAGACAGGTGCCAAACCGCTGAGCCACCCAGGGATCCCCATGCACATTCTTTTACATCATTGTTTAATGACCAGTTTAAGCAACCATATTCCTTTTTTTTTTAAGATTTTATTTATTTATTCATGAGAGACACAGAAAGAGGCAGAGACAGGAGAAGCAGGCTCCATGCAAGGAGCCGGATGCGGAACTTGATCCAGGGACTCTGGGATCACGCTCTGAGCAGGAGGTGGATGCTTAACCTAGAGCCACCCAGATGTCCCAACCATATTCCTAATATTAGGGACAAAAGCATAATAATAAATAACTCTTTGGGGATCCCTGGGTGGCACAGCGGTTTAGCGCCTGCCTTTGGCCCAGGGCGCGATCCTGGAGACCCGGGATCGAATCCTACATCGGGCTCCGAGTGCATGGAGCCTGCTTCTCCCTCTGCCTGTGTCTCTGCCTCTCTCTCTCTCTCTCTGTGACTATCATAAATAAATAAAAATAAATAAATAACTCTTTAATACACTACCATATCCAATTGCCAAATGAGAACAAATTAGCTTTTTTTAAAAAAAGATTTTATTTATTTATCTGAGAGGGAAGCATGAGCAGAGAGAGGGAGCCCAGTGCAGGGCTTGATCCCAGGACCCTGAGATCATGACCCAAGCTGAAGGCAGACTCGTAACCAACTGAGTCATCCAGGTGCCCCACAAATTAAACTTTTTAACCCATTCGGTTAAATTTCCTTGAGAATTGTATTTCCATCTATAAGCCATTTTTATAAGGTTCCAGAGGGTATAAGCACGTATAGTATATACAATATCAATATACAATATAAGACACAGGTAAGATTGACATACTCTCAGAATTCAAGGCTGTCATAAGTTTGGGGATAGAATTTTTTTGTTCTCTTTTCAATTCCTGCTAAATTATTTAGCTTTATGAGTCTTATCTACCATGTTTGTTTATTTTGGTTTTTGTTGTATAATTTAAATTGACTAAATTTATTTTAAGAGTTTCAGTGTGAAATATTTCTCTGGTTATTTTACCTTTTTATTTTATTAAAGTTTTTATTTTACTTCCAGTTAGTTAACATACAGTGTTATATTAATTTCAGATATATAATATAGTGATTCAGCAATCCCATACATCACCCAGTGCTCATCATGACAAGTGTACTCCTCAACCTCATCACCTATTTAACCTATCCTTCCTCCCCCCACCTCCCCTCTGGTAGCCATCAGTTTGTTCTTTATAGTTAAGAATCTGTTTCTTGGTTTGTCTCTTTTTTTCCCCTTTGCTCATTTGTTTTGTTTCTTAAATTTCACGTGACTGAAATCACATGGTAGTTGTTTTTCTCTGACTGACTTACTTTGCTTAGTATTATATTCTAGCTCTATGCAAGATTTAATTCTTTTTATGGCTGAATAATATTGCATCTTCTTTATCCTTTCATCAGTTGATGGACATTTGGGTTGCTTCCATTATTTGGCTATTGCAAATAATGCTGCTATAAACATAGGGGTCCATGTATCCCTTTGAATTAGTGTTTTTGCATTCTTTGGGTAAGTGCTCAGTAGTGTGATTGCTGGGTTGTAGGGCAGTTCTATTTTTAATTTTTTGAGGAACCTTTATACTGTTTTCCACAGTGGCTACACAAGTTTGCATTCTCACCTATAGTACACAAGGATTCCTTTTTCTCCACATCCTTACCAATACCTGTTGTTTCTTGTGTTGTTGATTTTAGCCATTCTGATAGGTATGAGGTGATATCTCATTGTAGTTGTGATTTGCGTTTCCCTAATAATGAGTGATGTTGAGCATCTTTTCATGTGCCCGTTGACTGTATGTCTCCTTCGGAAAAAAAAAAAGTCTGTTTATGTCTTCTGCCCATTTTTTAATGGATTATTTCTTTTGGGTTGTTGAGTTGCAGCAGTTCTATATATTTTGGATACTAACTCTTTATCAAGTCATTTGCAAATATCTTCTCCCATTTTGTAGGTTTTCTTTTAGTTTTGTTGTCTCCTTTGCTGTAGAGAACCTTTGTATTTTGATGTAGTCCCAATAGTTTAGTTTTGCTTTTGTTTCCTGTGCCTCAGGAGACATACCTCGGAAAAAGGTGCTGTTGCTGATGTCAGAGAAGTTACTACCTATGTTTTCTTCTAGGATTTTTATGGTTTCAGATCTCATATTTATGTATTTAATGCATTTCAAATTTATTTTTGGGCATGGTAAAAGGCAGTGGTCCAATTTCATTCTTTTGCATGTTGTCCAATTTTCCCAACACGACTTCATGAAAAAATTTTCTTTTTCCCATTACATATCCTTGCTTACTTTGTCATAGATTAATTGCCAATAAAAGTATGGTTTTATTTCTGGGTTTTCTGTTCTGTTCCATTGATCGTTGTGTCTGTTTTTGTGCCAGTACTATACTGTTTTGATTACTATAACTTTATTTATTTACTTTTTGATTACTATAACTTTATAATTTGAAATCTGAAATTGTGATGCCTCTAGTTTTGCTTTTCTTTTCTTTCTTATTTTCTTTTTCAGAGGGGAGGGGGGAAAAGGGAGAGGGAGCAGAAGGATCTTAAGCATATTCCATGCCCAGCATGGAGCCTGACACAGGGCTTAATCTCCCAACTCCAAGATCATGACCTGAGCCAAAGTCAAGAGTCAGACACTTAACTGATTGAGCCACCCAAGTGTCCCAAGATTTTATATATTTTTTCAGTAGTCTCTACACCCAGCATGGGGCTTGAACTCACAACCCCAAGATGAAGAGTCACATGTTCTATTGACTAAGGCAGCCAGGCACCCCTTTTCTTTTCTTTTCTTTTCTTTTCTTTTCTTTTCTTTTCTTTTCTTTTCTTCTTTTTTTTTCTTTTTTCTTTTCTTTTCTTTTCTTTTCTTTTCTTTTCTTTTCTTTTCTTTTCTATCTTTTCTTTTCTTTTGGATTTTATATACTTATTTGACAGAGAGAGAGAGCACAAGCAGGGGGAACAACAGAGAGAGAGGGAGAAGTAGGCTCCCAAGTAGGGAGCCTGCTGTGTGGCACTTGATCCCAGGACCCTGGGATCATGACCTAAGCCAAAGGCAGATGCTTAACTGATTGAGCCACCCAGGCACCCTGATATTTTCATTTTTAAGTAGATCCTATGCCCAATGTGGGGTTTGAACTCAAGACCCTAAGATCAGGGGTCACATGCTCTACTGACTGAGCCAGCTAAGCACCCTGTAGTGTAGACATTTTAACAATATTTGTTCTTCCAATCCATGAACATCGAATGTCTTTCCATTTCTTTGTATTGTCTTGAATTTTTTTTTTGTCTTGAATTTCTTTTGTCAGTGTTGTATAGTTTTTGGAGATTGGATCTTTCACCTCTTTGGTTAGGTTTATTACTGGGTGTCTTATTTTTGGTGCAATTATAAATGGGATTGTTTTCTATTTTGTAAGGTTTTATGTATTTATTCAAAAGAGACATAAAGAGAAAGGCAGAGACATAGGCACAGGGAAAAGGAGGCTCCCTGTGGGGAGCCTGATGTGGGACTCGATTCCAGGACCCTGGGATCACGCCCTGAGCCAAAGGCAGACACTCAACCACTGAGCCACCCAGGTGCCCCTAGGATTGCTTGCTTGCTTGCTTTCCTTCTTTCTTTCTTTTTAAATTTTATTTACTCATGAGAGACACACAGAGAGAGGCACAGAGACACAGGGAGAAGCAGACTCCATGCCGGGAGCCCGATGCCGAACTCGATCCCGGGACTCCAGGATCATGCCCTGGGCTGAAGGCAGATGCTAAACCGCTGAGCCACCTGGGGATCCCCATATTTTCTTAATATCTCTTTCTGCTGCTTCATTATTGATGTATAAAAATGCAACAGGTTTCTCGACATTGATTTTTGTATCCTTTGACTTTACTGAATTTATCATTTCTAGCTGTTTCTTGGTGGAGTCTTTTGGATTTTCTATATATAGTATCATTGTCTCTAAATAGTGAAAGCTTTACTTCTTTCTTACTAATTTGGATGCCTTTTATTTATTTTTCTTGTCTGATTGCTGTCACTAGGACTTCCAGTACTTTGTTGAATAAAAGTGGTGAAAGTGGACATGCTTGTCTTGTTCTTGACCTTAGATGAAAAGCTCTCAGGTTTTCTTATTAAGGATGATATTAGTAGTGGATTTTTCATATATGGCCTTTATTTTATTAAGGTATGTTTCCCATAAGCCTACTCTGTTGAGGGTTGTGATCATGAATGTATGCTGTATTTTGTCTAGTGCTTTTTCTGTGTATTCAAATGAACATATGGTTCATATGCTTTTTTAAATTGATGTATTCATGACTAATTTGCGTATATTGAATCACCCTTACAACCACGGGATAAATCTCACTGTATCATAGTGAATGATTGTTTTAAGGTATTTTTGGCTTTGGTTTGGTAGTATTTTGTTGAGAATTTTTGTGTCTGTCTTTATCAGAGGTATTGGCTTGTAGTTCTCTTTTTGTGGTGTCTTTATCTTGTTTTGGTATCAGAGTAATACTGGCCTCATAGAAGGAATTTGGAAATTTTCTTTCCTTCCCTAATTTTTGGACTAGTTTAATAGTAGATATTAACTCTTTAAATGTTTGGTAAAATTAGCATGTGAAGGCCTCTGGTCCTGGAATTTTGTTTGTTGGGAGTTTTTTTTTTTAAGATTTTATTTATTTATTCATGAGAGACAGAGAGAGAGAGAGAGAGAGAGAGAGAGAGAGAGGCAGAGACACAGGCAGAGGGAGAAGCAGGCTCCAGGCAGGGAGCCTGACGTGGGACTTGATCCGGGTCTCCAAGATCACGCCCTGGGCTGAAAGCGGCACTAAACTGCTGAGCCACCTGGGCTGCCCAAGTTTTTTTTTGTTTTTTTTTTTATAAAGATTTTATTTTATTTATTCATGAGAGACACAGAGAGGCAGAGACTCAGGCAGAGGGAGAAGCAGGCTCCATGGAGGAAGCCTGATGTGGGACTTAATCTCCGGACTCCAGGATCACACCCTGGGCGGAAGGCAGGCGCTAAACCACTGAGCCACCCAGGGATCCCCATGTTGGGAGTTTTTGGATTAGTG